>NC_141083.1:29510546-29953046 GCF_041138505.1 Cibotium barometz
AATCCACCATGCCTTGATCTCATCACACAGTAGTATCGGGGACCCAAACCCAAAGCTTCAATAACCATAGCCAAGTGGATATTGTTACGAAAGTGCTACCGACCCCACGGTGTTACCCTAGTTATGTCTCGACAGGTCTGCCATCATTTGGTCTGAGCTACAGAAGTTCCCAAAAGTGAGGAAAAAGTGAGCGCTCATACAGTGCTATAAAATCCTTCTTCACAGACTCACTTGCGTCTTGAAGGTGAGAAATCATCATGGATAAACCCAATTCTTGTTGCCAAGTCATAAAGGAGATTAAGGAAAGGGAATCGATGGAAGTAAGATTACTGCGAGTGACAAGTAAGAGTTACGACTTATATAAAAGAAGGAACTAGCGTAACCTAGAAGCCAACGGGTATCTTGCCACTGAAGTTTTACCGTCTTTTCATGATTTGGGTTTGGCACATATTTCTATAGAAGGTTTAGATGAGATACAATATGAACTTTGAGATGATGAGGTAGAAAAAGCTCATAGACTAAGTCACCTACTTTCATTGAATTCCGATATGGTCCACAATATCTGGGGGATAACTTCTTATACTTCTCAAGAGATAAAGAACTTCTTTTGGGCCGTACTCGAATGAAGACCAAAACCTTGGAATCCAAAACACCTATTCTCACTTCTGAACTCATCGTTCTGAATCCTTGAAACAGGTGGGGTTCCTGAGAAGTATTCTG
Organism: Cibotium barometz; assembly: GCF_041138505.1. Classification (NCBI taxonomy): domain Eukaryota; kingdom Viridiplantae; phylum Streptophyta; class Polypodiopsida; order Cyatheales; family Cibotiaceae; genus Cibotium; species Cibotium barometz. Next base: position 29,511,267 of record NC_141083.1, read on the forward strand.
GGGAAAGGGTCTTCCTTTTTTTTAAATAGAATCTTTCTTTTATATTAGAGAGGAAATAATTATAAGATCAGAAAGGGAGGTTCTTACTCCTGCATACCTCAAAGGCTGGGGGAGGAATCTTACATTCTACCCCCCTTAAAAAAAAATGCGATATGTCCTCATCTCGCAAGGTAGAGGACAACTCATTTTCTTAAGATCCAATTTATTCTGAGGTTCCTTATATTCTGGTCAATCCAACAGAATACTGGGATAAATATTCTTTATATAGAACTCATCATTAAATAACAACTCATTCAGATTAGACCAAAAAATTTCTTTCTGAACATTCCTCCACAGGAATTTCAGTCAAGCAAGTTCTCAATTTGTCATCCTTTAACTTGATCTACCGTGTCAATTGTTAACAGAAGCAATTTGACAGCATAATCCACTAATCTCATAGTGATTTACTGAAATCATTATCATCATTCTAGTTATAAATATCATCACAGGGACTCATCCCGTTCATCCTCATTGTGGTTTCGCTCAGCTTATTACATTTTAACCCATTTTCAGGGATCATCATTTTTCAATCAGAATCCAAATCAATTCATCAGTTCTCAAACAGAATTAAAAATCATATCAACCACATTCGAAATCATCATCTGGATAGCATTAATGCTTATAATTTCAAGTCTTAGATTTACTCGTATATACTGTCGGTAAAGAGCTGCAGTTATACCCTCGGTATATACGGTTAGTCATGATACTTGGAATTATAAGGTAAATACCATCATGTCTAAGCCTCAAGTAAGTCAGGATTCCATATAATTGTGGTACTTCCATTTGAAGACCCAATTACTAATTTACGAAATTAGTTTGAATATCAATTTATATGAATTATATCACACAATTACAACCTTTTTGTGCTTCTTGATAAATTTTTGACATATTTGGCTTCTCAGTTGATCTTTATTAACCAAATGCTCTGATACCAACTCTGAGATCCCTGTCCCCACCGCACAACGGATTTGGGGTGCTAGCAGCGGAAGTAGCATTTCTTGTGCGGGGCAGGATCCCACACTTGGGGCCTCGCCACGGATATCCGAACAAGAGACTAATCTGTTGGTTTTTCCAAAACCGAACCCGAAAAAACTTCCTTCACCCAGAAAGCACGGGCGATTCCACCAAGATAACTCTTTACTCTAACGTAGTCAAGACCATTACTGATCAAGCTGATCCGCCGACTGCACCTATAAAGATATTCGGTCAGATCAAGGAAGAAACTTGCACTTGGATCATTGGGATCAACGCTTTTTTCCCCATTAAGAGGCACAGCCGTTGATTCCTATCCATAGAAAAATTACTATCCGGGATTTACTTTATCTAACGTAAACAAAAATTGAGTCTCGATTTACGGATCCATCAGTCCAGCCTAACCCCATCCGATCCCATGGGTTAGCCAACCGCCCAACCACTGTAGTGATGGGATCCAATTTGGAATTTGGTTAGGTTTTTGTCCAGGGTACCAAGGAAAAGAGTTCCAAGGCCCCCTAGTCGGAAGTTCATGCAAACATAAAACTAGTCACACCACTTACACACCCAATATGAAATTGCCTTTTTCTCAACATCAACTAGCTTTAAAACAATCCTTTAATAAAACCATTATGTCACTGATGACAATCCTCAAAGTCTCTGGTTGAATCCTTATTTCCAGTCATTCATTCATCGGTGTACTTATGGCATCATTGGCAACCAGACGCTCACCACCTGTTCACTCAGGGGCCTTTTCCATAGTTCCTAGCTCATAGTAACCGGCAATATATTCATATAACAGAATGGAATCTCCGTGGAAGATCAGCAAGATCAACCATCAGATCCATATAAAAGAGCCATGGACTCATCCGTTGAGGACCAGCAAGGTCAATCAACCAGATCCATGCCCGGTTTCAGAAAACAACTCTTATTTCTTGTTCCAATTCTTCCACGATGCACGTGTGGGTATCTTCGACGACCCAGAGCCCGAGCGCCGTATGGTCAGCACCCTCTAGGATCCTTTGTAGGTGACCTAGTGCTTCACTCATAGGCCGTTTCCTTGGTCCCTCATCCACCGTACCGGAAGCTCACCATTTAAATCGAACCGAGGCTGGTCAAGACCTCGGCCGACCTTGCTACGCGAGACGTCCTCCATTGACTCTCCGTCTCAGCAGTTGCAACTTTATCAGTTAGGTCTCCATGACTTTAATCCACAAGATGGTCAAAATGCTTCCCCAGCATTCTTGACATGAAACAGTCATTTACAGACAGTCACAAAATACAATTTCTATATCGAACTCTCGTCTTTCCACATTATCCTTCCTCAATCCACATTACTTATTTCACATTCCATTCAATGTGTACTCATTCTCATCCATTTCCTCAATCGACGACACATTAATTCACATACACATTCACATTCATTATTTTACATACACATCCCTGTTCGTACATCCACATCATACATCCAATCCCATATCCGCATGTATACATCCACATCTACATTCTCATTCACATCCATACATCTACATCTACATGCATACATCCATATCTCCATGTATACATCCACATCCACATTCACATTCACATCCATACATCTCTATCTACCTGCATACATCCACATTTCCATGTATACATCCACATCCACATTCACATTCACATTCACATCCATACATCTACATTTACATGCATACATCCACATCTCCATGTATACATCCATATCTACTTTCTCATTCACATCCATACATCTACATCTACATGCATACATCCACATCTCCATGCATACATCCATACATACTCATCCACATCCACATTCACATCTACATGCATACATCCATATCTACATGTATACATCCATACATACTCATCCACATCCACATTTCACATCCATACATCCACATCCACATCCACATCCATGCATCCATATCCATATCCACATTCATACATCCATACATACCCATCCACATTCACATCCATACATCCATACTCATGCATCCACATCCACATCCATATTCTCACCCTATCACAACCCATATACATCTTATCCCATCACATACACTTCTTACCTCATCCCATACACATCTTATCACTTCTTAACTCATCTTATCACATCCTAACTCCTCTCATATGCATCTTATCACATCTTATCATTTCCCATATCTATTTATAGAATACAAGAGAATTCTCATATTTGATATAAGATTTCTTTACGCATCTATTTATGCATAAATTCCGTTTAAGGATGACTAACATATTCGAATAAAATCAATCTTTTATGCATCTTCCTATGCATAAATTTATTTTAAATGAGAATGACACTTTCAATTAAAATTCAATCTTTTATGCATCTTCCTATGCATAAATTCAATTTAGATGAGAAAGATACTTTTGAATTAAAAATCAATCTTTTATGCATCTTCCTATGCATAAATTCAATTTAGTAAGAATTACACTTTTAGAATAAAATATTCATCTTTTATGCATACCTCTATGCATGAAATTCAATTATGCTAAAAGTAACATTTTCATAATAAAATTATCATCTTTTATGCATACCTCTATGCATGAAATTCAATTATGCTAAAAATAACACTTTTATAATAAAATAATCATCTTTTATGCATACCTCTACGCATGATTTTCAATTATGCTAAAAATAACACTTTTATAATAAAATAATCATCTTTTATGCATACCTCTACGCATGAATTTCAATTATGCTAAAAATAACACTTTTATAATAAAATAATCATCTTTTATGCATACCTCTACGCATGAATTTTATTATGCTAAAAATAACACTTTTATAACAAAATAATCATCTTTTATGCATACCTCTACGCATGAATTTTAATTATGCTAAAAATAACACTTTTATAATAAAATAATCATCTTTTATGCATACCTCTACGCATGAATTTTAATTATGCTAAAAATAACACTTTTATAATAAAATAATCATCTTTTATGCATACCTCTATGCATGAATTTCAATTATGCTAAAAATAACACTTTTATAATAAAATAATCATCTTTTATGCATACCTCTATGCATGAATTTTAATTATGCTACAAATAACACTTTTATAATAAAATAATCATCTTTTATGCATACCTCTATGCATGAAATTTAATTATGTTAAAAATAACACTTTTATAATAAAATAATCATCTTTTATGCATACCTCTATGCATGTCATTCAATTATGCTAAAAATAACACTTTTATAATAAAATAATCATCTTTTATGCATACCTCTATGCATGAATTTTAATTATGCTAAAAATAATTGAAATAATCATCTTTTATGCATACCTCTATGCATGAAATTCAATTATGCTAAAAATAACACTTCTATAATAAAATAATCATCTTTTATGCATACCTCTATGCATGAAATTCAATTATGCTAAAAATAACACTTTTATAATAAAATAATCATCTTTTATGCATACCTCTATGCATGAATTTTAATTATGATAAAAATAACACTTTTATAATAAAATAACCATCTTTTATGCATACCTCTATGCATGAAATTCAATTATACTAAAAGTAACACTTTTATAATAAAATAATCATTATTAAAAAAACTTGACATTAATCAATTAACCATTCACCTAGGATAGAGAATGGTTGGTTTTGTTAGAGAAGAGAGGGGAATGCCTTTTTGTAATGAGGCATAACATTTTTAGAGAAGACATAAAGCATAAAAACCATTTAAACCATAAAAAGAGAATCACCAAATTACTAAAGACCTTGATAGCTTTCCTTTGGCTTGATGGTTTGAGGGTTCAACTCTTGTTTGAACAAGAGTGACCACCAATCTTTGGAAGAGGAAAATGTCAAAAACTAATGAATTATTAACAAATTCATAGTTCTTGGCTTGGGTGGAGTAGAGTAACAATGCATTAGACATTGTTAAGTTTCAACAAAGGGGAAGGCCTCTATTTATAGAAAAAAGTGAGCTCCTAACCAAACAAACTACTTCTAGAACTTTCCAACTCAGTTTGGTCAATTTTTGACCATTTTTAGGTCAGTTGAGCTAACTTTTTACAACTAGACTTGAATTAGGAGAGAGGAGAGATAAAATATCACATTATTTATGAGTTTAAAACTCATTCAAGCATGTGAAATATGCACCTCCTTTAATGGACTCCCCTTCCTTACCTATGTGTCAAAATAGAATCATTATACCCAAAATATCTCATATTTTTAATATTGCTCATAGTTTTTTACTAATAAACCTTGTACATTTTCAACTCTTCATCTTATGTGAGTATTTACTCATTTTTGGATACCCAAAATATCTCATATTTTTTATATTACTCATAGTTTTTTACTAATAAACCTTGTACATTTTCAACTCTTCATCTTATGTGAGCATTTACTCATTTTTGGATACCCAAAATATCTCATATTTTTGATATTACTCATAGTTTCTTACTAATAAACCTTGTACATAGTCAACTCTTTATCTTATGTGAGCATTTACTCATTTTTGGGTATCATCTTTTACAAAATTGGATTTATCTCCTTCCCACACATGGATTGATCTTATTGGTCCATAGGAACCTTAATTGGACCATAATCTAAAAATTTCTGAAAATCTAGACCCTTAGGCTGGCTAAGGTCCTTCATACCCATTTCCAATTAATTCCAATTGCACATTGGAAAGTTTTTTTTGAATTTCTGTTTTAGGGAAACTTATTTTAATAGGATGAGTTATTTTTCTATCTAAAAATATTCATAATCTGAATATTCTCACTCTAGAATATTTTCTCTCTCTATGTCAAAACAGGCAGAGACGAGATCTCTTATATTTTTGAAGAGGGAATTGATTACAGGGGGAAGATGCTGGATATTTTGAGAGGCTGAGGAGGAATCTTACAACATCTTAAGTATACAAAATGGGCAATTGTCCACGGTGCCCTTGAATGTGCTTACACACTTACAAGCCAAGGCACAACGACAAACAGTAAAAAAGAACGCAAAAGACAATACCTCAACATGGGTAGAAGAACATGTTTTAAAACAGAACCTAAAAGAGAAAACAAAACCTAAAAGAGAAAAACAAGGGACTACAAAAAACTATCGAAACCAAGGTCAAGTTCAAAGATAGGAAAAAGGAGCATGCAGAGAACAAAGACCCAAAAGGGGATGTAAACACGAAAGAGACAAAAGCTATACAAGATGCAGAAGCATCCACATCAAAGACCACCACAAAAACCTCGACACCCATATGTACGACACAGGATACAAAAACCCAAAAGAAAATTTGATCTCGTCGCATGGGTAAACATAGTGAAAAACTGACAAACCAAAGAAAGTCAGAGAATGAAACAAGGTCTGGTACATCACTAAGTGAGGATGAAACAAGTTCTTGCTCTTTGCTCAATGCACAACATAGACTAAGCAAGAAACTAGAACCCACCTAACCACCTTAAATGGATAATGATGATCACATGATATATGCGAAATGCAAAAAGCAAGCTCAGGAGAGCATGCTTAGCTTGGGTGAATGTCTTATAGGGTCACCGGTTGTGATTGAGCCTCATAATGCCAAACCTAAAACAACAACCAAAATATAAAGCCTAGAGAAGTATTGCTTTTCCTTTCAAGAGGAAGATATACTCTTTACAGAAGAGTCATTTGAAACAGACTATACGAACTATAGACTTGAGAAAGCACGTGAGGAATTCGATAATTCCCTTACAAGATTAAAACATTCTCTCAAAACCTCATTTGGAGGAATGCTCTTCTCTCATAATAATAATAAAGCTGGTATCACATCGGCACTTGCACCTCACTACAAGACAATGCTGCCATACACGCGTTTCATACACGCGATAAATTACGAACGCGTGTATTGTCGCGCTTGTATTTGAATAGAATCGGGCGCGTGTATTTTAGCATTTAAGTTCACGTGTATATTTGCATTTATCAACGCGTGTATAAACGCGTTTATATACACGCAATAATACACGCATAAATACACGATAATATTCACGGGATAATACTCGCTATTATACACGGATAAATACACGCTACTATTCACGGAGTAATACTCGCTATTATACACGGATAAATACACGCTACTATACACGGATTAATATACGCATGGCAGAGAAAAACTGAAGAAAAACTGAATTCCTTTACAAAATTAAAAACTATTTTCCTTAAACCATCTCATAGTACATTACAGTATACATCATTACACAATCCCACTACATGCATTTACAACAATGAAATATATTCAAAAATAAATCATGCATATGAGATGATAGAAATGTCATCAATTTAGAACATACAGTGACGGATTGGTTAGGGTTCGATCTCATCTTCAATAAGATCCATCCTTGCCAAACGATCAACATCAATATCCATTTGATCAATTGGTAAGGCTACGATTAAATTTATTCCACTATCGATATTCTGTACTCCATTGATAATGGTATCGATGTCCTGATCATCCTCATCAACATCACCATCATCCTCAATGGTAGGGTCATTCTCATGATCATGAGAAATGGCATGCTCATCCTCATTATCACGATCATCTCTTATTTCTTGATCATCGATCACAACATCTTCAATGGCATGTTCGACATCATCTTCATTGCGGCTTGTTACATCCTCCATATGCTCCATATCAGTGAATGTATTATACATCACTTTGGAACGTGGTGCAATAGGGATGACGTACCACCATTTGATGTCATGCACCATTGGTAGATAGATAACCTACTCAAATACACACAGTACAGTAATTAATTAGCATATCAAAAGTCAAGGGGTACGCGAGCTTAGATATATATGTACATGAAACACATTAGTAAAAAAATGCATACCTGCTCACATTGTTGTGGCAATACGAGCCTATCTTTCTTTGTTTGCCAGAACTTTGTAGAGTCAATAGTTACATATCCACTTGCATGGCGTTTTATCGTTGCATCAGGCCCTTTTTCTACCACGTTCATTTGCCATTTGACATCCAAAACATACACAAAGAAGCGACGAAAGTCAAGCCTAAATATGTCTTGGATTATGCCACAATAATCATCCATTTTTCCATTAGCTCCCTCAAAGCTACTAATGACACCGCAATCTTGTGTATTTCTCTTTTCATCAATTCTTTGTGTTCGAAAATGCTTGCCTTCACACCATATAGCATTGAACATAGTGCACTGGACCAAAATAGAAGCAATATTTGTGTAAGCAATGTGAATAAATATTAAAAGCAAATCACTTACAACTAATGCAAAACATTAGTTCTATGTACCTTTGACATGCATCCTCGTGCATACTCCCATTCTTCCGCCGTGATATGCAGCCCCTCGTCGCTCTCTGCTCTCTCCATTTCCTCATGCAACCAATCAACATGGATATCATTCGAAAGTGTTGCTAGATGCTTAGGGTACGCCTTCCGAGAGCCATGTTGCCTCCGAAAGAGAGCTCTTTCTGCTTGCCTTTTTGTCTTTGCATCCTCATATCTTGTAACCCATCTGCTCATCACATCACTATTAAGGATACAAGTGAAATTGAGATCATCAATCAATGTTCTGTCAATTACTTTACTCTGTCCTTTTCCTTGAGGCACAATAGAGGTCATCCTCAAGTCCTCTTCATTGCTCCATAGTCGTGGCAAAGAGCTGTCCACCTGACCAAGAAATTCTGAAATATATACAAGAGACTCTTGTATCAACCAACCCTCGGCCATGCTTCCTTCAGGCCTTGCACTTTGCCTCACAAAGTCTTTTAAGGTCTTCATGAAGCGCTCTAGGAAGAACATCCAACGTGCATGCACAGTACCACATAAAGCAATTTCGTCCACTAAATGCACAATGAGATGTAGCTGACTTGTGAGAATGGTTCGCGGAAAAGTTTCCTCTACCAAACAAACCACCTCCACTGCCATAACACGCGCATCATCCAACGTGGCTGGATCAATTGCTTTGGAACTAACATATCTGAAAAATAAATAAATAGTACGTTATACCTCATGCACGTTCATTTTGCAAGGTATAAGGAAGGGTGATCTGAGCATGGGTTTTACATACCTCACAAGCTCGCCCATCTTATAAATACATTTTTTCAAACTCTTATTCGCACAATGGTCGATGCTAGTAGGTAGTATGAACTGCGCACATAAGAGCACATTTATGGTTTATGGCATTACAAAATTTAATTTCAACGTACGTACAAGACTTGGAAAACACTTACTTGAAGCATCTTGTGCCAATCGTGGGACTTCAACCCATATAGTTGCTCAACGCCTCTTTTCTTGGTGGTTGTAAAGGCTCCCTTCAATGATCTCATGCATCCAGTGGGAGTACGCAAAGTGGTGATGGCCTGCTTTACCTGCTTCTCCTCTTTCTTTGATATAATCCATGGTGCAGGCGGAAGACGAACGTGCCCACCCACCTCTCGTGGCCAAGCTTGACGCATACGTCTTGCGACCCGCAAGTCCTCACGTACGCTAACATTGTCTCGTTTACCAGTAATATGTTCCCAAATACCAGATCCCACATTCTTGAAGATGTGCATGGGATCAAGAAGATGGTTGATCTTAAGATGGGTCCAATATGGCAGCCGGAAAAAAATGGAGTACCTGCACAAGGGATTGCTCTATGTGACCTTTAATCCAATTAGAGACTACACAAAACAAGATTGAAAAAACATCACTATACCTGTTCATGCCATCTGGAGGAAGAATAGTTGTAGACTCCCAAATACGCTTCCAATCTTTTGCACGAAGTGTTTGTGGAGGAATGTTACTCTTACTAGCAACATATTTAGGATGATCTGAGGGGAGAAATCGATGATGATTATCGAATATAGTCTTACACAAACCATCAGCATACTCATGTACTAACGAAGGGCCACAAACAGGACATGCATGTTTACCCGATGTTTTCAAACCTGTTAAAATATAAATAAAAGTTAGAATAATAAAGTCAAACCGTCTAATTAATATATATAGCCAATAGTAATAGAGTAGGGAGGTAATTAGAATTCTTACCAGAACAATCGTTGTATCCTGGAAAGTCATGCATTGTCCACATCAACACTGCTTTTAAGTCGAAGTGTCGAGAGGAGGGAGGCCTACTAATGTCCACCACCGCAACACCTCTCCATAGTTCCTCCAACTCATCAATCAGTGGTTCAAGATAAACATCCATATGCTTGACTTTATGTTTCCCTGGAATTAGAAGGGATAACATAAGATGTCCCTTCTTGATCGCCATTGATGGTGGAAGGTTGTAATTCACCAACACAACTGGCCACACGTTGTATGCGGTGCTTTTGAAACCAAATGGATTCACTCCATCCATACCCAGGCCAAGTCTCAAGTTTCTGGGCTCTGTTTTAAAGCTGGGCCACTCATCTTCAATATGCTTCCAAGCAGGAGTGTCTGCGGGAATTCTCCACATGCCATCATCCGATCGATGTGAGGAATGCCATGACATGAGCTCTGCTATGGATTTGCACTTGAACATGTGTTTGATGCGAGGAATTATAGGAAAGTGTCGCAAGACTTTACGAGGTACATCAAAACTCTTCATTTCTGTTCTGTACCTTGCTTCACCACAAGTGGGACAATGTAGAGCCTCCTTATGCATCCCACGAAAGAGAATGCAATCATTGACGCATGCATGTATTTTATCATAATCCAGTCCTCCAAGAGATGTCACATAGCGCCTCGCTATGTCTCTTGAGGTGGGTAGTCTATTTTCCTTTGGAAGCATGTTTGATAATAGCCTGCATCCAATATTATCAATTATAATTAGTCTTAAATCCTAAACCTTAAACCACTAATTCAAATTTGTAAGTTAGAATGCTTACTTCAACAATGCGTCAAGACTTGCATTGCTCCATCCATAAACTATTTGTATATTAAGTAGTTCAAGTGAAGCACGTAAAACTGAGAATGTGCACCCTTCAAACACCGGTGTCGATGAAGCCTTATAAAGATGCTCTTGTTCCATATCATCATAGTCCATACCTTTGGGATCATCCTTAAAAAGATTCCGCACCATATCATCAAGCACCTCCTCTTCCACAACTTCGTGGGGTGCAGGGCTATTGTCGTCCCTTTCCCACTCATCTCTGACAATAGATCCCGAAGCTCCAGCATCATCTCGTCGACGCTTTACGTGCTCTCGTCGCGCGTAGGGTACCATGTTAGGGTGTGGTACTGCATCCTGCTTCAATTTATCAAATTATATGTTACAACTCTATTAATTTAATTTGGATACCATGAGTCATTTGAATACCATCAATTTACATCTACTCACCTCTAAACCTGTTTGATTCCATTATCCATACATGGAGATGTGATTCAAGGTAATTCGACGTGCTCGTACAATGCATCCTTGACATCGATTACACATACATTTGATCTGTTGTCCCAACCACACATCGCGATTACGATGACGCATTGTCTCATCTTCCCCAGAACTGCTTGAAGAGGTTGATGACATCCTGTGTACAAATCAGAAAACACAAAATCATTATATGTTCTTAATGAAAGCACAAAATCGCGTGTATTGACGCGGCTATCTCCTAAAAATTGCGTGTATTAACGCGGCTACTTTCTAAAAATCGCGTGTATTCACGCGGCTAATTTCTGCAAAACGCGTGTATAAACGCAGCTAAAATCACATACACGCGAATATACCCGCGTTCATAAACGCGAATATAAACGCGGCGGTATGTTTAAACTAAAAACAGCCCGCCTTCCCCAAATATAGATTTTGAACTAAGAAATCAACAGTGCATGCGTTTTCGCCTGTTTTCGCCTCTTCCAACAGCAAGGAGGGAGCATAGAAAGGAGCACACACACGGGAGAAAGAGGGAGCAGAGAAAGAGCAGAGAGGACTCACTTTTTCAGAGGTGAGTCACTTTGTCCTGTGCCTTGTCTCTTTTGTCAGATTTGTTTACTTTGCTCTTTGCTCTTTGGGTTTGTCTTTTTGCACACGATTGGGTTACTGCATCCTGACAGGGGCGACAATGGCTGGTCCTTTTATAAGGACATTCTGTCTTTGTCGGGGGGTCGGTCTTTTCGAGAAATTTTTTTCGCAGGTCGCGTGTACGAACGCGTGTAGCAGCGCGTATAACCTGTCTGCAGAGTTTTTTCACGCGAGTATACACGCGTTTCTGGACGGGTGTATACACGCGTTTTTTGACGGCGTTTCAGATTTCATGATTTGCAGGCAACTGACTTGAATGATGATATTTGTGTGAGTCTAGAGACAGCCCATGATGTACATGAAGATGTTTGTTGCAGGTTCTTTATGGATATTCCAGGTTCTTCATCCGATCCATTTGCGTACAGCAATTGGTTGATGGAGATGATGAATCACTTTGGGCGCCAACCTGGTCCGGTTGAGCTTACAGAGTATATGTATGCCCATCCCCCTCCTTCCCTGCCTGGTGTCTATACCCCTACCGCGAGTATCCAGGGCACTCCAGTGCCGTCTATTCCTCCGAGTCCGACGAGACGGCATGCAGCTTCTCCTCTTCCACGTCCACCGAGGAGACATACCTCGTCCCAGACACACTCACGTACACCCTCACAGCCACCATCACGTGCTCCCTCAGAGCCACCGTCACGTCAGGGCTCACAGCCACCGTCACGTAGACAATCCCCCAGTCGTGACTCCACCCGCAGCAGTAGGAAGAGTGGGAGTGGAGGATGCGGCGGGTGCTTTGGTGGAGGAGGTGGGGGAGGTGGGGGAGGTAGTAGGGCACGCGGTGAGAGAGGAGATAGAGGGAGAAGAGTTAGAGGAGACAGTTCGGAAGAGGAGGAGATGAGAGAGATGGAGAGAGTGGTTTGCTATGATGTGACGGATAGGGGCGGGATAGTGATGGATGCGAGGGGGAGGGAGGTAATGGAGTACATGCGTGGGGTAGTATCAAACTCATATAGAAATTGTTTTATTAAATTTAAAGATCAAAATAGCCGATTAGTTGGGGAGGTGATAGAGGCTGTACATAGTCGGTACCCCAATCCCCCACATGCTACATTCTTGGATGTATGGGGAAGGACGCGAATAAGGGAGATCTTAAGTAATAAAAGATCTCACCTTAAAAAACTCGCGTACGATGACCGGCTAAATGTAGCTGCGGGTGGCTATCCTGCCGAGAAACCTGCCACTGCGCACAAACGCGAGTGGAAGGAGGCAAAGAAACGAGCAGAGGGTGGCGTGAAGAGCAGGCAGCATGTGGAGGCACGACGGATCCAGATGGAGACCGTTGGATCTTCGCATTTCGGATCTGGCGGCGTCGAGTCATGGGAGGCAGAGTTCGTAAGTATCCTGCCACTTTATTTGATTGTTTACTTAATTCATTGATTCTATGAATTGTTTTAATCTTACAAATTGTGTTGATTATGATACAGCGCGACGGGTTACGGGGAGGAAGCCCACAACCCACGATACTGCGTATGCTCGCCGGCATAGCAGACGTGACACGTGGGCCATCTTCAGAGCCGAGGGACGTATTACGGACGCGCAGTTTGAGTTGGCCATGAGACCATACGGTCGACAGGTACTTGAAAATTCGTAACGAATGGTTTTGGTTTATTGAATTGCATATATATATACTTATATACTATATATTACTTGAACAGGCACAAGCTGCTGATGATCCACCGGCCGCCGCTGCAGAGGGTGGACGTGAGCACTACTCCTCGGACATTCCGACCGATGCGAGCTCATCTGAGCATGGGGGGAGCACCGAGTCATCATCTGGGTCTGAGTAGTACTCAGACTTGTAGTATCACATTCCATATTTAGGATGTGATTGTATATATTTTTTTGTAAACTCAAGCCATGGGCTACTTCGAGATATGGACTCCCTTGTATACATGTATGAAATTCTGATAGTAATATTGAATTGATTGATCGATAGTATTACATTCATGTCTGTCTTGAATCGTGTAATGACAATGTATGCATTCATGTCGTTCTTGTCTTAATCTCCCTCGTGCATATGTTCTTCGTGGATGGTCTAATGGGATGGTCTAATGCACCAAAAACCCTAAACCAGAGAGTGCTATTGGGTGCTGGAATGCTGGAACAGTATTCAGGCACCAAATAGCACTCTCTGGATTTTTTTTTTGCTCTCTGTTCGCGTGTATAAACGCGTCAAAACTGCTAAAACTCGCGTGTATCTACGCGGATACCCTGGAAATTATGCGTGTATTAACGCGTATAAACTGGCAATAACGCGTGTATAAGCGCATCTAAATTAAAGAAACGCGTGTATAGACGCAAGTAAAAACGCGTCTGGGACATGGGAACTGAGCAGGATGCGGCTATACACCCGTGTATAAGCGCGTCTAATATAATAAGAAGCGTGTATAGGGGCGTGTATTAACGCGTCTGTGTAAAAAAACGCGGCTACACACCCGTGTATATGCGCGTTTGAGAGGTACTGTACACGCGATTTTACACGCATGTCTCTGGCCGCGATTATACACGCGCTGATACACTGGCCCGCTACTTTTTTTCACAAGTCATTTTTAGCGGCTAAGAGCGCGGGTATGAGCCCGATCCCTTGTAGTGCCTTTATGGCTCAACCTGAGTTATACAAGGACATAACGAACTACATAAAATAGGACTATGGGGATTCACAAGTTTTCAAACATCCCTCATTAAGAATTGTCAGAGGGCCAAGTGTGCCATTATAAATATGCGTTGGGTACTCTTGAAAAAGCTGAGACCCAAATAGAGGATGAAAGTGGATGGGAATATGAAACAGACACAGGATCTAAAGCTGAAACAATAACCAAAATACTCAAGGTTCCTTTGGAAGATTCTATCATGGTATGGTTGGTTTTCCCTACAGGCAATGATGTTCAACGCAAACGTGCATTGATTAGCCCTCGAGCAAGTCATAACATCATGACAATAGACACTTGGGTGTCATTGGGACAACCTAAACTCATCCCTACAAGCAATAGTCTTGTAAGAGGAGCCAATGGACAAAACATTGAAGTTCCAAGTTCCTTTAGATACACTACTCAAACAATCAATATGGGGATATGGAATTTACATTCCATGTTATCCTAGAATCCCTTGAGTATGATGTCTTTGGTGGACTTTGGATAAGTTAATCGTTGTATTCACTAGATGAATCCATGTAAACAATCACCTTGAACACTCCTGTAGGAAATGTACAATTGCTATTATGGGAGGAAGAAACCTTGCAGGAGCTGGAACTTCCAACATATCTTACTGAAAAGATGGACCTAGGATTTTGGTTAGATTGGAAATAGCAAATAAAATCACCATAGCTAAAGAACAACTTTATCCAACACGATAACACAATCTCATGACCCTCGAGCTATGGGATTTGTTAGGTCAACCAATACTCACGGCACATCCTGAAAGGATTACCTTCACACAAGGCTTGAACATGCCATGTATGGGGTACTTTGAACATACAATGCATATTGAAACTACCCCCCTCACTTGCAAGTTTTTTGTGGTTGAGTATGTGTTAGAAGTGGATTTAATCTTGGGGCATCAATGGATTGTTGCTACCCAAGCACCACTGTGCTTTGCGAGCGATAGAGTCATCATGATGGTCAATGACAAAAAGTTGACAATGCCATATTGCCAGGAAGAGGATCCAACTTTAATGGATATCTATGATGCTGAACGCAAAAGGATACAAACCTCTTCCACAAAATCCCCTCTACACAAGGACCTACCATCATCTGTGTCAATGACCGACTCCAATAAAGCCTCTACTCCTTCAACCCCATCCTCACCTATTACAAAGTTTGATGCCAAGACCTACCATCATCTGTGTCAATGACCGACTCCAATAAAGCCTCTACTCCTTCAACCCCATCGATGCCAATCAACATCTATTCCTAAAGAAGTTCCCACAGCCAAACCATCTATCTCTAACAAGGAACTCAAAGGAAAGACCCAGGAGCCTATGCATTTTCATCGACAAACCTCAACAAAGGAGACAACCACATGCTCAATGGCCTCGTTCGACAGCCACTCCACAAAAGGCTCTAACCTCATCATTATCAATAATGCCCATGAGTCTCAAACCTACAGTCTCAATGCCAACCAAAGTCAAGGAGGGCCCCAAACCTTGACATCAACCCTAAAGAAAACCCCACCAAGACTCCCACAATCACGATATCTTAATAGTGTCAAAATGTTGGTGGAGAAGCAACTACTTGTAGCTCGAGGATACTATGAAGGTGCCAATCAAATTTGGGTGCCTCAGCAATCAAAACCTCTTCCTCAACGTAACACTCGAAATCCAAGAAAGAAGAAGAGTACTCCACAACATAGTCCACAAAAGCCTATGCAAGTTCCTCAAAGAACTCCAGCAATGTAACAAGTGTGGGTACCAAAAACAATGCTTCAAGCACAAGGGTACTACCAAAAAAATACCAAAGCTTGGGTCCTCAAGCGCATCACAAAGTCCCCTAAGCTTGCGGAAAGAAGAAAGCCTCAACACCAAGCACATCAATCGCCAAGTTACAATGTTCGGTTCAAAGATGGGTGCATGTGCATGTACTTCAACAACAATGATACTATGATGGTAATTCCATTATATGGTTACCAAAATTGAACATTGTGAAAAAACACTCCACACCGACTTCAACCCTGAAAAAAACTTCACCTACAGTTCAACAAGAATGGAGGCCCAAGAAACAGCAAGCAAATTACTCAACCACTCTTGTGCATTTAGCACTAACACAAGAGCTTGTCTGTTCAAGCAAATAATTAGCAGTCTTCCCTACTGCCTCGACATCATTTTAGCAACAAATTCAAGATCAAATATAGAGACTCAGGAGCACATCAAGAACAAAATAACAATGGTCTTGTCACCCCTCTAGAAGTAAGAAATGAGCGCATAAGAAGATGTTGACCTAGATGACCCATTTTTAAAAAAAAGAAAAAAAAAAGAAAAAAGAGGGGGTCAAAATCTACAAATTCATGGAATTCCATCTCATGGAATTACAATTCAAGGAGTTCCATCTCACAGCTTAAAGAACCTACACTTTCACGATTTGAGCCTCAACATGGATTAAGCCATATCACGCAATAGCCACTATATATTTGTTAAGCTTATCGCTTAGTATTATTTTGGCTAAATTAATGTAGCATCTACTCCATGAGTACGAATCCATACTCATGCAGCACTGGAGAACATTTGTACCAAATCCTGACCATCAACAACTTCCAGGTACATCTCTGGATGGGGGGGCCATGGTGGGCGAAAGCCTAGTCAATGGTATAATCCATAGCCTCGAATTTTTCTTCAAATTACAAACGTCTCCAAACAATGCCACCATCTTCACAAATCAATGATCTTCAATCCTTTTTGAAGATATCTATATTAGTCTCGCAAGTCAATCTAACTCTTTCAATCCTCACCAACAAGTGGCTACTTCAACACAGAGCAGTTCAATAAGAGTCTATATAACTCAATTCTTGTACTTCCTAAAAATATACTTCTTATAAGAGAACTTAATTATGCATAAAAACATAAAAAGCACATGGGCAGAAGAAGCCAGGATCGGGTTTTAATCAACAACATTTGACAAGAATCCTGCTACACAAAGGGACATCATCACAAGCCAATTACTTTAAAAATAATGAATGTCCCTTCAATGAATCAAATGAAGAACTGAGAATTACCATCTTGTTCTAATGATTAAGTCTATGTTCCTCCGGATCCTTCTCTCCCATTATGAACATCTCTTAGTGTCCCCACTAAGTAACAAAAATCACATGTAACTTTTCTGATGATTGCCAAAAACAAAGTGGGCCAAAAAAGAAAAAAGAAAAAAAAAACCCCCACCTTGTTAGGAATTCCCAATACACAACTAACCTCTTCATTCATTAACTAGCTTTTCTTATTTCCTCCAGAGGAACAAAGACCATTGAACATCATTCAACATCAATGCCATCGACAAGCTTGTTCATTCTCCCCACACAAAGGTCTTTAACACGATCACGCGGACGCGATCGCCATCAAGAAAGGGGGAATGTTAATCCAATTCTAAGATTAACAAGAGCTACCACCATTATCTTACATCAAGGAGTCATGGTAGATACACCAAAGGGTCATGCATTCAAAGATATAAAGCAATAATGTCCAAAGCTACAACTTGGACGGGCGCCCGTAATGGTGTGACGGAGTATTTATGGTGATTCCTGCTTCAAGAGTGTGTGGTAGCCAGTTAGGATGAAGTCCTAAGTGATGTATTTCATGGATATATTATGAGAGTAGTCATTGTAATAGCATTAGTCCTCTTATGAGCCTAAAAAGCCTGGCCAGCCATAGTTTAAGTGAGTGTGAATACTTATGGCCATGTATATAAGTGAATTTCTCTCATAATACAACATACTCTCCCATTGTGCAATTGAGTCTTGCTCTTGCTAATCCTCTTGCTAATCTCTCTCCCTAATGCATGATAGTGAGTGTGTGTGAGTGAAGTGAGGTGAGAGGGATGAAGACCCGTAGTGCAACGCGGCGGTGTGACAACGCTCACGGGTGACGCGGTGGAATTGCTTCTCAAGGAGTTATGGAGCTTCAAGACCTCAAGGGTTACGAGCTCGGCCATTGGAAAGATCCTCATGATAGTTACGGTTCACCAGGTAATCTCTTTTTGGATGTGTTTCAAGGAGGGTTAGGGTGAGCCATAACAGAGTTTAAAATTTCACATACAACAAGCCAAAAAGACGCAATTAAAAGGTTCATATAGTGCATCTAATAATGGATTATAAGTACACCAACAATTAAACCTATAAATAAGATCTTAGCATATGAAAGCTACCTATTATAAAGTAAAAGAGATGACAACATCACAATCATGGTGGCATGACATGGGGTTTTTTAAAAATAAAAGACATGATCATTTCAAAATTTAGGGATGATGTACCTAGTATAAGTGTAGGAGAGTAAATACCTAGTATAAGTGTAGGAGAGTAAATACCATGTATAGAATTTCCACTCTAAGCTTAAAGAAATTCCAAGGTCACTCCCACTAATAGAGGGTCCTTTAATAAATAGTAGAAACACAAAAAAGATAACAATATACATTGGAAAATGAAACCTAAAAAAATATTACATTTCAATCAACTCTAAGTCAAACATGATAAAAAATAAGAATGGATACCTTGCACATAGATACGAGTGCAATTCTATACAAAAACGAATTTATAACTTTGATTACATTAAAAATAAATCGAGAATGGAAGTCAATAATTATACCTACATACCATACTATTTCCTTGGAGCTTCCATCCATGCTCATGATTTGCCTAGATACATCCCAAAAGTCTATTCAGACCTCTATATTTTAGCTAATTATGGCTTCAAACTAATATCATGCTTGGCATAAAGTGCAAAAATCCATTTACAAAATAAGAATGTCAGTATTAAGATTATAAAAATAATCTAGAAAGAAAATAGAGGTAATAGGGGATTGAAACAAATAATCTGAATTTTAAGGTAAAAGAGAGATTATAAAAATAATGTAGAAAGAAAATAGAGGAAATAGGGGATTGAAACAAATAATCTAAATTTCAAGGTAAAAGAGAGTCCTTGGATCATGTAATAATGATTACAATTCAAGGGCACTTAGGCCGCCCCCTAAAGTCCATCATTCTCCAAAGTCCAAACGTGCTTTCTTTTTCTTTAGGGTCGTATTTTTGTTACCAATATTGTAGGTTATATATCTCTTTGTAAGAACCAAATCTAATCCTAATGTATATTTTTATGAAGTTTAAGTGGTTTATAAGAAAGAAGATGCAAAAGATAACATATGAAAATTCATCGATAGCTTGTGAAAGATCCTCAACAAAGATGCAGGTCATAAAATATGTAGGTCATGTGTAACATGTCATAAAAGTGTTTGAGGATAGTTTTAGGTCATGCTACCATGTCATAAGATGCAAGTCACATAATAGGTCATTAAAGTGTATGAGATCACTTTTATAGCATGTTACCAAAGTAGTATTAAAAACATATTACATAGGGGATTGTTTATGGATTTTTATATGGGACCATTTTGGATATTCAAAATTGACAAATAAGGGATATATTATTTTTGGTCTTGTCTATATCATACAAGACATAGTGAGTATCAAGTTTTTAATTCATTAAACAGATTCTTTTGGTCAATCATCTTGGATCTTAGCACTAGAGGAAAATCTCTATATTCTTTAGAATTATTTTTTAAAGGTTTGTAAACATGTATTATTCTTCATTTTTTTTCTTGGCATGTATTACTTGTGTAAATATAGTTATTTTTAAAGTTTGATTCTCGTGTAAGTATAGTTGTTTTTAAAAGTTATATTTCTTGTGTGTTGCTTGTGTGAGTATAGTTGTTTTTTAAAGTTAGATTTCTTGTGTGTTGCTTGTGTAAGTATAGTTATTTTTTAAAGTTAGAATGGTTATATTTTAAAAGGTAGAAAGGAGACTTTGAAACTTTTTGAAAACATTTTTTTTATGTGAGGGAGGAGGTTAAGTTCGTTGGAGGGACTCAAAGGAGAAAGGACAAAGGGGATCCTAAGCTAGTTAGACCTAGGCCTTGTAAGGCCTATGCAGGTTTTTATTAAGGGGTGTTTGTGACGTAAAAGTATTAACATTTTGAATATTTTAAGAAGAATTCATGTAAATAGAAAAGGAGAAGGAGAGAGAGAAGCCTCTAAAGTAATAATAAAAGGGGGTGGGGGGCTTATGTAGGCCTTAGTTCCTATTCCCTATTTGAGGCTTTACCTTAGGTATTATGTGAGGCCCCTATTTCAAGGAAAGGATAAGGTCTTTACCTTCCCCACAATCTCCCATTGATTAAGAGGCCTTCCCACATCTCAATATTTTTGGTCTTTCTTTAATGAAGGATATTATGTGGCTAAAGATTCTTGGCAAGATATCATGAGGAGTGGTTTAATCTTGGTTAAGCCAAAGCTTCTCTTCTTTTGGCCAAGCATCATGGGATATAATAGTGGAGGAAATTCTATCTATTTTTTGTACTTTTTGTTTTTGAAAAAAAATGTGGTGGAGATATATTTGATAAGCATATTACTTGTATAAGTACAATTATTGTTCACAATAAAAAGAGTTTATCAAGCAAGGAAAGGGTGGAGGAATATTCTTTTTGTTTATTTTTTTATTGTGTGGATAAGTTTTTGATTGGTATTTTTAATTTATGTAAGTTTACATTGCAAGACAACCATTTGCAAATGGGTATCTGCAACTTGCTTATATAGTGAACACTGTACCAAGTAGGGGTGTGAGCACTACAAGAGGCGAGGCCATTATCCACGCTTTTTTAGACGCTTTAGAACTAAGCTTAAAATCCCCTAAACATCAAAATACGCGTCGAATTAGAAATGTCGAAATAAGCGTTGATATATGCGTCGAAATAAGGGTCAAAATAATTATGTTTTCCATGTTTTTTTGACCTGGCTTTCGACGCTGATTTTGACTGATTTTTGACGTTGATTTTGAGTGATATTTCGACTCTGATTTTGACTGACATTTTGACTCTGATTTCAACTCACATTTTGACTCTGATTTTGACTGACATTTTGACTCCTATTTCGAACGGATGGAGGAGTGTTTCGATGGTTTTTTCGACGCGTGCAGGTATTAATTTTTTTTTGGCATAATGGTGCATCCAAATGCAGTCTTGTAGCTAGATGCACCATTATGCCAAACTTATAGAGTACCAAAGGCAACTATACTCTGATGTAAAGAACGAAGTGAATTTATTGAAAAAGTTAGAGTGCCATAACGTTTTCGACATTACAAAGTAGGTACATAATTCACACAAGTGCAAACAATGGCCAAATTATATTGCAAGATGTGAAATTTACAAATCAAGCTCTGACGAAATAAGTTAAAATTGCATAAAGTAGTTGCATAAAATTGCATACAAGCTCTACAAGCTATACTCGATGACCAAAATTGCATAAAGTAGTTGCATACAAGCTATACAAGCTTAAACAAAGATTTGAGCTAACCAAAATATGTATGTACAAGAGGAAAGACATGGGTAAGGCCACTCTATGCGGAGCCCTCACTCAGGGTCAGGCATTGGTCCCTACGAAAACCTTACAAGATGCTTTTTTTGGTATACAAAACAACGATCTAACATGACATGGCAAAGCAAGTATACAAATCATAAGGTTAATGCTTGCCGCACTTACCATATCTGCAATGCCCCCAATAGAGGTTGGCGCCTTCTTGCTCAAGCTTCTCCAAAAGAAAGTACGTGTTATGGTTGGCGAGCAATGTCCTCCTCTTCTCCCATTGCCGGCCGACCAACTACTTGATTGTAAAAGTACCAAAACAACAAGATAAGAATTGATACTTACAAAGTAGACATAACATCAAATGAAACATACAAGAGGCGTTGATACTTACAAAGTAGACATGGAATGCATCCCAACCGCCGCTTCCAAGGTGAGAGCTTCCTTCGCTCTCCATTTGGGCTTTGGCCGCATCCTCTTGTTGCTTGTAGCATTGGGGATTTCTTGCATGCTTTTGCTTCTCCTCATTCCAATCCTCGGTGCTTTTGTACCAAGGCTTCTCACCCCCTGCCTTCACTCTCCTAGTCACATCTCCCCGTTAATGTTTCATGACGTCCACCATGTGGTCCTTTATCCACCTTATGGGGACGACATCACTATACCGACGGCCGGCTTGTACTCATCCTTGATTTGATTTATGACTCTATCTTTCTTATCTTTATCCTACTTTGGCCATAAAGTCATAAAGTCATAAAGTCATTTGCAAAGACAATGTGGCTAAGCTCGCGGATACGGCTCTTCATCTCTCCCAACATTATCCAAAACCACATTGCCATTGACAATTGTGTAATATTTTTTCCCATCGACGGGTGTGGGCTGTGTGTCGAAACATCACGATGATCGCGAGTGTGGAGTGCTTCTGGCGCTAGATGGGGAAGGACACTCACATGGGGGCATAGACCCATCCGTGCCCCCACTTGGACAACAACCGCCTCCACCTCCACTACTCGAGCATTGTCCTTTGCAAGTGGACGAGTGACGTAGGGAGGGGTTCTAGCGGCTCTTTGTGGGGTTTCTACATGTGAACTAGGGTTAGCGGTGGTGGTGCCCGATGGTGCAGCCAAAGTGCCCGCCCCTCTCCCAAAAATATTGTTGTGAAGTATCACGTGGGTTCAACAGAAGGACATTTTAAATATTTAAAACTTACAGAAATATATTTACAGAGGGGATTTATTTATTGTATTTTAAATTTTTTTTTACAGATTTGAATAGGAAAGGATACATTATATTCACTAAAAAATTCACAGATAAGGGACTTTTTAAATAGGCCTTGAACGCACGTGATATAGATGATTTATATATAGTGACCCCCCCAAGCATGAGGCCTTATGCATAAAGCTTATACATAAAGCATGCATGAGGCCTTATGCATAAAGCCTATTCATAAAGTAATGCATGAGGCCTTATGCATAAAGCCTATTCGTAAAGTAATGCATGAGGCTTATGCATAAAGCTTATACATAAAGCATGAATGAGCATTATACATAACCTACAAAACAAATCCCCAGCACCCAAGGGTGCAATAATAATAGAGGAAAGAGAGGAAAGATAGAAAAGCACTTTTCTCTTTTTCATGATGTTGAAAGAGAGGATTAGAGAACCTACAAAACCAACAAAAGTGTAAGGAAAGGATTAGTAATGCATACATACAAAAGCTTATACAAGCTATGCTAAAGCTTATGCATAAAGCATGCATGAGGTCTTATGCATAAAGCTATGCATGAGACCTTATGCATAAAGCCTATGCATAAGCCTTATGCCTCAAGCATGCATGAGGCCTTATGCATAAAGCTATGCATGAGGCATTATGCATAAAGCCTATGCATAAGGCTTATGCATCAAGCATGCATGAGGCCTTATGCATAAAGCACTATGCAAGCCACGCTATCCTAAACTAAACCGTACCCTGGCACTATGCATTAAGCATGCATGCATAGATTAAGCTCTATGTGCATAGAGCTTAATGCATGCATAGATTAAGCTCTATGCATGCACTAAGCTATATGCATAGAGCTTAATGCATGCATAGAGCTCTATGCATAGAGCTTAATCCATGCATATATCTCTATGCATTATGAATGCATGCATAGAGCTTAATCTATGAATTAAGCTCTACAAATAGAGCTTAATGCATAGATTAAGCTTTATGATTAAAGATCTATTCATAGATTAAGCTCTATGCATAGAGGACCTACAAAACAAAACCCCTCTTTTTGGTAGATAAAAATAGAGGAAAGAGAGGATAAAAAGATAGGAAAGAGAGGAAAGATAGAAAAGTACTTACCTCTTTTTGGTGATGTTGAAAGAGAGGATTAGAAGATCTACAAAACTAATAAAAGATGAAAGGATTAGTAATACATACATACAAAATCCCTAAGAACCTAATGCATACATACAAAATTGAAAAGAGAGGAAACAGAGAAAAGAATTTACCTCTTTTTGGTGAAGTTGAAAGAGAGGATTAGAAGACCTACAAAACAAAACAAAAAGTTGAGAAAAGAATTAGTAATACAAAACCCTACAAAATAAAAAGTTGAGGATTAGAAGACCTACAAAACAAAAAGTTGAGAAAAGAATTAGTAATACAAAACCCTAAAAGTGTGAATAGCATGGATACACAAGGAGGTTTATCCTTCAACACACACACACACACCAATTTAATAACCAAGAGAAGAGGAGAGGGGAGGGGAGGGGAGAGGAGGGGAGGGAGGGCAAAGAAGGAGGTGGAGAAGAGCTTTGGAGAGAGAGAACCTGCAAAACAAATGAGAAAGCAAAAAAACAAGAAAATTATCCATAATTACACACAAAGACATTTTACAATATATGTACATGTAACCAAGAGGAGATGGGAGTGAGAGAAAAGGAGGCATACCTTGTGAGGAAGCAAAACACACGCGCACAAAAAAAAACGCAGAAAAATGAGGTTTTGTTTTATTGTAAAAACCTGCGCTATCGATATATGCGTCGAGATAACCGTGGAAAAAAGCGTCAAAATCAGGGTGGAAATAAGCGTCGAAAAGTCAGTGGAATCGAAAAAATAAACTTCCCACGCTCTTTTCGATGGATATTTCGACGTTCTTCAATGACATTTTTGACGCTTATTTCGACGATCACTACTTTTCATTCAAATTCAAAATCTTTCCAGATCTTGCATGCCCCGACATTTCAAATTACCTATCACCGACTACCACCCTCCACAAATACTTAAGGGAGGATTCCCCTCCAAAAATAAGCATTCGTTCCCATTGCAAATCAATATGAAAACCAAGGACGACACCACACCCTCAAATTTTGTTGATTTAGAGAAGAAGACACTTTTCCCATGTACTCGCTGCAAACACCAAGTGGCTCGACGTCGACGAATTTGCAATGATCATACAAAAAATGGAGAATATTTTCAGTGGAGCAATTGGAACATCTAATTAGTGGCAATGCATGCTTCAACAAACAATGACGAACGAGTGGATATTGGGCCTGAATTATGGAGACCAACAAGAGTAGCCACAAATGAGGTGATCCAACAACCCGAGGAACTTGAGGTAGATTCGGAGCAAATACTAGAACATGACATGGATGACATGATAAATGCCTTACACGATGGAACAAAAGATTGAGGTTTGGAACACGAAGGGGTAGAAGAAAACACACGACGTGTGGAATACGCTTCCCAAGAAGAGAAACAGCTACACAGGCTTGCTCGTCCTCCACTATATCGTGGAGCACATGTCTGTTTTAAACGCTTGCCTATCCATATTGAACTTGCAATAGATTTTTGAATGGTCTAATACGAGTGTATCAAAACTTTTTGCGTAAGTGATGATATCATATGCAATTAGTGAGTTATGTACATTTATATGCATTTTCTTAGCCTGACTATTTTGTGTAACAGCTTATTGAAACATCAAATATTGCTAGACAATAATAATGAGATGCCAGTAGACCGTAGTCAAGCAAAAGTAATGTTGCACTAGATTGGCATGGACTACAACACACACCATGCTTGTCCAAATGATTGTATTCTTTATCGACAAGAGTATAACAACGCAGTACAATGTCCGCATTGTGGTACATCGAGATATAGATAAGATGTGCAAGGAGAAAGGGTACCAGCAAAAGTTTTACGACACTTTCCCATCATCCCTCAGAATAAAACAATGTTCAAGTGCAAATCCATTGCAAGATTGATGACTTGGAACCATAACACTAGGTCCACGGATGGTGTTATGCGTGTGCCCACAGATTCCCCTGCATGGAAGCACATTGAAGAGAAGTGGGTAGCCTTTCAGGAGGAGGCTCGCCATATTCGACTCGAACTAGCAATGGATGGAGTGAATCCATTTGGTCTATGAAGATCGTCATGGAGTACATGGCTTGTTTGTCTAGTTAACTATAATCTTCCACCATGGCTAGCAATAAAAAAAGGGCATCTTTTATTATCTTTGATAGTTCCTGGAAAGTACAAGGTGAAGAACATGGATGTGTATTTAGCCCCTTAAGTTGAGGAGCTTCGTGTTCTATGGGAGAGCATTGAAGTTCATGATATTTCCAAGAGGTTTGGATAACGTGCGCTAACATTGAGAGGAATACTTATGTGGACTATGCAAGATTGGCCTGGCTATGGTGGATAGTGCTCAAGTAATACTGTAGCTTGTTAACATATTATGTTAAGTCATGATTGTCATCCAAACTTACCTGCTGTATAATATTTTTTGATGTTCTACAGGGCTTTCAGTGTCAGGGTATAATGGATGTCCAAGAAGATAGTATACGAGGGCCACAAGAAGTATCTCCCAATGGACCATCCTTTGCGTGAGGGATTTCTAGGGAGGTCTCCTATTATATGGAAGAGTAGTGATTGGAGGACCTTATGGGAGCTGGATCCAACCTATACACCTCCAGGAATGAAGCCTCTCTCCATTTTCCATCAACTTCCATATTGGAATGACCTTTTAGTAACTTCATCTTCTTGACCCAATGCACATTTTCAAGAATATAGCCGAGGTGCTTTGGAAAACCATCACATGAGCAAAGGAGAGCAAGGCACAATGAGATCATTTACAAGAGGTTCAATGCATGCACCACTTATGGGTCCAAAATAGAGCAAATGGAAAGGTGAAGCTACCAAAAGCACCTTGGGTCAAAGGATGAGCAACAGCATGTAAAGAAGTGCATTAGTGAGTTTCGTACCCCTATAGGATGCATGCATTACTTGAAGGGAGTATTTACAAAGGAGATAATGAGCTTAGTGGCTTGAAGAGTCATGATTGGCATAAATTCTTACAATTCGTGCTTCCTATAGCCATCAAGGACTGCCTCAACGATGACATTAGAGCAACAATTTGCAAAATTGGTGCAGTGATACGTTGGATATCAAGGAAAGGGATTAGTAGAGACACATTGGAAGCATCACGGTGGTTAAATTCCATTAAGACTGTTACAATAAGTATTTTAACCATTCAATTGCACTTGCTAGTTCATGCGGTTAATGAAGTTGCTGTGGCTGGGGTTGTCCATAGCTGATGGATGTTTTTCTTGGAGAGATTTATGAAGACACTTAAAGGATTTGTTCATCAAAGAGCTCGTCTTAAAGGTAGTATGGCAGTGGGATGGCTTGTTCAAGAATCACTTGTATATATAACTAACTTCTCAGTACGTCTGATCTCGATATGCCAAGATTATGGACACAAGAAGAAGATGATTGACTAGTTGGGGAAGAGCCACAAGGGAAAGGCCTTATGAGAACAATGGATATAGCATTGCGTGAGAAAATCAATAAATTTTGCATCTTAAACTCACATGCTATGGACAAATGGATCGAGAGATATAACTTAGTGAAGGCTGAAAGGGACCAAGCTCGCTTGAGTTTTAGAGAAGGAGTCGAACAACCCGTACACTACCGTATCCAACAGAACTTGCACTTCTTCTAGACTCTCCTTCTAAATAAATGGCTCAAGCGAACCGTACTATAAGTTAAACGCAATGGTGAATCAATAAGTGATGAGGAGGAGGAGCTTGCATATGGTTGTGATTTCCATGTATGTGAGTTAGAGATATCTACGCATTGTCTTTTATGTTGTGCTACTTTAGTGAATTTATACAATTAAAGTACTTATTTATTGTGCTTGCAGTCTCATAAGTTTGGGGCAATTTGGTCACGCGGATGTCACTTTCGAGTAGAAGGAATAGATAAAAAGAGAACAGCATTTGATTGTGGTGTGAAGGCTAATTTCATGCAAGAAAGTCGTTCAAGTGCAAGTGATGGCAATACTGAAGAGTAGGCATGCTAGATTATTGTGGAACAATCCAAGATATTATCAAGGTTGGATTCAAAAAGTTTGATATGTTCATTTTTTATGTGAAATGGTTCAAGTTGGTAACTCAAGGGGGGCGCAAGTAACTGTACGCAAAGGCAAGTGTGATTTCTTCAAGTAGACCACACAAAGATATGGACTGACCGAAGGGACACATTTGTGCTACCAGAGCACTATGATCAAGTCATCTTTGTGGAAGACCCGATAGAACATAAATGGTTGTTTGTGATCCAAATAAATCCATGTGGAAAACAAATATTTAAAGAGGTGAGAATAGCAGTTGATTGTTTGCCAGATGCTGAGGAGCTCCACCCAGATCATGTAATGGTTGAGCATACACTACTAGCACCTATTGAACAACAAGAAGAACAAGAAGAAGACGTACTAGTTGAGGAAGTAGGTGAGGCTCACACGGGATTAGGATCGGATGAAGGTGTACTCATTGAGCAAATACATCTTGAACGAGAAACATACACTAGATATAATCCAAAAGAAGAAGAGATTCAAGCTGAGTATGATCATGATGCATCAACAGATCTCATGCTAGAGCTAGAAGAGGATGACGACATGGATGAATTACCTTCTACTACTACAAGACAACCGGTTCCACCAATTGACAACAATGATGGAGTATTTCTAGAAATAGATTTATTTGGAGCCATGGATCTCGCTGAGGAGACGAGCAAGTTGATTGATGAGCTTTAATTTCATTGTAAAATAGAGCACTTTCTTAATTGCACCTTAGTGATGAGGAGGAGGAGCCTGCATTTTTTCTCCTTCAAAGAGCATGATAGAAGTTATACCCTCCTCTCTCCCTCAGCTCCCCCCCCTCTCTCTCTCTCTCTCTTTATCTCTCTTTCTCTCTAATCATCTCTCTCTCTCTCTATCTCTTATATACACATATGCTTGCAAAGAGGTAGAAAGAGAAGGCTAAAACACACCCCAGGACGGGAACTAGTAAATATTATATATAAATTCATTAAAAATAAAATAAAAAGTTGACTACTATTTCGACGCATATTTCGACTACAATTTTCACGCGTATTTTGACACATATTTTGACGTCTATTTTGATGCCTATTTCGAAGCACATATAGATGACGTGACAGGCGTGGAAACTAAGCATCAAAAAACAATGATTCTCTTGTAGTGGAGATGGTGAACATTATACCGAGTAGGGGTGTGAGATAACACCATAAGCTTAAGATTCCAATGGCATTTGTCCTAATTGGGTTGGGGTGTGTGTGTGTGTAAGAGAGAGACAGAGAGAGAGAGACGAGAAGGCTTGTGTGGCTCACAATCAGGGTGCCTTTGTAGTGCTCATGAAAAACCACCCTTTAGTGTATTTTATCAAGGCAAACTTTGGATCTACAGGGAAAAAAAATTGTCTAATCCTTTTTCAAAAAGGAGGAAATTTGATCCTAAAACTTGATATTCACGGGGTAAGACAAAAGTCTTCCCTTTTTCTCAAGGGTTACGTATAAGTATTTCCTTACGTATACATGCGGATTTTCACGGGTTAAACGGGCTACTG
Source organism: Cibotium barometz (assembly GCF_041138505.1). NCBI lineage: Eukaryota > Viridiplantae > Streptophyta > Polypodiopsida > Cyatheales > Cibotiaceae > Cibotium > Cibotium barometz. The sequence goes on from NC_141083.1 coordinate 29,541,209, forward strand.
ATCAAATTTTCATTTTTGTGCTAGGTAATAGGTAGAACTCAAGGGGTTGGAACTTGGTGTGAACACACGCTTGGAAAAGCGGAGCAGCAACTTATCTCTTAGCTAATGATTAGAGACTTAGAAGTTAGATTTATCTCTTAGATGATTAGATCTATGGTCTACCTCTTAGTCAGGACCTCAGGTGGAATTTACTAGGTGGCAGGTACCTTATCTCTTAGCACTGGCACTGCGCATAGATCCTCGGACCTCTACGTGTCAGAGAAGAATCCTACTCAGTGCTCTCTCCGTCAAAGCTTCTCTCATCTGCTACCCACCCTCTCTGTTGAAACTTGACACCTACAGGCTATGTCCTCTTCTCCCACCTACGGCCCTGCTTAACACCACCTATGCTCCTGCTTACATTCGCAATTTACAACACTCAGTTTACAAAATTTGATTGTTTATGCATCATACCTAGAAAATTATGAGCCTATGACAATGTTCTTGGGACTTTTGGAGTTACAAAGCAGCACATCATCTTCCTTGTATAACCCTTGCATAGATTTCATGGTGCAATATGGCTTAGATTTGAATAAGCTTATATGTTTTGGCTCTGATGGTGCATCATCAATGGTTGGGTGTCATAATGGGTTAGCGACCTGCTTGAAAAGAGCTAATCCATTCATGACAAGCATCCATTGTAAAAGTGAATGCAAACATGAGGTACTAAACATGATTTTTTTGTATCATTATGCACAGTAAACACGATTTTGTGAGCGACCACAACAATGTGATATGGGTTCCCTTTCAACACAGGACTACCCCCTGTCGCGTTGTTATGGTCTTTTGTAACAAAACATGTCTTGTTAATAGAATCATGTTATAGACAAGGAAAAAGATGATGATGAACTTCCTTAGTATTATCTTCGTCTTTTGTAATAAACATGTCTTTTTAGTAGCATCGTCTTATGATAAGAAAAGGGAACTTGCAAGTGACCATACTTGTCTTTAAAGATCTTTATGAGAAGAACCACAAACTTACATGACAATTGGATGTACATGAAAGTTCTTCTACATATGAAGTTTTTCTTAAGTGTATATACATCATGTATTGTGATACACATGTGCCAAATCCTAATGACATATGAAAACAATATTATAAGTCACAAAGTCTAATGAGCTACCATAGCTATCCCATGAACATACCATATTAACAATTATATGTCTTAATATGTTCAAAAGATAAACAAGCATTTGATACCTAAAAAAGAAAGATAGTTTTTCGACACTTTGTGCCAAGTGTCCACTCTGCTTTTAACATGATCAGATCCCATCCATAAGAGCTCTAAACAATTTTAAACTTTTTGTCCTACTATCCTTTGTGCCAGTCTCCAATTTTGTCTCTCTTTTCTCTCTATATATCCTTCTTGATTATCAACCTTGAAATTTTGATATACTAATGCTACATGATTTAAGGTGGAGACATCATTACCAAGCACTAATCTTCTAGATACATTATCTAGAGGATTGATCAGATTATTTCCATTATGTATATAATCTTGATCACATGCAATCCATTGAAGCTTCCATCAACTTTCACAAAAGCTGTGAATACTAATCTTCTAGATACATTATCTAGAGGATTGATCATATTCTTTCCATTATGTATATAATCTTGATCATGCAATCCACTGATGCTTCCATAAACTTTCACAGAAGCCGTTGAATGGCCAAGTTTCCAAAGGGATTCAGTATGTGATAAGAGAGCTATAATCTTCTACCAACTTTTTCTACATCAACTCTTGCTTTTCTCCTACAGGAAGCATTCTAGATCCTCCCAAAAAGATGAAATCATTTGAGATGAGATTATCAAGAACAATCTCTTCTCGTAGATCTTTATAAGCTCCTCCCATTTGAGAAAAATAATTCCCAACTCATAGCTTTGTTGTGTACCCTCATTCAAGAGAACCATTATTTCTTCTCTTGCCATACTTCTCTTAGATCTGCAGAAGAAAGAATTCTATGATACATCAAGAAAATTGCATCATCATGTTTAGGCATATTGCAAACATCATCTTCAATGCGAATGCCTTTGCCTTTGTCCTTATGTTAATTGCCCATGTTGACTGTTTTATAAAATTTACAGCTAGAATTTTGAAAATGATGGTTGACTACCAAAACCTGTTGGAATTAGGAGATCTTGATCTCTATGGAAAGCTAATAGGATGTACTACATGGCCATATAAACCTTTTTGGTTCAATCCAACCCCCATACATCTTTATTTTGACTTTTGTAGAAAAGTCAACTAGTCAAGTTGACCTAGGTACGGTTGTGAGAATCAAGAATTCTATGCTTAAGTCAAATCCTTTTTCAAAGAGACCATTTGGGCTATGTCATTGGTTTTGGTTCAGTTAAACTCTAACATATCTCTTTTTTAACTTTTTTGCATAGACAACTATGAATGGTTGACCTAGTTTGGATATTGAGTTCACGCAATCTATAGCTTGTTAGAGAGCTTGAAGTAAGCACAATTCCCCCATATAAAAACTACTTAAATTTAGTCCATTTTTTTTTGGATTGAAGCAAAGATTTTTGTACACTCAACTATGTCTGTTTGACCAATCGAATGAATTTCGATCGAGATGGTTGATAGCTTATTAGAAAGCTCTAAGATAATGCTATTCAACCCCACAAATCACTTATGCACAACCCAAAAGGTTTATGACTAAATTAGGGTTTTTGGTTTCTAGAGAAAATTATCAAAGTACCCCAAAATTTAAAACATTGTGTCCAATGGTTACTGGCATATGTTCCCCATATCTAAATTTGCATCAATTCCAAGAGAATGAGCAAGAGATGAACATAATTTATTAGCATAAATCATCTTTATTTAGTAGTTGATAGCCTTACTAAACTTCTTCAATACCATGTATAGAAGTTCCACAACAAATTCTAATTCAAGTTGACACATATGACTTTACATTTGAAGACCATGGTAAGAGTTTAAGATTTCACATACAACAAGCCAAAAAGAAGCAATTAAAAGGTTCACATATAGCGCATCTAATAATGGATTATAAGTACACCAACAATTAAAACTATAAATAAGATCTTAACATATGAAAGCTACCTATTATAAAGTAAAAGAGATGATAACATCACAATCATGGTGGCATGACATGGGGATTTAAAACAATAAATGACATGATCATTTCAAAATTGAGGAATGATGTACCTAGTATAAGTGTAGGAGTCAATACCATGTATAGAATTTCCACTCTAAGCTCGAAGAAATTCCAAGGTCACTCCCACTAATAGAGGGTCCTTTAATAAATAGTAGAAACACAAAAAAGATTATAACAATAAACATTGGAAAATGAAACCTAAGAAAATATTTCATTTCAATCACCTCTAAGTCAAGCATGATAAAAAATAAGAATGGATACCTTGCACATAGATACAAGTGCAATTCTATACAAAAAATATTTTACAACTTTGATTACATTGAAAATAAATCGAGAATGGTTCATTGGAGCTTCCATCCATGCTCATGATTTGCCTAGATACATCCCAAAAAGTCTATTCGGACCTCTATATTTTAGCTAATTATGGATTCAAACTAATATCATGCTTGACATAAAGTGACAAAATCCATTTACAAAATAAGAATGTCAGTATTAAGACTATAAAAATAATGTAGAAAGAAAATAGAGGAAATAGGGGATTGAAACAAATAATCTGAATTTCCAGGTAAAAGAGAGTCCTTGGATCATGAAACAATGATTACGATTCAAGGGCACTTAGGCCCCCCAAAGTCCATCATTCTCCATAGTCCAAACATGCTTTCTTTTTCTTTAGGGTCTTATTTTTGCTACCAAGATCATAGGTTATATATCTCTTTCTAAGAACCAAATCTAATCCTAATGTATATTTTTATGAAATTTTAGTGGTTATAAGAAAGAAGATGCAAAAGATAACATATGAAAATTCATCGATAGCTTGTGAACGATCCTCATCAAAGATGCAGGTCATAAAATATGTAGGTCATGTGTAACGTGTCATAAAAGTGTTTGAGGATAGTTTTATGTCATGTTACCACCCAGGACATAACATGAAAATCACATAATAGGTGTCTGAGATCACTTTTGGAGCATGTTACCAAAGTAGTATTAAAAACATATTACATAGGGGATTGTTTATGGATTTTTAAAAGGGACCATTTTAGATACCAAAAGATTCTTTTGGTCAATCATCTTGGATCTTAGCACTAGATGAAAAAATAGTTATTTTTAAAGTTTGATTTCTCGTGTAAGTATAGTTGTTTTTTAAAGCTAGATTTCTTGTGTGTTGCTTGTGTTAGTATAGTTGTTTTTAGAGTTAGATTTCTTATGTGTTGCTTGTGTAAGTATAGTTATTTTTCAAAAGGTAGAAAGGAGACTTTGAAACTTCTTGAAAACATTTTTTTCTGTGAGGGAGAAGGTTAAGTTTGTTGGAGGGACTCAAAGGAGAAAGGACAAAGGGCATACCTAAGTTAGATAGACCTAGGCCTTGTAAGGTCTATGTAGGCTTTTATTAAGGGGTGTTTCCGAAGTAAAAGTATTAACATTTTGAATATTTTAAGAAGAATTCACGTAAATAGAAAAGGAGAAGGAGAGAGAAGCCTCTAAAGTAATAATAATAGGGGGTGAGGGCTTAGGAGGCTTATGTAGGCCTTAGCTCCTATTCCCTATTTGAGGCTTTACCTTAGGTATTATGTGAGGCCCCTATTTCAAGGTAAGGATAAGCTTTTTACCGTCCCCACAATCTCCCATTGATTAAGAGGCCTTCCCACATCTCAAATTTTTGGGTCTTTCTTTAATGAAGGATATTATGAGGAGTGGTTTATTGGTTAAGCTAAAGATTCTTGGCAAGATATCATGAGGAGTGGTTTAATCTTGGTTAAGCCAAACCTCTTCTTTTGGGCAAGCATCATGGGATATACTAGTGGAGGAAATTCTATGTATTTTTTGTACTTTTTGTTTTTGAAAAAAAATCTGGTGGAGATATATTTGATTAGCATATTAGTTGTATAAGTACAGTTATTGTTCACAATAAAAAGAGTTCATCAAGCAAGGCAAGGGTGGAGGAATATTCTTTTTATTTATTTTTTTATGGTGTAGATAAGTTTTGATTGGTATTTTTAATTTATGTAAGTTTACATTGCAAGACAACCATTTGCAAATGGGTATTTGCAACTTGCTTATATTGTGAACACTGTACCAAGTAGGGGTGTGAGATAGTGAACATTGTACCGAGTAGGGGTGTGAGATAACACCCGAAGCTTAGGATTCCAATGGCATTTGTCCTAATTGGGTTGGGGTGTGTGTGTGTGTGTGTGAGAGAGAGAGAGAGAGAGAGAGAGACACGGGAAGGCTTGTGAGGCTCACAATCAGGGTGCTTTGTCGGTTTGTTTGTTGTCTTAGTGTTTTGGAGCCTTGTGATATGAATTTTAAAGGCACTATACTGCAAATGAATAGAGGCCAAAAGTGCCAAATATAAAAAGGTCGTTACATGGTGTCCTGGTCAAGGTTTGAAGCGTTCTCTCCACAAAAGCAAAGTCGTTCTCGAGACGTGTAGGAATCCTCAGCAAGCAAGCTGACCAGTTCAAAAGCTCGAATGGGTTAAAAGAGAAGGCATCAGGGTCATCTACCTTATAAGCTCGAATGGGGTTCAATGGATCAGCTATCAGCTTATAAACAAAAAGAAGGGCATCAGGGTCATCAATCTACCATATATTAAGAGAGCAAAGAGTCTTTGATCAGCTTATAGGCGTAGCTGATACGCTTCCGATCATCAAGCGTAGCTGATACGCTTCACCCCATTCGATAAGCTGATCGAGCTTGCAATACAGCCAATAAGATGGTGCCAGCGCAGAAACTACGGCTGCTTTGCACCAGCTTGGTTGCGTGCCTCTCGCTCCTGATGCCAGCCAGCGCGTCCCGGGCCAACTGCAGTAGTCTGCTGCTGGCAAACGTTTCCATACCGGCGGCCATCCAGGTGCCTGCCGGACAGAAGCTGCAGGTGGCCTACTACGCCGTCGGCCTCCAGCACTACTCCTTCAACGGCTCCGCCTGGGTCCTCTATAACGCCACCGCCAATCTCTACTACACCATGCACGAGGCCTCCAAGGGCGGGCCCGTGGTCGCCCAACACTTCTTCCTACCACACCCAGACGCCGGCGGCGGCCAGCCGTCGTGGGAAACCTTAATCCCGAGCACCAGTCTCGTCACAGCCAAAGTCCTCGAGACCGTTCCCGTACACCCTAACAGCATCAGCTGGAACCTCTTCGAAGCCACCAGCGAGAGTGGAAGCCCGTAAGATTATGTACTCTTCATCAATGCGTTAATCAAACACTTAAACTGATTTAGTGCTTCTAAGCTTTGTGTGTGTATTCTTCAGGGAGCTTCTCGGCGCCGTCACTTACCTGCAGAGAGTTGAAACCAGCGGCGGCCTGCCTCCTTCGAGCTCTGACGGCGCACAAGTCGGAGATTTGCACGCAACTCCCTACTCCACAATCTACGCCTACTACGTAAAAGACGATTGAAAGAAAGCAAGCATTTATTTGATCTCTCATGTTTTCTAAGTTATTTATCGTTAGGGTTCCCCTCTCTTCAATCCTTGTGTTCTTTGCAAGGTTAATTAGAGTGTACATTGTCATTATTAAGTCAGCATAGAATGCTTATGTAACGCCTTTCTTTGTACTGCGTATAAATTGATTCTGATTGCATTAATTCATGTGCTCTTTGCAAGGTTCATTATCAATTAGAGGTTAATTTGAGTGTACATTTATCAATTAGAGGTTAATTTGAGTGTACATTATGGAAAGCCTTTCTTTGTAAATTATGATGGATTTTTGCGAAGATGTTGCGTATGAATTGATTCTGATTGCTTTTAGCACGACTCAATCCTGCTCAAAATGTATTGATTTCTCTCAAATTTTGAAATTATGATTCGTCACTAATCATAAAAGCAATTTAATACCATTGTGTACTAATCCTTTACAAAAGGATTAGTGTGCAACGGTACACTAATTTAGTGTGCCATTGCACTGTATTTGCACATATGAGGCCATGACTCAAACTCAAGACCTCTCACTAATGAACCAAAATTAGTCATACCACTACGCCATTGATTAGTATGAATCTCCCCTTTCAGAGTAATATTAATCCATATTTCTCTTATGTGTATGCACATGCAGGTTTGGAGGCTTGCAATGCCCTACGATTGTAAAAGCACCTTTGATGCGAATGTCCATTTTGACGAATTACTTAAAGCAGTTTAAAATTAAACAAAACGTAAATCAGAAGAACTTCTAAAGAAAATGCAAACGAAAATACTTAATTTAGCTCAACAGTTATTATTGTCATCTAATTAAACTATTCACACATTTTGGTCCACCTCCTCTGCACATCATTGCATCTCCACGATCAAGCATTTTTTAGAATGGATCAGCCAAGGCAAGAACGTCATGCATTAGGCTATAATTGGCCTTTAGCTTGAATGATCAAGGTCTTGCAATGTATAAAGGAGTCAAGAATGTATAGCTTTCAATTGTGATTAAGGCCTTGATCTTCATGAGTGAGGCTAGGAGGTGAGCATATAAGAATGTATAGCTTTCAATTGTGATTAAGGCCTTGATCTTCATGAGTGAGGCTACTAGGAGGTGAGCATAAGTAGGTGTAGACTGTTAACTGGCTAAGGTGTGAGCTGTCCATTTGAGTAAACTTATGCTTAGAATAGATTTGTTCTCCTTATTTGTAGGAAGATGCTTTCCTATAGTTTTGGAAAGAATATTGCTATTATATTTCAAATGTAACAACTCTTGCCGAACGGCCACTACTATTTGTAGTGACCTTAGTTTGTATAAAGAGAGACTCTCTTATCATTTGGAAATACAATCAATCTTGCAAGGTGTTACACATACACGTCTCTCTCTCTCTCTCTCTCTCTCTCTCTTTGTGTCCACTCCACACTTTCTTCTCACCAAACCTCACAGTTCTTACATGGTATCAGAGCTTTAAGAACTCCATAGCCATCCACAAAGCCTCTTTCATCTTGAGATCTCACATCTTAGCTTTACTCCTCTCTACCTCCAAGCTTGAGCTCCTTCTCCTTCAATCAAGTATCATGGAGGTAGTCTCGTCTTCCACTGCACAACAACCAAGCCAAGGTTTTTCTCCATTGACAAACTCAATGGCAATAACTACTTCGTATGGAAGCTAAGAATGAAGCTATATCTCAAGAAACTCCAATTATGGAAGTACATCAAGGCTGATGGCAAACCCACTGAGGAGCAACCCGAAGCACTCAAGCTTTGGAAGCAACAAGACATCACAGCGCAGATGGAGATCATTCTTCACTGTGGAGATCAGCAAGTGCAAATGGCGAAAAGCTGAAAGTCCTCACAAGAAATATGGCAATTCTTCAAAGATTGCTATCTACACACTGACTTGATTTGTCAAGTGTCTCTAGTGAAGAGACTTGTCAACTTCAACATGCAAGGAGGTCACGCAACCGCCAAGTTCTTGGATTCTTGGCAGGGTCTTCTAGATGAAACCCTTCTATTTGGTCCTAAAATCCCAGAGACTCTACAATCAATGTTCTTGCTAGCACCCTTACCATCAACATGGAGGGCATTCATTACAACTCATGCTTCAACAACGGAAGTCAAGCTTCAAACCTTGGTCGCAAAGATTCAACAAGAGAAGGTCTTAAGGGATTAAACATTCCACCCCAATATCAAAATAGTGGCTCTAGTCACTTCTATCCATGCTCATAAACATGGTCATCACAAAAGTGGTTCTCACCACTCGCAGCGGCCTCATCACTTCAATCCAAAGGGGGGACACCACAAGCATTCTCATACTAAAAATAACCCTTACTCCAATGTGCAATGCACATATTACCACCGTCATGGGCATGAAGAGAAGGACGGCCGCACAAAGCAAAGGGCACTCTCCAACAACAACAATCACCACACAACAAGAGGCCATTTGGAAGAGCTCACTTCACTGAGGTTCAAGAAGGTAATCAAGATTCTAATCCCCAATTCTAGAACACTCTTACTTCTCATGATTACCCTCTTTACCTATTTGCTACCAGTATCTCACATAAAACTCCTTCTTCTACTATATGGTATCTAGATACTGGTGCAACCCATCATATGACCTTTAATCTCTCATGGCTATCTAATTTTACTTCTCTTCACAACCCCTTAGATGTATTCTTAGGGGATGATAGACTACAACAAGCCCAGGGTTATGGTGAAGTGGTAATCTCTTTCCCTAATGGCCAATCTACCTTAGTTAAGAAGGTCTACTATCTTCCAGGGTGGCTAAAGAAAAATCTCATATCTATTAGAGTGAGCTCATTGATCAAGGCATTTGAGTTCAAGTTTCTATAAAAGATGGATGCCATATTATAGCCATAGATAATCATGGCAAGAAAATCACCTCATTATGCCCTAAAGATGGCAAGCTTTACCCTTTTGGTAATACCTCTACATCAGCAAAAGTCCTCTCTACCACTATCAATACTCCTATAGAAGAGGAAACCTTGCTATGGCATTATAGGCTTGGCCATATTTCAGCACATGCCTTGTATCAAATGAAGCACAAGAAGCTTGCAGTTGGGCTTCCCAAGGACATTACCCCAATCCAATTTTGTCAAGGATGTGTAGTTGGCAAGGCCAAACACTTTCCTTTCCCAAAATCCACCTCCAGAGCTTCTGAGCCCCTTGCCTTAATTCATACAGATCTTTGTGGCCCCATGCAAACCACCTCTCACATGCAACAAATACATGCTTTTATTCATAGATGATTTCACAAGGTACACATATGTCTATTTTCTCTTAGAAAAATCATCTACTTTTATGAAATTTACATTTTTTCAAGAGTAGGTGGATAATCAACACGATAGAAAGATCAAAGTTCTGAGATCAAACAACGGTGTGGTGAATACACTTCAAATGTTTTCAAAGAACATTACCATGCACATGGCATTCGCCATGAATTTACCATTCCTAATCATCCTCAACAAAATGCGGTGGCAGAGAGGAAGAATCGAACACTCGTGGGAGGCCGCCCGCTCAATGCTTGCCGTGGCTCGTCTCTCTCATGCATACTAGGAAGAGGCCACATGTTATCTTCAACACCATACACACTGTGGTATGGACATGCACCAAATCTAGCTCATCTTCGCATTTTTGGCATCCTGCATATCCTCTCCACACTCGCTATCAAGCCAAGTTTTCAGCAAAGCCTCGAAAGCCATTTTCGTAGGCTACGATGATTGCTTCGGCCACAAAGCTTATCGGCTTCATCATCCCAAGGAGCACCTCTTCACTGTTAGCTGCTCTGTCATCTTCAACAACGAAGAAGCGCTCGAGCTTGCCTTCCTCCTTCGAGATCCCCTCCTCTTCTCAGCCCACAAGCAGCACAGCTTCCCCACAATTGGCACCTCTCCATGTCATGGCCTTGTCTTCATTGAGCTCCCAATTTTCTTTGGAGCAACTGCCATCTCTCCTACCCACCCCACCCCGCCCACATAGGCAAGAAAAATCAACGAATCCCAACCAAACCTTACCAACCAACCTTTATAAGGTTGATACTACCATGTCATCACCCTCCGTCTGCCACTTCTCACCAGGCTACATCACAATTGGGTCGCCCGCCACCATCCCCATCAGTTATCCACCATGCCATCTAGCTGTTGTGCCACCATCCATAGGAGTCGAAACCTACTTCGTCGCCAGGCCATGCACCACTTTGGCCGCCACCCACGATCGTCCACCACTCCTCGACAGGAAACGCGGCAACTGGGCCACCATTCCCAACCGCCCAGGTGCATGCGCGCCACAACGAGTCTCTTAGTAGCCGCGCCATGCACCCTTCAACCACATGCACTCCTTAGGCAGCCATGCAGAGCAACTCTCTATGCCGTCTTCTGCTAACCGCCATGGAGCCAGCCAGGTGCCCACTCTCCTGTTGCATGGAAGCCAACCCTCCATAACCACCAACTGGCCACCATCGCGCATGGTGCCACAACACCAACTTCTTCCTCTCTCCAGTGCGCCACTGCTCAGCCTATTTCTACCTCCTCACCCTACTATACAAGGCCGGTTCTTCCTTCCATCCATGGCAGCACACCCTCGCCATCATGTCCTAGCCCTCAGTAGCCTGGTCCTTCCCCTCTGCAATCTACCATGGTAGCCTCAGTAGCTCGCCCTTTGTCTTCAGCTCCTGGTGCTTCCTCTTAGGCCACGCTGCCCTTCTCTCACTCTCTTCCACTGGGGTTCACTGTGGATTGCCCTATCTACCTCTCTTCCTCAATGTCTCCCTCTTCTTCACCCACACCTAGCTCAAACACCACCCCTCCTCCCTCTTCAGCCCAAGCCTTTACCCCTAGTCTCCATGATGATGGCATCTCTCCTCCACAAGGCAAAACTCATAGGTTGGCAGAAATCTACAACACCTAGTTCTCGGTCATCCTCCAAGCGGAGAAGGTGTCTAATGATCCGCGTGAGCTTCTTGAAGACCCACAATGCCCCTCAGTCTTTGAAGCTCTCGCAAGCACCCATTCGGCTGAATGGATTGAAGCAATGTCTCAAGAGATGGATGCTCTCCAAGATCAACACACTTGGGCTCTTGTGCCCCCGCCGCCCAACCACAACATTGTGGGATGCAAATGGCTTCTCAAGAAGAAGTTTAAAGCTTATGGGGACCTAGATTGGTTCAAGGCACGACTGGTTGCCCGTGGCTTGACGCAGCAATACGGCATTGACTACACTGAGACCTTCTCACTGGTCTTGGGTATGGCATCCGTTCGCTTGATTGTTGCATTGCTGGCTCATTATAATCTACCTCTTCATCATATTGATATTAAAACTGCATTTCTTCATGGTAGATTAGAAGAGGACATTTATATGCATCAACCTTCTTATTTTGTCTCTCCCACACATGCCAACGCTTCAACGCCCAATCTATGGCTTGAAGCAATCACCCCAATAGTGGTATCGTAGAATGCATGATGCACCTATTTGGATGTGTGTTACACTGGCCGCATTCTTTCCCGTGCATTACATGAGCCCCACAAAGTTCATGGCAGTGCACTCAAAAGGTGCCTAAGGTACCTCCATGATGCCACCAAAGCACACAGGTTGACTTATGTTGCAGGAGGAGGCCCTCTGACCTTGGAGGTCTTCACAGATGCAGATTGGGGGGGACATGACTCCCACATGAGAAGTATCTCTTCTGTCTCACTGGTGGAGTCATATCTTAGCAAACCAAGAGATAGCTCTCGGTGGCTTCCACTACAACCGAAGCAGAATATATAGTAGCTTCCCTCGCCACATGTGAGGCTCTCTGGCTTCAACAACTCATCAATGAACTTCATCTCCCTTATGATGTGCCGCTAGCCTGTCACAATTTTTTGTGAGACTAGATCTACCATCACCATCGCCAAATCTCCCAAAGTATCTAGCAAGCTCAAGCACGTGAAAATCGCCTATCATCTTCTTAAACGGGTGGTCGAAGAAGGATATATCGATATGCACTTCGTCCCCACCAAGGACAATATGACCGACTTTCTCACCAAGCCTGTACCACATGAAAAGCACCGTGCCTCCTGCCTTGGAGTTGGCCTTCTCCCCGGTCTCCATTTGAGGGGGGAATCTTCCAAAGAAGATGCTTGATGCTGTTTGTTTGCTTCAAATGTCTACCTCTTACCTTAATGGGGGATGTTAAGTGGCTAAGGTGTGAGTTGTCCATTTGAGTGGACTTGTACTTAGAATAGATTTGTTCTCTCCTTATTTGTAGGAAGATGCTTTCCTATAGTTTAGGAAAGCATATTGCTATTATATTTCAAATCTTGCCAAATGGCCACTACTATTTGTAGGAGTCACCTTAGTTTGTATAAAGAGACACTCTCTTGTCATTTGGAAATACAATCAATCTTGCAAGGTGTTAAACATACATCTCTCTCTCTCTCTCTCTCTCTCTCTCTCTCTCTCTCTCTCTCTCTCTCTTTGTGTCCACCCCACACATTCTTCTCACACCAACCTTACAGTTCTCACATAGACATAGCGCCAACTCGTTCATCATGACGCTTACACACGTAATTAAAGCCTGCAGTGTTAATTTGAGGCTCATATTTTTGGTTCTTGATGTGTAGAGTAGAGCCATGACATGCAGATTTTGTGGTTTGGATCTTATAAATCTCATCTTATGCGAGGTTTGATTTTCCAATATATGGAGAAAGTTTTGCATGCAATTATAAGTACATCAACAAGAGTAATATATGAATGAGCAGGTACGAGGTCTTAATAATCGGCGATTCAAGGAGGCTTACAGGTTTTCCTTTGTCTCACTAATTGGTTCATGAATTCTGCATGTCATCAGCTTATCTTAAAAAGATTAATTTTCATGCATTCATGGGTGTTGTACAGAACGATATTAACAAGTATGTGCACAAGAGAGCTCTCTGTAGTTTTCGGAATATGCACAAGTGTGTCAATAGGAGTCTAAGCGCTATTGACGCAGAGTGGTCTCTGTTCACCTCCCAACAGTCTTTCTCCACCCTTCCTCTAGCCTTTGGTTGGAATCTAATTGAGACACAAAAAGAATCTCTGCCTCCTTCTTAATAGTATCATTTCCCCCCCCCCCCTGTGATAGGGGTTCCTGGTGAGAAATTGCTCATTTTTCCCCCGTGATAGGAGTTCATGGTGAAAGATTCCTCATAGATTTGTTGAGATATCGAGCTCATCTAGTGAGGCCGTGGACAGTGATGACCCGCCTAGGGGATAGGCCCCACACTTACACCACTGGCATGGTTGGTGAGATCATGGGTGATATGCGGCCAGTGGGATGACTCTAAGTTCATTTCGGCAGTGTTTAGATCTATGTCATTTGCTCCCAAATGTGGGTCATCTTCAACCCCGCTACGGACTAATCTATGGGGTCGTCAAAGGACAATGGTAAGGTCTAGGTCACACCATGAGAACTACCAGTCTCTTATGCATTCCAAGTCGGGTTGTCAGTGGAGAATGAATGGCCTCCATCTAATATGCATGCATTTCTTGATTGAATACAAGCAAGCTGTCAAGCCAAATAAAGGTGACAGACCCTAGAAACACCCCCTAAGGTACCCCTTGAGGTCGAGATTGGGCTATCACTCAATGCCATGAGTAAAAATGATAAATTATACAAAAAGAACTATGCAAAAAACGATGCAAAAATAAACACAAGTACCGAATCACCAAATTTCTTGCGAGTGTACTGGCCCAATGCGATGTCGATGCCGAGAACAAGGTACATCGTTGTGGGTGTCCTCTCTTCCTAGTCGTTGGCAAACTGTGCTACTATGCCATGCTGTCATCCTCTTTCCTAGTCACCATTTGTTTACTAGCTAGATGTTATAGCTGTTGTTGCTGATGGATAGCAACTCGTCTATTGATGGGCTTCACGAGTGTGTGTGTGTGTCAGCCCAGCCCTGCACGTTGGAGAGGATAGCTGACTATAGTGGTTTGCTGTCGCACCCTTGGCACCATTGCGTAGAATTGGTTGCTCGCACAATATGTGGCATGCCTTCTGCAAGCTGGATGGAGGTTATGGCACCTTATCACAGGGCAGTGGAGGGATAATGTAGTCCTTTAAGTGCTCGCTCTGCTGATGCCGGCCAGTGGCCTTGGTGGCCGATGATGACTGTCCTGGCCACCTCTATTAGAAGCTAAAAACAATGCATACCAATCACCAGCTTTGTGGTGGGCACAATGGAACTTATGCTCCTCTTTCAGCCAGTACTTAAATACACCCAGCGCTTGGTTGTGCACGTATTGTTGCTATGGGTGGTGGTGTTTCTTGTTGTAGCTATCTGTAAGTTACCAAGACAACAATATAGGAAGAGAAACAGAAGTTCTCTTGCTTCCAATTCCTGAGAGAAAACAAAAAATATGCTCTCTTCTTTTCTCCTGTGGTGTAAACCTTATCCATGTAGCCACGAGGAAGAAAAAAAAAAGATGAGAATTTCAACCAAAAACAAGATAATATTTTGTATAATGGAGCAAGGTTGCACGCAAAAAGCCTATTCGAATGCAACATACCAATGGTGCATTCCCCATCAGGGAGACGCCATAGTCAGCGAGATAAGGGAGGCAAGGAGGGATCTTTCTCACCACCCAGCCGTAGAGGAATTGTGGATAAGCATCCACACTGCCAGGCTTATATAATGGCCTACCTGCGCACGCCTTCTTGATCGACCCTCGGTCCTCCGACCTGGGCATCTCACCTCTGAACCGCAAACACTCTCATCGATCACTCTTTGGTGATCGGACTCCATGTTTAGTCTAGCCCTATGTAGCCGATTATAAGCTACGTGACAGGGGGAGGACTGTAGTGTGCCTGGTGCTACATCCCTCCTCCCTCCCCTTTTTTTGGGTTCATCACACATGCTAGGAGGCTCTTCATAAAATGAAGATTCTCACACAACACTCATGGGATTATGACTATAGTGTGATATGTATACAGATAAGCTATTCACTACTCATGGGGGGGATGTGAGAACATAGCAGCCATTCCGATCAATAAGGGTAGGTATGGATGCAAGGTATCCATAGCCTATCCTTGAAATGTAAATTCCTCACACATAAGATCCTAGGTTGGTATCGACAAGCCCTACCAAAGAAATGTAAGAGTGATAATGCACGTAAGTAGCACTACTCATCAAGAGATGTAAGAGTGCATGTCTTTATGGATCCCTCCTCCAAGAGATGTAAGAGTGATAATTCACGTAAGGAGCCCTACTCAAGAGATGTAAGAGTGAAGGTGGTGATAAAGCCTTCCTCAAGAAATGTAAGAGTGATAATCAATGATTTTATATTCACGTGATCACAAATTTTTTTTGTTAATAACATGTGTTAACATGTTATTAACATGTTAACATGTTAACATGTTCCCAAAAAACCGGTGGGAAGCTCCCTGATAACCGGATAAAACCCCGCCGGGATTTTGCAATACCCAGCGGTCCCGTCGGGAAAAATAAAGACCCGATGGGTCCCGCCGGGATCATAATCCAGCCCAGCGGGCTACAATTTTCTATATATATGGGCCCGAGGGGCCCTTTGGGAGTTCATTGCTGACAGTATACACAGGTAATGAGAGTTGTGTTTGTGTGTGTGTGTGTGGGTGTGTGTTCGTGCGGGCAGTCACCCATTGTCGCAATGCGCGATAGGATGTGGGTGGTCCGCCACACGAGGGGTGTGTGTGTAAGGCCATTCTTCGGAATGGTGCTTACCCTGGGGCACTTAGTTGGTAACGTGGCTGGTCTGTGTCCTATGGTAAGTATGGCACGCCGTAGCGGTACTAGTCGGTAACGTGGCAAGCATAGTATCGTTATGGCGATGTCACCTTCCCTTCCCTTCCCTTTGTCAAATACGGGGATATGGTCGGTAACGCGGCCAGTGTATGTCCATATCCTATTTATATTTCCATAGAATCGGGTGGTATTTTGTCGTTAACGCGGCAAGTTGGTGTCGTCCGCTAGTGCATATATTGTTTTTTTGCATATTGCGGCATTTGATCGTTAACGCGGTTGGAAAAATGTCGTAAATTTGCTTGCATATTATGGATCGTTAACGCGGTCGAAAAAATGTCGTAAATTTGCTTGATTTGACTTGTATTGTTTTTATTGTGTGTGATCCATGCGATACTTGGTTGCTAACGCGGCATGAGTATTTCATGGATCAAAGTTTACATCATATTGTCTTTACGTTTTATTTCATAATATCGTAACTCGAAAAAATGAATATCTCTCTCTCTCTTCCTGCCCCCCTCTCTCTCTCTCATGATACACTTCACAACTCTTTCTCTCTCTCTCTCTCTCATGATACACTTCACAACACGATAGATGTGTAGATGAGGATTTCTTTTTTTTTCTCTTAAAATATACATAATTCCTAATAAATTCTTTTTTCTCCCTCTATTGACTTAAAAAATAAAAGAGTACATTATTTTCCTCTTTAAGAACTCACAAAAATATTGAAAATGTCATCTAATGTTTCTTCTCTCTATCTGTCTCACAACTCTCTCTCTTCCTCCCCTCTCTCTCTCTCTCTCTCTCTCTCTCTCTCTCTCTCTCATGATACACTTCACAATTCTCTCTCTCTCTCTCTCTCTCATGATACACTTCACAACTCTCTCTCTCTCTCATGATACACTTCACAACTCTCTCGCTCTGTCACGATAGGTGTGTAGATGAGGAGTGCTTTAGGAATACAAAACATTATTTTCCTCTCTTTAGGAACTCACAAAACTATTAAAAATGTCATCTAATGTCCCCTCTCTCTCTATCTGTCACATCTCTCTCTCTTCCCCCCCCCCTCTCTCTCTCTCTCTCTCATAATACACTTCACAACTCTCTCTCTCTCTCTCTCTGTCTCACGGTAAGTGTGTAGATGAGGAGTGCAACATGTATACACTTGATAAGTAATAATGCACTTGTTGCAGTTGTCTCACGTTCGATAATGTATTGCATGATGTTGAGTTCAGTAATATTGTTTGATATTCCATTTTTGTTTGATCATTGATAAGTAATGATACACTTGTTGCTGTTCTCTCACGTTTGATGATGTATTGGATGATGTTGATTTCAGTAAAATTATTTGATATTTCATTTTTGTTTGATCATTGATAAGTAATGATACACTTGTTGCTGTTCTCTCACGTTTGCTTGATGTTGATTTCAGTAATGTTGTTTAATATTCTGTTTTTGTTGTGTTTAGTGATATTTGCTAGATTTACGAAGACAACCAACATGCTTTCCCCTGAAGAGCGTAAAATCATTCTACGAGCAATTCGCATTGAAGCACTCATCACAGTGTCACAATGTGCAGATGACGTCGTCAAAAAGATCAATGAGTCTGAGATACTCATGCGAGATCTACTAGAGCAGATATGGGAAAATGCACAGCGTCGACTTCAAAGCGGAGGCAACGCTGAGTTGCTTGATAGATAAAAGATAGCAGATTTCAACCATCAACATATAACACGAACTATTTTGGGGAGCATGCGTGTAGCATGCAATGATCTTAGAGATGCTGCCCCGCCTGAAGCTAATATGCATCGTCTACAGTTATGGGATGCTGTATGGAGTGAGCAAAGAGCCAAGAGCAAGCGCATGAAGGCACTGGATGCAAAGTCACTCCCCAAAAGAGTGCGCATTGCCCAGGACGTCGCTGCAACGTCCAGCCAGGCAAATGCGAGTGGGACAGGTGCCATTAATCGTACAATCTACAATTCTATGTGCACACACCTCATTGGCATCCCGCACGAGGCTCTGCTCGAAGGGCAAACAATAGGCTCTGGTGTTTTTGGCACAGTAAAAGAGTATACAGTTAAAGGTATATCATTTTTGCCGGAGCACATTACTTTTTGCGGAAAGCACTACAAAGGAGAAGGCAGCGCCAAGTTCGAGAGCTTCCAGGCAGAGCAGGGCATGCAGGTTCTACACCCATCAATTGTCAGGTGTATTGCCTTCACAAAAGAATCTCCTTGGATCACTATTTTCCCATACTATAATGGCAGCTCGCTTGGTGATACTCTTCTGAAGGTCCCCTTCAGATTCAGTGAGTTCACCAGAGCAATTTTCCATTTGGATCGAGGATGGAGACAAGCCCCGCCCGATAATATTCCTTCAAGTCATCTAGAACTTTCTAAAATAAAACAAATAGTAATGACAATGCCACATATTATGCATGCCCTGGTGGAAGGCCTAGCGGTAGCACATTTGAAAAATAGGTATCTCGCAATTTTGTATTTGAAGTAGACAAGAACCCTGAGAAGGTGGCACAGGCGGTCTCCTACGCAGACAGAGAGCGAAATAACCAGCCGTGGATAGCCCCGGAAATTTATGATCCGTTTTTGGCAGATGCATACACTCCTGCATCTGATGTTTTTACTTTAGGATATTTATTACAAATTTTATATGACTTTTGGCAGAAAGTACAAGAGTTGTGGATGGACAATAGTTCCTATGACAAAGTTACCATGGATACTATTATTTATAAGGTCGAAAATTGGATGTGTCTACCTAATCGCGACGAGCGAAAATCTGTTTTGCAAGTAGTGGAATTTTTTAGATCACTAAATACTAACCCAACGAGGGCACAACATCCTCTTGTAGAGCTATCGGTGTCATTCACCCCAATTTTGTAAAATGATACAGTATCAGGAGATTAAGTTTCAAGAATGGCACTTTGTTTGTCTCTCTTCAAAATTTGATATGTACCCATTGTTTGAAATATTATCTCATTGAGTCTTTGCAATATCTCTCTCCTCTTGTGGTGTTTAAGTTTATGTTTTCTCTTCAAAATTTGATGTGCACGCACTGTTTGAAGTATTCTTTGAGTCAAGTGGATATTTCTCATTGAGTCTTTGCAATACATATCTCCTCTCGTGGTGTAAAACTTTAAGTTTTTGAGGGTAATGGTCAATTTATCTTATGTTGATCTTTACAGTTCATTAAAATCCTAAAGTTATTTACGTTCATGTAGATATGGCAGAAGCGCAAGCAAACGAGCATCAAGAGTTAGCCAAGAAGGCATATGAGCGAATGAAGGCCCTTGCACATGGACTGACAGCCCGCGAAGCCACGAGAACAGCATGCAGGTTGTCGAAATGGACAAATCCTACTTATGCCCAATGGAAAGACATAAATAAACGCATAACCACAGAGATGATAAAGGAAATATGGCCATGTCCAGATGGCGAGATTAAGAAGGAAAGGGTTTGAGAAGGTCTTAACACTGGAGTACTAGTCAAGGTCAGTGTCTAATCTCAATATAAGAGTGATTTAAATGAAGATATTAGTGCTAATGCAAGGAATTAACTATGAAACCTTAAAAGCAATCTCACTATTTTTATGCAAAAAACTGTCAGTGTTCAAATGAACAATTAACCCTTTAAATCAAGGGGAAAATTGATTGTGATGATATACGCTTGTAGAGAAACACCCAACTTGTGATTTGAGCTCTCACTTCTCCAAAAAAACCAAGAAATGAGTGAGTTAGAGGGTTGTTAATAGAGGTTGTTTTGCAGAGAAAGCCAATTTTGAAACTTAGTTTACAACTTGATTAGCTCACCAAATGATGTGGAACTTGCTAGGCATACTTCACATGAGCTGAATTAGACAATGACAGGCTTAATTTGTACTAATAATAAGTATGTGTTTTTATTTTTTTTACCTTTCTACTAAGATTTCAGCCGCCTACGTTTTTTGTTGATGTATCTCATACCATGGACCAATCAAGCTAATATTTGATATGAAAGATGTACATACTCTGCTCCAAACACCTCTCAAAGGAATTAGTCTAGTTTCTTTTGTAGGTGACGAATGGCTCGATTTTGGAGTTGGTGTGGTGGCATAGTTTAAGAAGCAGGACAGTGAGAAACTGATTAATCCCTTTGAGGGTTATCAATGCCTTGATGTGCCCTAGATGTCCACAAGATGTTGTGAAAAATGATGTAGTGTGCAAGGAACACCAAAAATTCCAAGCTCTAGTGATTTAGGAGAAGAAAGAGATTAGTGAAAAAGATTAGTGAAAATGCACTAATTTGCAAGATGAACCAAACCTACTAATTCAAATCTATCTCTTGTCTTACTAGCTAGCCTACTAGTAGGCTTTTATACCATGTTGAGAAATCACATTGCTAAGGGCGATTGAAGATGATGATTGCCTTGATTGTAGAGAGATAGCAGTAGTGAAGTGAATTAAGCTTAATGCTAATCAATAATCAAGGTTTAAGATTCACAATACTATAATCTCATTACATTAGAGTTGATTCAAGTACATCCTTTTATAGCTCCCATCTCAGAAGATGTGACCATGTGTCCATAAATGCTCACACTACATGTGCCTCCTTGGAATTTCCATGTGCTACCTTTTGATTGTTGACTTCACCTTTTATAAATGACCATGTACAAATCAACCTTTTATAAATGACCATGTACAAATCGACCTTTGCTAATGTACCCTTAGTCTATCCTTTTCTAATGTGCAGGCGCATCCCCTTGCTTTACACATGTTTGCACCCTCACACATTGCATTTCTCAACATTCTATTGATGTTTATTTTTTTTCAATACAAGTTTTAAAAATTGTCATTTGAACATGGAGGTGTTTAGTCCTTGTGACTTAATCTGGATGATAGGTAAAGTTATGGAATCCCTAATGCATACTTTATATGATGATGGTAGCACTCACAACTTTACTGATGCTAGTCTTATCAAGAGATTACATATCCCAGTAGTGTCAAGTGCCCATTACTACATGACAAATTGGCTCATGGCATGCCTGTGTTCTTATTGAGGTTACATACCCTAATGGTCTTGAGTGACCATCTCTTCATGGTTAGATTGGCTCAGTACATTTACAATTTTGGAAAAAGAAGGTTCCTAAAGTCAAAAATGAAGATCTAGGACTATGAAGAAGACCTTTATTTTATCTTTTGTGCCTTAATAGTGTTGATGTATTACTGGGTAAAGAAAGGTTTTTCCACAAGAGCCCCATTGCAAATATCGATTATGTACATCATGTAATTACTTCTAAATATAATGAGAAGAACTTTACTTTTTTGGGAGATTTATCTAGTCCAATGAACAAGATTTCTTCTTGTATTGATGTATCGTCGAATGTAGTTTTGAATGGTGATAGTCATGTGTGTTCTGCTTTAAAAATGAGAGAATTGTGCAATGTTCTTTATTATGTTCTTATAAAAATGAAATGAAGATAGTTTATGTGCATCTTTACTTAAGAATAAGTTTAAAGTGTTTCTAGATTCTGAGAGTTCTATGTATGCTAGTTATTTTCCTCAACATAGAGATTTGATGCTAATTATGCATCTTGACTCAAGAATAAGTTTATAGTGTTTTTAGATTTGTTTCTAGATTCTGAGAGTTCTATGTATGCTGGTTGTTTTCCTCAAAATGGAGTTGATGCTAGTCATGCATCAATTTTTAGGGCTTTAAGTTTAGCTCTAATGAAGGGAGAGAAGAGTGATTATGTTCTTCCTGAGAGGTTGGTTGTCGGAGACCAACAAGCTAGTTTGAGCTCAAGTGCATCTTTTCTTGAGAATGATTTTAAAGCATTCCTAGATTTTGAGAGTTCTATGTATGCTAGTTGTTTTCCTCAACATGGAGTTGATGCTCGTTGGATAAATTTTTAGGGCTTTGAGTTAAGTCCTAATGAAGGGAGAAAAGGGTGGTTTAGTTCTTCTTGAGAGGTTGGTTGTGGTGGGAGACTGGCAAGCTAGTTTGAGCTCAAGTGCCATTGATATGGCAAGCTTGAACGGTGTTGACCTTTGGAGTGTTGATACATCTGAACATAGACTCTTTTGAGAGGTGATCAAATGCATTTCTAAGTACTACCTCATGGTTTACCTTTGAAAAGGCATGTGGACCATAAGATAGAGTTGGGCACAACCCTTATATTATGTTAAGCTAGTCTTAGGAGGATAAAATTGTAAGAAAGTTACAAGAGTTAACTATTAAGAATAAATATCCCTTATCGAGGATGGACAACCTTTTTGGTTGACTTTTCAGAGCATGATATTTCATGAATATTGATATGAGGACATGATACAATTAGATTCAGATATTTGAGTACAATGTCTTTAACACTGACTTGAGAACCAGATATGGTCATATGAGTTCTTGATGTTGCCATTTAGACTCACAAATGCAAACTTGACTTTCCAACAAATGATGAATGATTTATTTTTTAGATTATCTTTTTAGACAACATCCTTGTGTAATAGTAGGACTCTTGAAGAACATGATGAGCATTTGAGTACTATGCTAGATCTTGTTTTTTGCCCTAAAAGTAAATGTGATTTGTTTAAGCAATAGCTAACATACCTATGATATTTTACTATTAATAATGATATCTGGATTGATTATAAGAAGACTAGAGTCTCACTAGAGTAATATTTGTGAATGGCCAATCTTGAAGACCATCACTTAGGCCAAATTCTTTCTTGGATTTGTGAACTTCTTCTAGACATTTATATGAAATTATGCAAAAATTACATTGCCTTTTTTGAATCTTTCTAAGGGTGGAGAAATGCAAGTACAATTGTGATTCATGCCTCAAAAAAATGCAAACATTATTTGTGTAGCTCAACTTTTGTTATCTATGTGGATAACTCAAGTTTAATTTTCTATTAATTTGAGAGAGTATTCATCTAGAGAATAGTATTCAGAATGTGGATAACTCAAGTTTAATTGTCTATTAATTTGAGAGAGTATTCATCTAGAGAATAGTATTCAGAATGGTTTGATCTTTCAAAAAGTAAAGGTACATATACCATCTTTTGATGGTGTGAGGAGACACAACTTGTTTGAGTGTCATAAAACACCTTCTGTGATGGGCATTCAGGTGTACTTAGGACTCTCGGGGGGGTTCACTCATAATAAAGGAGGCATGTCACCTGCATGCATAGACTTCTATAAAACCCTCTATTTATGGACCTTATGAGACTAATATGGCTCCCTATTTAAGCTTATACAATGTATATGTAAGACTTATTTTATATCCTCTTTCTTAAATGTACAGTTTAGGGTTGAGGTTGCTACTAAAGTGTCAAGTTATGATGGTGAATGTTTTAAATTGTTCAAAAAAATTTAGCAACATAACGACAAGAGAATGGGCATTTGAAGAATTTTGGGATAATCTTAAGCTACCCAGTTTATCAAAATGAGCTCGCCACAAGGTGGCTTAAGCATCAGTGCCTAGAGAACAATCAAGCAAATGAAAATTTAAAATTATAATAAATTTAATCACTTAGAACTAATCATATGATTAAAAGTTTTTTTAAAACTTAGTGTATTGTTATCTTTCAATAATATGCAGGCTGCAAAGTCCCTAATCAGACGACCAACCTTAGAATTCACTTTTGCATAAGCTAGGAAATATAATAAAGGGATTTTAATAGTTAAATCTTCAAAGTTTGTTTATTTAAGAGTGTCATAGTCAAAATAGATTTTTGGCCATTATAAGTTTAACTTTTCTTTCCATAACTTTTTCCAAAAAATCTGGTAAGATTTCAACTAACTAGGTCCACCATCAAGATAACCTAATCCTACTAATGTAAGCCTCGTATCATGTGATAGGCATGCTTTAATCAAGCATAAATAAATCAATGAGATAGTAAAAAGCTTAATCAAACTTTAGGCATCAAATTTCTTTCATCAAACTTTGATAAGTTTTTATTCTATAGTAAGCTTTTTGTATAAAACTAGAACCTTTTATTACAATTTGTGAAATACAACATGCACTCGTAATAAACAGCAAATACATAACGTTTTTGACATCAATGAAATGATAAACTTGGAACCAAAGTCTTCACCTATAAGACTAATAAAGAGAAAGTACTTACATGTTTTATTTTCACTTGCTTAGCATGAAGAGAAGAGCTAATCATTTAAAAGATCTTGTTGATAACATCATCGCTTTGCCTTTGACTTTCTAATGCTTCTTGACCCAAAACTCTACATTCACCTAGATGCACAAAACGTGTTGAGATTGTTTAAAGAGATTTATTGATTTAATTATACTTAAAGCCATTTAAATCATCAAGAAATTATATCACCTTTGTAAAAGAAAACCAAAGTGTATGCATATGAATTGACTTGAATCACCATCTTCTAACTCTTCTTTGGTTAAAAAATCCTCCACATACAAGAAGACTGCATCCATCTTAAGTTATATGAAGTATCTTTCTCATGAACTTATACATGTCTTGTTAACAAAGAAATAAAAGAAAAGCAAGTAGTCTTAA
This sequence comes from Cibotium barometz, assembly GCF_041138505.1. Classification (NCBI taxonomy): domain Eukaryota; kingdom Viridiplantae; phylum Streptophyta; class Polypodiopsida; order Cyatheales; family Cibotiaceae; genus Cibotium; species Cibotium barometz. The sequence continues at coordinate 29,566,054 of NC_141083.1, forward strand.
GATGTCGGTGTCCGGTCGAGACCCGACACTTGAGTGGTTCCAAACCACCTATTCGGCTTCGAAGGAGACGCGACTAATGCCACTGTGCCCAACACGATAAGCCAACACTAGCGCATTGCATTGCCAATCTGCCTATGCTAAGGGAGTTAGTCACTACATTGTAGAGGTTAGTTTCTATATAATCAAATGAGATTCCTAACATGGCTCCTAATTTTGTTTCCAGATAGGAGTCACATCCGGACAAGTATGATGCTAAACCTTGATTCTAGCAAGAAGACATATCCACACAGAAAGCACTAATGAAAACTAGGAATCAAACAAACGTACACAGTATAGAGAATGGAGAATAACACCAACAATCATTGTATATCAGAGTGAAGGCTTAGCCGAAAGTACAATGCAATAGCCCACTTGACACTCCTGTCTCTCTCGAGATTGTATCCTCGATAGTTTCCCTTTTCCCTTTTACATCTGCTCAGGGACTACCCATAATTTGGCAAGATTCACGTACAAGGTTGTTATAAGAAAGTTGTTTCTCAAGAGATATACAAGGCGGCGACACTGGCAGCAAGGCTCGATGCCGACCGATGATTGGATGACCCCCAGCATAAGAACTTGCAAAAAAAACACAAGGATGTGACCTAAACAAGCGTTTGAGCGATCAACATGAACTCATAATAATACTCACATTATTAAGAGAATTTGAAGATCACAAGATTATTATCCATAATATGAGTCTCAATAATACACCATAAGTTACAATAAATTGCAACAAGTGTCAAGCCTAAGTATACAAAAGTACCAAAAGATCACATATGGTGAGAAGTTTTTAATTCCAACACTGTCTTTTTAAATGCCACATAACAATAACATAAGCAAAATAAATATGCTATATTTAGTATCTCCAAGTATAAAAGGCCCAAAATGGTTAAAATGTTTATAGCCCCAGATCTAGAATTACATAACAAACTAGATGATCACAAAATTTCTTTGGCATTCCTTAGTAGCCTAAATCCAGAGCGACTTTTTAACCTACAAAGAAAAACAAGATTATTAATAATATATAGGGATAATAAAAACACACATTACAAGATCCCTACCTATATTGATCTAACATATTTCTATCTTATACAACTTCTCTTGATTTGACACATAAATATCATGTTTAACAATCAATGAATAGAAGAAAATTCACAACCCATTTTAAAGTTTTTAAGCGATACAAATCACAATATTACTCTTTGTGAATCAAGATACCTTTTTGTCCCTTACATAGTCATTAAAGATTGTGTGGTCATGGGTATCGAGATGCTATTTCTTTGGTACCGAATGATAGCTCAAATTTACCTAGGCAAGTATAGATTCCAAGGGCACTGATTAATTGTCAAGAAGATCATATGTGTAGCATCTAAATCCCTTGGTTATTTGATACCATGCTAGATGAATCTCCACATTTGAAGGATGATCCAAAAGACCAAGAGGACCCATTTGTCGCTTTACTAGCATTTCCCAACTTTCTTCTCATTAATATTCCTAAGTATCACATGCCTTTCATGACTCCTTGATTAGTATTTGCAACCTTTCCTTTTCTTTTGAGCCTTAGATGTAGAATTTTCAAAAAGAACGATGCAATCAGACCCTATTCCAAGGCATGTACTAGTTTAAAGCTTTGTCTTCATCTCAAATGATAAATATAATCCACTTTTTACCCTTGTTAATCTATCCTTTGATAATCTTGGATTTCCATTCAGCTGACTTACAAGAGTGCTCTTACACAAAGTCTTCAAGCATTGACTTCCACAAAAGGTAATATTTGGCTTGCCACCTTTTCCTCGTCATCAGCTAGAGAACATGATTTGCCATCACATATGGCTACAAAATTTGATTAGCTTGTGCAACTCGAAAGTCAGAAGCCACCTCGTGGTTCTCTTCTTGTGGTACATCAAGAAGCAAGGTATCCTGAAGCATCCAACCAGTCTCCTTTCCTCCGTATTCACCTCCAAAGATCAATCTCTTCCTTTTAGCATGATCTTCAGGCTCTGGCTTTGGCCCTTCACCCTCTAACTTCTCTGCATCTTCTATTGAGACATGTGTCTCTACAAAATCTATATCTATGATTCCCTGATTCAATTTCATGGTAAAATATGTGCTTTCTTTCCTTGCAACAATGCAAAGATTTTCTTGCTATGGACATGCTATGTAGCTTTTGCAGGCCTGCAACAATGAAATTCTAGTGATGGAAAGCTGCGAGCTTGGCGTGCTTTCCTACAATGCAACACACAAACTGTCTTAGTTTTTTCACTCTCACACAAACCGTGAGAGTACTGTGTTCTAGCGCTTTACAGCTGCTATGGCAAAACGAGAGTACTCCAACGGACTTTGGCATTGTCTTCTATCGCCAAGCTTTCCAGATTTCATCTCACAGTTTTGCTTTATATTAGTTGTCTTCTGTTGCCAAGCTTTGCAGATTTTATCTCACGGTTTTGCTTTATATTACCGGACTTCTGTTGCCAAGCTTTACAGAGTTTCGTCTCACAGTTTTGCTTTATATTACCATCTATTTTTGATACCGGTTGCTGCTTTTCGTTGCCTTCAAAATTGTGAAAGCCCGCTTGCCCACCCACAGTTGTCCTGAGTTCTTTCCCCCCCTGGTGACCCTCGCTAGCAACACGAGCAGGCCTCGCAACTCAGCACAAACGTCACCAAGGTCTCTCTCTCTCTCTCTCTCTTGCACGTGTTCACCTCTCTCTCTCCTCGCGTAGGTTTGGCTACACACTTTTTCCTCTCTCTCTTTGCACAGGCCCATGCTTTCTCTATGCTCTCTCTCTCTCTATCTCTCTCTCTCTCTCTCTCTCTCTCTCTCTCTCTCTCTCTCCTTGCTCCAATACCATAGTCATGTTTTAGTACAAGCCACCATAGCTTATATTCATGCAGCTAATCCCAGGCCTGATTTTAAACAGTAAACAATAATGATGTAAACATGATGGACTCAACACTACTTTGATATCAAATAGTCTGGTAATATAGATAGTTTGGTTATATAATCTTGACATTATATTGGTAATAGAATATTACAAAAGTGTATGAGGAGATTTTTATGTCTTATTAACTAGGTAATTTTATGGATTCATTTCATTCACAAGTATCATAATTGTCTCCATATACTAGGCTATATTTATTTGTTATAAGACAAATAATAAAAACTTATAACTTTTCTTATGATCAAAACATGTAAAGATCAAAGAGAATTATAAGCCTTTGAAAGATGGAAGAATATAAATTGTTAAGAAGTTAAAAACTACTTTTTGGTGGGGAGTGGCTCATGAATTACTGAGGTCATATTTGTGGGGGTACATATGTACCCTCTCACATATTATGTAAATGATGAAAATCAATAGTGAATAAAAGCTCATTAAGTAGGGGCATTTTAACCTACATGCAAATTGTGAAGGTGCAAACATTCCTAACCATATTTAGGACCTTCTTTTTTTTGGGGAGCAATAGTATATTAATATCTACAAACTTACAACATTCATTTACAAAAAGCTTTAGGCCACTTGCATATCCCATCTAGTCCCAATCCCTATTAAGGAGATAACATATATCAGCTCCCACTTCTCATCTTCCCAAACAAAAGAGGACATTTCCCAAGATATATGAAAGCCCAATCGCATACAAGCAATCAAAAAAACTTCAGAAGGGAACCCCTTAGGAGTCTTCTCTTCAAAATAATCCCCTTTGCCTAGATCTTCACCACAGGTCTTTAGCCCAAAGGATTTTCAATCAAGGCCATAAAGATGTCCACTAGTTGCTTTTCCTTCAGGTACTACCTTTTGGATCTGGGCCCAAATTTGGGATATTTGGCTCTGACATCTTTCCAAGTGTATACCTACCACCAACCAATCAACATTAGGGTACCCTAGTATGTAATAACATCCCATCATTAGACGCCTGGATCACCTAGTCCCCATCTGGAATGCCTGAACTGCCTCAGCAAACAGATTATTATTCATCTTAATAATATAGTATACAGACCAACAATAGTGCACACATTTGAACATCATCTCTGTCACATCTACCCCCTGATTAGGTCCTTTATTATTAAATATCAAGAAATTCCTAGAAGCCTAAATCTGCCACACAAGCAGCAATATCTTATAGTACAAAATATTAGATCTATCTCATCTACCTCCTTGATTATTCTCCTCAGAAGCCAGTGCCCCTAATATCCCTTCAACCCTAAGTTTTCCTCCACCCATTTACCTATTCTCCGTAGAGCCCCCTTATTGTTGTTGTTGCAAGATAGTCTCGAAAGGCATGTTTTATTTCCCTAGAAGCCAGTAAAGGACCTAATATTTATTACCATTTATTTTTGTTGGCTTTGATGGCAAGCAAAAAATTGGGGGTTTTCAAAGAAATTTTTAGACTATGTTGTTCAAACGCCATCACAACGTTAATATTTCCAAATTGTACTTCAACTTTTAGGTCCGCCCGGCCGTCCGCAGGCTTAGGCGCCCTCCGCCCGCCATGAGAGAGGTGTCCGCTCGCGTGTGAGAGGGCGATTCGTCTGCCGCGAATGGCAAGCGGGTTGGCGATTTCTCGTCTCCAAGCACCTAGAAATTGGGGTTGATGTGGTACTACTGCGCTTTCTTCTTCTTCAAGGTGGTGATGGCTCATTGGGACCATGCGGCGCTGATGGAACGCTCAAGGTTCATACGGGAGAGCCTGCGCCAGAGCCAGACGATCACGGATAGCATTAGCGCGGCTCCGTCAGTTATCGACTCTCCGACCTCGAGGCCGCAATTCAGCGTATCGAGGTATAATATACTATTATTTATACCTTTGCACCATCTCGTACTGTAATCTGTATGTGTTTAATATTGATGTGTATGTTGTGATCAGTGGATGACATGCATGTAACATCCACTGATTATTACGTATTATATATATATATATATGTATGTACGTATGTGTTTGTTTGTTTGTTTTTGTTGAACCATGCTCAATAATATTCCAGAAATATTATATATATATATAAATAACATGTAAAGAGAGGGATGGAGAGATTGTTGCATGCATATTTGCCAAGTGGTTTTGTACGATTTTTGTACGATTGTTGCATGCGTTCACCTCTCTCTCTCTCTCTCTCTTGCATGCGTTCACCTCTCTCTCTCTCTCTCTCTCCTCGCGTAGGTCTGGCTACACATTTTTTCCTCTCTCTCTTCTCGCAGGCCCATGCTTTCTCTATGCTCTCTCTCTCTCTCTCTCTCTCTCTCCTTGCTCCAATACCATAGTCATGTTTTAGTACAAGCCACCATAGCTTATATGCATGCAGCTAATCCTAGGCCTGATTTTAAACAGTAAACAACAATGATGTAAACATGATGGACTCAACACTACTTTGATATCAAATAGTCTGGTAATAGATAGTTTAGTTATATAATCTTGACATTATATTGGTAATAGAATATTACAAAAGTGTATGAGGAGATTTTTATGTCTTATTAACTAGGTAATTTTATGGATTCATTTCATTCACAAGTATCATAATTGTCTCCATATACTAGGCTATATTTATTTGTTATAAGACAAATAATAAAAACTTATGACTTTTCTTATGATCAAAACATGTAAAGATCAAAGAGAATTATAAGTCTTTAAAAGATGGAAGAATATAAATTGTTAAGAAGTTAAAAACTACTTTTTGGTGGGGAGTGGCTCATGAATTATTGAGGTCATGTTTGTGGGGGTATATGTACCCTCTCACATATTATGTAAATGATGAAAGTCAATAGTGAATAAAAGCTCATTAAGTAGGGGCATTTTAACCTACATGCAAATTGTGAAGGTGCAAACATTCCTAACCATATTTAGGACCTTCTTTTTTTTTGGGAGCAATAGTATATTAATATCTACAAACTTACAACATTCATTTACAAAAAGCTTTAGGCCACTTGCATATCCCATCTAGTCCCAATCCCTATTAAGGAGATAACATATATCAGCTCCCACTTCTCATCTTCCCAAACAAAAGAGGACATTTCCCAAGATATATGAAAGCCCAATTGCATACAAGCAATCAAAAAAACTTCAGAAGTGAACCCCTTAGGAGTCTTCTCTTCAAAATAATCCCCTTTTGCCTAGATCTTCACCACAGGTCTTTAGCCCGAAGTATTTTTAATCAAGGCCATAAAGATGTCCACTAGTTGCTTTTCCTTCAGGTACTACCTTTTGGATCTGGGCCCAAATTTGGGATATTTGGCTCTGACATCTTTGTTCCAAGTGTATACCTACCACCAACCAATCAACATTAGGGTACCCTAGTATGTAATAACATCCCAGCATTAGAGGCCTGGATCACCTAGTCCCCGTCTGGAATGCTTGAATTGCCTCAGCAAACAGATTATTATTCATCTTTTTAATATAGTATACAGACCAACAATAGTGCACACATTTGAGCATCATCTCTGTCACATCTACCCCTTGATTAGATCCTTTATTAAATATCAAAGAAATTCCTAGAAGCCCAAATCTACCACAAGCAACAATATCTTATAGTACAAAATATTAGATCTATCTCATCTACCTCCTTGATTATTCTCCTCAGAAGCCAGTCCCCCCAATATCCCTTCAACCCTAAGTTTTCCTGCACCCATTTACCTATTCTCCGTACAGCCCCCTTATTGTTGTTGCAAGATAGTCCCAAAAGGCATGTTTTATTTCCCTAGAAGAAGCGAGTAAAGGACCTAATATTTATTACCATTTATTTTTGTTGGCTTTGATGGCAAGCAAAAAATTGGGGTTTTCAAAGAAATTTTTAGACTATGTTGTTCAAACGCCATCACAACGTTAATATTTCCAAATTGTACTTCAACTTTTAGGTCCGCCCGGCCGTCCGCAGGCTTAGGCGCCCTCCGCCCGCCATGAGAGAGGTGTCCGCTCGCGTGTGAGAGGGCGATTCGTCTGCCGCGAATGGCAAGCGGGTTGGCGATTTCTCGTCTCCAAGCGCAACCGCACCTAGAAATTGGGGTGATGTGCTACTACTGCGCTTTCTTCTTCTTGAAGGTGGTGATGGCTCATTGGGACCATGCGGCGCTGATGGAACGCTCAAGGTTCATACGGGAGAGCCTGCGCCAGAGCCAGACGATCACGGATAGCATTAGCGCCATCCTGCGCGGCTCCGTCAGTTATCGACTCTCCGACCTCGAGGCCGCAATTCAGCGTATCGAGGTATAATATACTATTATTTATACCTTTGCACCATCTCGTACTGTAATCTGTATGTGTTTAATATTGATGTGTATGTTGTGATCAGTGGATGACATGCATGTAACATCCACTGATTATTACGTATTATATATATATATATATATATATATATGTATGTACGTATGTGTTTGTTTGTTTGTTTTTGTTGAACCATGCTCAATAATATTCCAGAAATATTATATATATATATATATATATATGTACGTATGTGTTTGTTTGTTTGTTTTTTTTTTCAGTGTCGCGTACAATGCAACGTCATCATATAGGCCAATTGCTACGCTAAGAGCGATACGTGGAGCTTGCCACCTTAATCAATCACTTTTCAAGAAAAAAAACTAAATTCACTTTAACCTTAGGGCTAGAGAGAGATAAGTGGAGCTTGCCACCTCCAATCACTATTTGCGGGAAAAGAAAAGACAAGGTTCACTTTAACCTAGAGCCTGCTTAACTTTGTGAACATCCTTCTCAACTAGATGGAGGAAAGCTATATCCTTTATTTTTATTTTTTTAAAGCTCTAATTTGAAGAAATAAGAAGAAACTAATATGATTTATCTCCTCTTCAACCCATGGCAAGCAAGATTGGCTTAAGGTTAATAAAAAATATTTTTTTGACAATTGACTCTTGCATCAAATAAAATACTAAAACATGTAAGCTTATAAATCAATTCCCTAACCATATAAGCTAACCGACCTTCTCTTCCATGTGTTTCAGCCACTTGGAGTTGGTCTTTCTATGCACTTCTCGTCTGCGAGTGCTCAACCAATTTCTCGCCTGGGCAATGGAGCTATACCTATACAAGAAACACCTAGTCAAGAAGAAATACACACGCATCACTATACCAAAGCTACAAGAAGGAACTAAAGATTAGAGTGTGCGACTAATCTTTTTGTCAAGAGTATGCATTGTAGTCAAACTCAACCCCCAAACCCTTTCACAAAGCTATGTGATAAGGATTTTTACAATGTATATTATAATGTATCATAAACAAAAACTCACAATAATGACGTAGATAAAGGTGTGCATTATAAGAGTTATGCAAAACAGCCATTGCGACTAAAACTCTAACTCTAATTTCTTACGAGGAGGGGCTAGCTCATTCTTCTCTGCTTGGCTACTTGATGATTATGATAATGATGATGAAGGAGGTGGTGGATGTCGCATGCCCCTTCAACTTCTGATTGATTATGAGATTCTGTGCAATGTGAAGTCTTCCTTCTTTCGTTGTTTTTTTTTTGCTTTTGGCTCAAGATGAGGTCTTCCGCTACTGTTATCGCTTCATATACGTAGGGCTTCACTTGATTGACCACCCACATTTGCTCCACAATTGTTTTTCTAACAAATTTAGTTTTGGCCATAGTGGTTACAACACAATATAATAATAAGATGTTGCAAGATGCCATTTGCAAATAAGGTAAATGGTTTAGTATTTCATTATGTCTTCATGATAGCTATGATATTGAAGAAACAATTACTAAGATTTTGGGGAGACCAAACCCAACTTGTTGAGGGCTTTACAAGAAAATGGTGTAGAACAAAAGGCATGAATGAGATAGAGACCTCTCATTATCCCCTATAAGAAAGAGGATACCCTGTAAATGCCCTATGCATACAAGAAGAAGATGCTTTTAAGGTGACATGCACAAGGCAAGCACTGTATGAATGAGTGCCATGTAAAGAGAGGGATGGAGAGATTGTTGCATGCATATTTGCCAAGTGGTTTTGTACGATTTTTTATAAAACTAAATTGCTTGGGTAGTTGTGCATGTGATTTATATTAATTTTTGTGACTTATTTTTACCTTGTTGAAAAATTATCGTACATAACTTGATCATAGCTAAGCTATTTAGTTTTTGGAGTAGACTAATATTTTATAGTTTATTGGGTCCACGGTTCATTCTTAGTATTGTTAGGAAGAAACATAGATGGCATAATGTAATAACATGAACAAAAGAAGTAACAAAGATTAAAATCACAAGTGTAGTTGGTCAAAATCTGGAGAGTATATATTAGACATGAACAAAGAAAGATAATGTCACAACTGCACATGTCAAAATGTGGAGAGTTATTATTTGAACGAGGAAGCATAATTAACATACATACGGAGAGATGCGCACGATTTTTGAGCTAAAGACTCCGAGATAACTTTTTGGAGCTGACATTTAATTAGCCTCAACAAAAGTTATTTTTCTAAGAAATAGGACATATTAAGATCACAAAGTTATTTTTCTAAGAAATAGGACATATTAAGATCATGAGCTATTAATAATTATGTTTTTCTTACACATAAAGACGCACAAAATCTATTTTTGCAGTTTACAAGTATGAAATTTTTTGGTGCCTTTTCCAACTTAGCAACCTATTTTTCCTAGTAAATATCTAGTAGATGGATAAATTTGACATCATGATTGGAAAGAGCATGAAAAAATGACCACCTTTGTGTTCTACATCTTCTCAATCTAAGCTAGTGTATGACCATTTTTAATATGTCTCCCAAACCTATTTTCCCTAACGAAAATATCTAAGTGGGAGTAGAATTGACATCATGTTGGACAGAGCATAAAAATTTAAGCATCTTTTCTTTTTACAGCTCCTCAATCTAAGCTTTCATTTGCAAGTTATGTTGCAGCCTCCCAACCTTGTTTTCCCCCACTGAAAATACCTAGTGGAGGATAGATCCAACTAACAAACTATCATAGAAACACTAACTATTTATTAGGAAGGTATATTAGGGATCCTCACTGCTAAGGAGAACACATGTAAGGTTGACCTTATGCATGCAACTAACATAATGACCAAGTGTTATCTTGCAATGGAGAGAATTTATGACTCTGATACTAATGTAATGAAGAGAATCCATGGCTCTGATTCCAATTTAACGAAGGGACTTAAGGGATTGCACTCATTAATGTGGAGTACACACGTTCCACTCATCCTAGGGAGTAGCACCTAAACATGGAAAGACTGCCATAAAAGCTTGGGCATAAGCTTAAAGAAGACAATATGTCCATATCAAGAAGATATCAAAAGGGTAGTCAAAAAGATGTCAAGGTACAATGAGGGTACAATAGCCTAGACTAAGGTCACTTATATAGTGCCTAGCCATTTCACACTGGCTAATCAATATGCCCATGCCCCAAATCTATGCTCAAGGGACCCAAGGACCATGTGCCTAGGTCCAAACCTATTAGGACCTTTATGGACACTTGGAGAAGAAACTCTAATTCTCAAGCACAAAAATTAGAGCACAACATATACTTACACAAATTAAAATCATAAACCTTAACTTATAAAACTAAATAAACAAGAGAGCTAGAGAATAAGATAGAGATTATTATCACGACACAAGATTGGCTTGAATATTCTCTGGATGAGTGTGGCCCTTGTACCACTCACCCATATATTATATGTACTAGAGAAAAGCTTTTTTTTTTTAAAGATAACTTCCAAAAACAAAATACAAGTGGTTTTGAGTTTTTGAGCGTAAAAGCTCTACAAAAATATAGCAAGTTACAATTAAAAAGTCTTGCGCCTACCAAAAGTATAAAATACTATTTGATATGTATAAAGGTATGAGGCCTTAGCCTTACAAAAATATTAATGCCTAAATATAAAACCATAAAAGGTATTCACATGTCTTCCAAAATATCTCATAGTGGTCCAACACATATTCCACCCGTGACTAACACATAATCTGTCACTCAATCATTACCCACATCCAAAATAATATTAGTCAGTGCACTAACTAAACATATTAATCCTAGTAAATGATATAAATAAAACATACAGCCAAATAAAATATCTTGAAATAAAATAATGGGCGTCCCCATAGAGGTTATGACTAACATTCTCTCTTGCTCGGGTTCTCCTCGGGTTGCAATTGACCTCAATTGCATGGATGGTAAGAGTGGATGAGATTTTGGTAAACATGGAAAAATGTTTATGGCATCCATTTGGCGTCTTGAATCTAGGATGATTTTGAAGGTCATAACATACTTAACATAAGTGTTACCTGTGCGTGTATTGATGGTCTCGTGGTCAATGATAGACTTCTTATATAATCTTGAAAGGTCCATTAAGTTTAGGAGCTAATTTTACCATAGGTTACTTCCTTGTCCTTAATTTATCCTTTTATTTTTAGAAGCATATGAAGTGAGACTTTATTTTCAATAGGTTTAGGCATACCTAGATTATTAGGAATACCTTCATGTTCGGAATTACCCACTTGCTTGAGAGGGAAGTAGTCATCCTCATGGTTAACTCATTGAAAAAGTAAACCTTGATGAAATATCCAACAAGGAACCATTGATAATTCCTTTGAGATTCTTCTTTTATTTGTAAGCGTTGAGAAGTCCTTTGATGACGAAGCCTAGTCAAGGAAAAAAAAGGAGCTAATGTTCACCAATTGGCTATTTTTTGGGGGTTTTTCCACAAAAACATTCATTTGGCATCTTGAAACATTCGCCCAAATTTTGGCCATTTTGAAGGGTTTTAGAAAATATTCACAGAATTTTGCATATTTTAGGGTTTTTTTTTAAAACATTCCCCCCATTTTCTATAATTTTAGATATATTTAGGAGGAATAATCACCAACCCACCTACACTCATATATTCATGGAGGCATCTTATCTTTTTACCTTGAGCCTAGTTGTTAATATAGGCTCTTGGTAAAAATAAGGTTTTACAAACCTTCGAAAAAACCTTCAAAATTCTCTTCTTGTTGGATGCTCAATTTCCACGCAATCCTTTTTTAATCTTTAGGTTGTACCCCTTTGGAAGGTTTGAAGGTGTATAATAGTAAAACTTTTATGGCTCTTATGAGATTTGGCCTACGGAGAGGGTTTGAAGCCTTATAAAATTTTTAGAGTGTTTTGATGAGTAGAACGCATTGGAGCGCTTTTAAAAAAAGCTTTTAAGGCTTGTGAGATTTAATAAATAAAGCTTTAGAGCTTATAAAGTAATGGGAAGTTTTAAAGCTTTTAAAACTTTGAAGTTAAAGCTTTAAATAGTATAAGTTGTTAAGTTTAAAGCTTGATATAACAGTGTGAAGTTTTTGATTTTTCACTTTAGATAGGATAAGTGAAGAAGCTTTTAATATATTTTAATATATAGCATTTTTTTAAAGCTTTTAATATTTATAAGCTTTAAAGCTTGTAAATAAGAAAGCTTAAGCTTTTTTTTTGGGGACCAATAATTATATATATATATATATATTTATATAAATCAGCAACAAGTTCATTACATCAGCATAAAACCCAAAGGGTAACACCTTATTATCTCTAGACCCACACCTCTATTCTCCATTGTTTAATGAAAGCGTAAGCTTTTAACGCTTGTAAAGCTTTTAAGCTTTGTTTTAAACAAAAGCTTTAAAGCTTGGCTAATAAAGGTGGCCAGTGCAACAATAAGAAAATTATGCAAATTCACAAAGAGAGAGGCGACGACGGTTAGCAAAGAAAGAGAATACAAAAGGTGTGGGCGACAACAGTGACGGGCTGACAACAATGTGGAAGAAAGAGGGAAAAAATGATCGTTGAAGTGAGAGAATAAAACCGGGCTGACGGCAAACAAATTTCTCTCTTCTTTCTTTTGATAATTTTCTTGAAGAGATTTTCCCTCACCCATCGAATATAGGTTAATTATATTGAGAACTCGATTGAGTTCGAGCCGACGCCCATTGTGGGTAGGGCAATTCCTCTTTGGAAACCCGTCGGGTTTGCAGAGTTTTTAGTGGGTGAGCCTAACGGCAAGTCCCACAGTACCTGGGCTCCTTCGGGAGTTCTTGGTCGCTGTCGTGCCCAGTTATTGGGTCTTCTGAGGTCATGCCTTAAGGAAGTAGCGAAACCATTCTCACGAGACCGAGACGATGAAGCTAATGACAAAAGCGTTTCTCTGCTCGAGTCTTAGAGACGAGCATGCTCGTCTGTGACCCTGGCTCGAAAAACAAAAACAAAAAACTCGATTGAGAAGCTTTCGAGATTCTGAAATTAGGAGGATGAAGTTGAGAACCTGCTCACTCTGTCCACATGGTTTAAAAGTTGGTTGCAATTAGTTGAGAGTCTATAGGGTTGGATCCTTGTGTGGTTTGAGTGTTGTGAGGGTCTAAAGGTATCAGAGGACACAGAGGAAATCAAAAGGCGGTTTTCTTGGAAGGGTGGTATTTGGTAAGTAGGAGCTTGTTTTTGAAAAAAGGTGACAAAGATTAGCCCTTGATCTAAAGCTTCATCCAATGACTCACAAAAATCACACAAACCATTCAATCCTTCGTCCAAAGGTTTTCACACCCTTGCGTTCTTTATCCCTTGGATTTTTCTGTGAGCTTCTTCCTTTCGCCAAAAGTACTTATACCCTTTCACTTCATAATAAATTTCTTGATAGTGTCCCAATTCTTTGGCCTTCCTATGAAAGTATTCTTTGGTTACTTGAAGCTTTAATATTTACCAAAAATCAAATCTTTGGCCTTCTTTGCTCCAAATAAATATGAATACTTTGCTTTTGATTTTTTCTTAAAAAATCCTTCTCCTTGAGTGGTCCCCAAAGCTCTTATACCATTGCCAAGACCTTTATGGACACTTGGAGAAGAAACTTTAATTATCAAGCACAAAAATTAGAGCATAACATATACTTGCATAAAGTAAAAGCATAAATCTTAATAAACAAAATTAAATAAATAAGAGAGCTAGAGAATAAGTTAAAGATCACTATTGTTGCAACACAAGATTGGGTTGAGTCTCCCTTGGATGAGTGTAGCCCTTGTACCACTCACCCATATAATTTATATGTATTAGAAAAAAGCTTGCTTTTTAAAAATATAACTTCTAAAAATAAATCATGAGTGCTTTTGAGTTTTTGAGCGTAAAAACTCTACAAAAAATTAAAAAGTTTTGGGCCTATAAAAAGTATAAAATACTATTTAGTATATAGAAAGGTATGAGTCCTTAGTATATACAAAGGTATGAGGCCTTAGCTTACAAAAATATTAGTGCCTAAATATGAAACCATAAAAGGTATTGACATGTCTTTCAAAATATATCTTAGTGGTCCAATACATGTTTCACCTATGATTAACACATAATCCGTCTCTCAATCATTACCTAGATACAACATAATATTAGTCATCACACACAATTAATTAAACACATTAATCCTAGTAAATGATATAAATAAAAGGCGCATTTAAATAAAATATCTTGAAATAAAACAATGGGCGTCCCCATAGAGGTTATGACTAACAAAACCCATACATGTGCATGTGCATATATAATTGCTTTATTACAAACCATCCCCTCCTACAATGATTTTGTCCTTGAAATTGAAGGGTGGTCATGCACAAAGGCTATACACAAAAGCTAAAAATCGTATCCAAAACTGAATGCCAATGTCGTTCATCAAGGCATATGATCCCTCCTAGTTCAAATATAAAGGAATGTAGTGCAGTGCCGATGATGAAGCCAACAATACATCCTTTGAGCCGAAAGCGAAACCAAGGAGTCGTATGACTCCTTGGTTAAATGGAAAGTATAACAAACTCCCGTTCAATGATGACTCCTAGGGTTAAATGGAAAGTATAACAAACATCCTTTGAGCCGAAAGCGAAACCAAGGAGTCGTATGACTCCTAGGGTTAAATGGAAAGTATAACAAACTCCCGTTCAATGATGAAGCTAATCATGCAGCACCTGGGATTGAAGGGAAATTTGGACATCCAAACTCCAAAAGAATGGCTCTCTAACCACCTCAATCAAATGGTAAATATGGAAGACCAATGTCGATGATAAGGCTAGTCCCAAATCCTCCTATGTCGAAGGGAAGACCAACAACTAGCCCATCCTCACAGTCGTAATGTGAGTTTGGCACTCAAGACATCCATATGGTGAACTCGAAACTTGTGGCCAGAATGTCGAAATGTCCTAGCACAAGCTCAAACATTGTGCTAGCCAAGACTAGGATGTGCCATAGGTACTGCATCTGAATGTCGAGCCATAGAATAATAAACTAGACACTACAAATGGTGAATGATGAACCTAAAAGTAAATGTCGCAACTTAGTAAAACATAGGATCGTGTCAACAATCACAAGAACCAAATACACATAGCTTGTAGAGTTAGCATCATGCAAAGTTAGATGAGAATCGACGTCGTGCTGCCCGATGTAGCATAATTTGAAACATCCAATGCACGATCTACTATATCCATGTGTGTATATGCATGACCTAAACTATACATCACATCCTCATGTGCAAATCCCTCTATGTGTGCATGATCCTCCAAGATAAGAATATGATTAATAGGATTATAATAAACATCATAGTTACTAAGGACTGAGAATGTATCCACACACGAGATATAAATGGAATCATCATCTATAAAATCCCTAACCTTGGAATCTCCAAGGTCACTGAAGTAATCCTCATAGGTAGGGTCTATCTCCATCAATAATGGATCTCCTCATAGGTAGGGTCTATCTCCATCAATATCGGATCTAAGAAAATATATGAGTCAAATGTAAAACTCTCTAGATCCATAGGAATAATCATTTCTCTCCTATGAGATCTCACCTCAATAAAATCAACACTATCCTCATGCACTATACCTAACTGCTCAAACACATAGACTATACCTAAGTGAACACTGCTAGTAGGTACAGTGTGAAGGCTAGGAGTAGTGGTATCATGAACATCTCCACACAAAAAAGCCCTAGAAGAATAGCATGTCCGAGCTAGCACAAGGAACTCAGACCTATGCCTAGAAGTATCAAACCAAGAACCCACATGTGAAGTATCACAAAACTCGTGTGCTATAATGGATGTATTACTAATCGAATATACACTATCCTCTAAAATGCTCCCACAATCAACTAATGTATCCACATGATTTGTAGGAAGGAAGATGCCATCTCTGCCCTTGAGATCATGCTCGCATGATCCAACTCACACACATCACTATCATCATCATGCATATATGTGGCAATAGCATCATCTGCATGTGTATCACTATGATCATGTGCATGTGTATCATCATGTGCATGTGTATCACTATGATCATGTGCATGTGTATCATCATGTGCACATATATCAATATCATCATAAGTGTGTGTGAGCGGTACACCATCATGTGTATGTGTATGAGATACATCATCATAGATATGTGGGTGTGATCTCGGTGTGATACATCATCATCATCATCATCTACATTTGTGCGGGTGTACTCCATGTCCTCACACGGACATAATCATACTGACTCAAGAGTGTAGGAAACTCATGTAAGATGCCCAAGGAAGAATCATCCCATGCAAACAATACCGAACCATCCGTGTGAAGTAGTCAAGCAATGAAATAGTGAAATCCCCGTGTGCAGACCATTTGGCACAAACATCCACCTCATCAAACAAATATCTCAAGTGACTAGGCATCAATCCTTCGAGCTCGAAAAACTATCCGTGGCATGAATAGGCTGCCTCATCATAATATGAAGTCGATG
This sequence comes from Cibotium barometz, assembly GCF_041138505.1. Classification (NCBI taxonomy): domain Eukaryota; kingdom Viridiplantae; phylum Streptophyta; class Polypodiopsida; order Cyatheales; family Cibotiaceae; genus Cibotium; species Cibotium barometz. The sequence continues at coordinate 29,582,800 of NC_141083.1, forward strand.
AATGAGGGTCTAAAGGCCTAAACCTCGAAGTGCCAAAAATATGTGTGAATGTGGCAAAAGAATCGAGGTACCCCTAAATGTGTGAACACTCCACAAAATACAAAAAATATGAAAACATGCTCACAAAGCACCAAGTGTGTGAACAATCCCAAACAAAGTGCCAACGCATGTGAACGATGCCAAGTAGAATGCCAACGCATCTGAATGATGCCAAGTAGAACTCAACACAAGCCAATGTGTACTCCATATGAAAGAGCTCCAAATGTGGGAACAACCACCAAGAAAACTCAAGGGGTATGACCACACCTCAACAAGCACAACTAGTTTAGAGGCTTCAAAAGTGGACCAAGTAATATGAATAGCTAGTGTTCAAATCAATTGGGATGAACAAAAAGATTTTAATGGCCACCACAATGGGGAAGAGGTCAAAATTGGGTCAAATATGAAAGGGCAAAGTTACGTTTATGGACACTATAATGGGAAATGGTGTGGACAAGAGGTAAAAGATTAGAAACCCTAGACAACGTTTCGTCTACTTCTTTCCACCTACTAGCTCATGGCTATCACGTTGGAAACCCTTTTCTCTGCAACAACTTCTCCTCTCTGTACTCTCCACATCTAGAGACCGTGGAAACTAAAAGACTAGCTCTGTTTAGAGCTATAATGGTCAGAGACGGCGGAAGGAAACCATAGCTCCTTCTCTCTCTCTTTTCTGCACTTTTTTTTCCCTGTGAATGCCCAATGCTCACCCGACGGTCTTCCTTTCAGAAAATGGTTAGCCTGCAGCACGGTGACGTTCTAGATGTGCCCACACTGCGCCCTTGCCTCGCTTACTACAGTACGTTTGCATGCCTACGTTGAAAGAGCTGTGTCAATGATGTAAGGATGAAGCCCAAACGGCCTGTAGCATCTGGGAAACTTGTGGAAAGTCTACACCAAGGTTGATGATGTTTGTGTGCTTACCTTGCTACTGTTTGCGTGCGCTGAAAACGAACATACGCAAAGATGATGAGCTGAGCTGAGCTTCTTTAAAAGCTCACTGTGATACACTTGACCATCTCTAGAACCTCCAGCAACACCAGACGCTGCAGGGAAATCTGAAGCTCCAGAAAAATCCAAAGCCATAGTGAAACCCAGAGCTTTCGTAATATCTGAAGCTACAGTCAAACCACTCTACTTCCGCAACAAATGCTTCTTGGCTGCCTGCGGGAGGTTGGCGAGCTGAGCCTCCTCTCTGCACTCAAGTAAGCGATGGCTTCCCCAACCAAGGCGATCAGAGTATTGATGATCTGCCCCAAAGTGGTGAAATGCTGCTGTCTCTAGGTGCTACTGTCGTTGATCATTCTCTGCAGTACTCTTCCCTGTATGGCTGGGGCTTGGAGCGTTCAACACAATTTGGTGGTTTTGGCTTCAGTTCTACGTAGGTCAATCCTTTTGAGAGCACACCATTTAGATAGAGTCAACCTGCATTTGGATGGTGAATCCTTTTGAGAGCACACCATTTAGATAGACTCAACCTGCATTTGGATCACCATCCTTTGGTTCTGCTGTCTCTGTATTTGGTTTAAGCACTCCTGCTCTTGGTCCCACACCATTTGGTTCAACTACTCCTACCTTTGCTTCGTCTTCAACGAGCCCTTGCATTTGGTGCATCCTCAACCCTTGCATTTGATGCATCTTCAGCCCTTGCCTTTGGAACCTCTTCAACTTAGTACTACACCTGTGTTTGGACAGTCTGCTGTGTCACTTGGAAGCAGTTCAACTCCAACATTTGGTTCTAGGAAAAATCAGTACAGTAGCTACTTCTTCACTACATAGTGAGATATTGAGTAGCTTAAACCTAGAGCCCATGAATTCAAGAGACTTCCACATTTACTGAAGGAGAAACAAGGCAAAGAAAGCTGTGGAGAATTGCAGCTCTTGACTTGAAGAGATGATGCTCTCAGATGGGGTGATGGAAGAGACGGTAATGCCTACTGTCAGTTATATCATGGCCCGCCGATGGAGATCATGCAGAAGACATGCTTATAACTATTAGGCCATACCCCTGCCTGCCCATGCTGATGTGGTGGGGGTATCCACCGCCCATAATTCATAGGCAGGCAATCTCCCCCGCCCATACATGGGCGGTGGGGTATGTGTAACGGGCCTTACTATTCGGGTTTAAGCTAAATAAAAGGCCAGATTTCCCAGCTTCATTGTTCTTAGCTGGCATAATTGATACTTTTAAGTTCTCATACATGCATACACTTAGACCTCTGACACAGCTCAACTGTGTGTTTCTGCCAGTCCCACCACTCAGTGCCAGTCTCACCGTTTCTGTTGGTGCCACCAATTAAGGCCACTTTTGTGTTGCATACATCTACTTGTCAAGAATCTGTCTCAACTATATTTGAAACTTAGTCTCCTTGATTAAGCTTAAGTATGCTTAATCTTTGCATAATCCACCCAATATTGCTTGTTGCCTAGCTCTTTACCCTTCCAATGTATTGAGTTTGGTCATTACTAACGCTCCATCAATATCCCTTCTAGTGATGTTGATTAACCATCATCACAACCGAGACGGTGAAGCTAATGACAAAAGCGTTCCTCTGTTCGAGTCTCAGAGACGAATGTGTTTGTCTCTGAACCTGATTCGAAAAACAAAAACAAAAAATTAAAGTCCATCTTTACCAAAATTAACCATGTTGATTAGCATAGATCATGATTGTAAACTCTTTCTTGGTCAAAAAATTATCATGATTACTTCAAATCGCTAACAATAATCTTGCATTACTACTGACAAGATCCAATAATCTTGCTTACTTGCATAAACTTAAGCAAGAACACCACAATTGTGTTTATCTTGCATCAAACTTTGTAACATTTCTTGGCTTCGTTGAAGTTTCAACAATTTTCTCTTAAAGAAACATGATTCTTGCAAAGAAACAATCAAGATTAGCAAAGTTCTAATCAAGAATCACTCATTGCTCAAGTTTGCACTAAGATAATTTGCTGATTTTTGCATTTAATCTTGTAAACTTTACAATTCTGCAATAAAGATTCTTGAAATTTGGTTTTGCATAATAAGCTTTGTATAGAACTGTAAGTGAAATGCAAACTGCCAGTAAACTTCTCACATCTAAAATAAAACTATAATATGCCTAAGATCTTTAATCTATACTAAATCTTGATAAGAATTGCACTAAAATATGCGCAACAATCTTCAGTATCCTCTAAAACTACAAAGATTTTTTAGAAGTAGGCAAATATAGAAGGAAACTAAGGTTTATGAATAGATTTCTTGAAAGGAAACACTAATCAAGAGGATGTAGCATGAAAATTCCAAGAAAATCACTCTAAAAATAGTTGGTAATCTTAATTCAAAGATCAAGAAAATCAAGATAATTAAGATTCTCTCAAATTTGTATAAGAATTAGGGATTTTGAAATCTATGATTAGCATATATTTGAAAATGCTTACAATTAATCTCATTGCTAATCTATTTAAAATAAAATCAAAAGAAAATTTAAAAATTGTGCAAAAGTATTAATCCAAAAATATATTAAGCATGAATCATTCTCCAATCAAAACATGAAGATCTAAGCAAAAAGCTCTGATACCAATGCAATGGAGAGATTTCCCTCCTCTAGTTTTAGAAATCCCATGGAGTGAAGAAGCGGAATGCTTGTCCTAGAGAAAAATCCGACCACTTCGACCACAAGTGTGGTGATACTCATCTAAGAATGTACAAGTGATCGAGTGGTTAGGTATAGGCACCTTAATCTGTGGAATCTGACTCCCTTTGAGATAGATGCGTCTCCCTCTAATCATCCATCTTGAAGTCCCTCTGAGATAGATGCCTCTCTCTCATCATGTGGAAGAACTTTCAAATCAAGTATTGTCACTCTCTCTTAGGCTGAGCCATATTCGTGTCGAACTTACTCTAGATATGTGTGGAGCATCGGCTACACCTGCTTGTGGAACTTACTCTAGATACCGTGTGGAGCACTACTCTGGTGATGGTTTGATCGACGTAGCTCTGGTGAAACCTTGCCCACTAACACGGCTTCATCCACCGAAAGAGAATAATTTTTCCGCTGCGAGCCGAGGCAGGCTGGGTACCAGTTGACGTTGATAGAGTGAGTTTACTCCTCGGTTTCGAGCAGAGAACTTTGGAATGAAGATATAACATCAGTCGGCATTTGATGTATTCAATTGTTATGTCCATGACCAAGAAAGCAGCAGATGGGAGTTTAGGCAACTCCAACTTTTGCAGTACAGCCTGAGGCCCCAAGCTTTCCTTTAGGATTGGACCTTTCTCCCATTACAAGGTTTGTCGACCACAAGAACATGGAGTCAGGTTTTCTGTGCAGTTGGACTATGCATAATCTGTTCATGTATCTGTACTCCCAAAGCATCTTGAGACTTTGGTTACGGCAGTACACACGGAGGATCAAACTGTTGTTAGAGGGAATTTTCAGCTTAAAGCATGGGTCCGGAAAGAGAGCGAGGCAATACTTTGCTTCAGTGAGGCAATACGGCTGGATAAACTTTTCCAAGTTTCATTCACGTCCATATGTAGGGAAGCCATGCAGGTGCCTCCCCTTGAACCGCCCATTAATGAAGATCCCTTGCTGCCGGATTTTTTTTCAGATCTGAAGGTGCTATCTACCCCCGAATGTTCCCACCTACAGCTCTTGTTGTCAGCACGAACAGAAGTAGTTTGTAAGCACAGGCAAGCACACCATGCTGAGACTTTGAGAAGTTGATTGAAGTGCCAAGAACAGCAGTAGGTTTTCCAGGGTTTCCATAAATGTTGAATGACTTTGTGCCTGCGGACACCGCGAGAAGGCTCCAGATTGACATGGAGTATCAAGGTTGAATCTCCTCCCCATCGTTCCATGGTAAGTAGGAGGGCATGTCACATGCATCATCCCTATCATGGATTCATGTGTCATACTCCTTATGAACTTAGAGACTAGGAAAGCATTGGCCATTTGTGAGCCCTGTTGATACATGGACAAAGGCCTGAATGGCAGTGAGGTTTAGGGTGCACATTAATTGTAGAACCTCAGTTGTTGCAGATATTATACATATTATTATGGCCATTTTGGCAGATATTACACATATTCTTATGGTCATATGGGGCCGTATATAGGGACCAAGAATGACTGTGTGCACCTTGTATTTTGGGATGATGTATCTTATGGCCAATGACCTTGCTTTTGTACATAATTTTTCATGGTGATGTTCTTTTTTTGGTCTTGAAAACTGTACAAAGGTCTCCTTTTGATCCTTAGTTTGTGAGATCTTACTATTTGTCCTAAACAACAATCAAGATTGCGCGAGGCCAACCCTAGTTTCAAATCTGTAAGCAAAAGATAAGTATACTACTCTGGTTTAATTGGCATTACAGCATGATTTGATTGCAAATATATGAGTCCTTACAACATGGGAAAGTAAATATTCATGCTAGCTGCTTTAGTTGTTTTTTGCATTGTTCCTTCTTTATATGCTTATATTTGTTCTCTGATCTAGGTGCATATATTTGAATCACGGAAGGCAAATGGAAATGTTAATGATACTTTGAAGGTTTATGAAAAGATTATGACACAATTTTGTGTACTACAGAAGGTGAGGATTTTCTCTGAATCCTGGGAAAAACCAACATTGCCTACATAAACTTTCTTAAGTGAAACATGTGTGCACTGGGCATGCACAAACGTGCATGTGTGCACACACAGTGCGTGCAAATAGAGAGCAGCACAGCAGCAGCAGTAGCAGCAGTAGCCGCCAAGCGAACGGACCATATATGACAGCAGCAGCAGCAGAACCCGGGATCTCTAGACTGGGAGCCCGATGCATAAAGCCCTACACCAGCACAAGAGGGAGATAAGAAAAGAAAGAAAGATGTTATTAACATCTACTAAATACCTGAAGTGTCTATGAGACTGCAAAGGTGTTACATATGAGAGAGAGAGAGAGAGAGAGAGAGTTCTAAATCTGTTCAATTATATTTGAAGGTGGAATCAAGGATTATTGAGGGCCCTAATGGTGATTTAGGTGGGTACTTGGCAACAGTGGATGAGCTCTATAGCAGCGTTGAGTTCTTCAAAGAGAACAAGATCTTCAAAAGTGGCGATTCTGCCCCCAGTCATGCACATGTGTTACTCTGTACAGCTATGAAGAAGCTAGAGGATGAGTTCAAAGCTTTACTGAAAATGCATAGGTGAGATCTCTCTCTCTCTCTCTCTCTCATGATGATGAGATATGCCATGGACATTATTTTAGCACTTTGGTCTCGTGGACCCATTGGGTCTTTAGTAATTTAGAGAAAGAGAGAGAGAGAGAGAGAGAGAGAGAGAATCTGGAAGGTGGAGGCCGAAGCCGAAATATGGAAGGAAGAGAAGATTACCATGCAAGAGGAGTGGGAGAAGGAAAAGCTCGCCATGCAGGAGGAAATCAACCTTTTGAAGGGCGAAGTGGCATCCTTACGCGATCGTCCACGGGAGGAAGGAGAGACTCTTGAGGTGGACAAAGAGGCAATCAAAGAAGAGATCACCAAAACCCTCACCCACACAATCGAGGGGAAAATGGAGGCGGCCCGCGAAGGATGGGTATAAGTGATGAAGAAGAACATCAAAAAGGAGGTGCAAGAAGATGTACAAGTGATGAAGAAGAACATCAAGAAGATGTACACATGATGCAGACTACTCTTGATGAAGAGAAGATGCGACAGATCCGGCGCCCAAACATCCGAGTCACAGGGATACTACCTCCACGCCCGAGATTGACGGGCAGAACCTATGTACCAAGGTAGGACTAAAGGAGGATCAGCCGCTCCCATTCACTAGAGTATGGAGGACAACCCCAAAGGACTCCACCAAAGGCAAGGCCTTAGTGCTACAGTTCCTGGACGAGGAGAGTAGGATGAGCTTTATGAGAAGACGGGCTATCTTGAGGAGCTTGCCAGGGGACCCCATCTACTTCGATGATGACCTCACATGGATGCAACTGGAGCACAGAAGATTATGCATGCCGAAGATCAGGGCGGCACGCAAACAAGGGAAGAAGGCATATTATAGGGATGGTCACATCTACATTGATGGGAAGAGGGTCGAATAGCACCATCTGGCCTATGAGACACAGAGGAAACAACATGAAGACAAAGAGATACACATAGCAATCTGGAACTGTAATGGAGTCTTATGGACGCATCCAGGGAGACTTGAGGAGGTGATGGAGGGTTGGGATATCATCTTGATGACAGAGACACATGAGAGCCCGGAGAGGGGCTTACCACGGGTTGAGGGTTATCAGTGGGAGTCAGCTCACCGACAGGGGATGAGACAGGCCACCTCTCGAGGTTCAAGAGGTATTGTAGTGCTTTTCAGGCATGGGTTACATGAGCATGTTCGAGTCGTAGCACGAGACTCGGAGGCGAGATACATGTGGATTAGCTTACGCCTCTCGGAGACCAGATGGATTTATATTGCCCTTTGCTACTTTCCTCCAAAGGGGTTGCGGTTTGCCACCACCGAGGAGCCGGGTGGAGGAGAGGCTAGTGAGTCTCCATACTCTGTCTTATCTGAGGAGATCTTACACTATTCGACATTGGGAGAAGTCTTCTTGATGGGGGACTTCAATGCACGGACTCAGAGCAGACAGTGCGAGATCCATGACTTTGAGGATCCCCTGAGACTAGAGCCACTAGCTACAGAGGATACAGGGACCACTCGGATCTCTGCTGATGGAGGAGCTGACAGCACTGGATATGGGCAACATTTGCTGGAGCTTGGGGCCCGACACCATCTCGTTATTTATAACGGGATGACTCAGTGGCCAAATTCAGGTGGGTTGACTTGCTTTCCAGTGGGAGGCGGTAGTAGTATAGTGGATTATGTGATGGGATCCCCGGAGGCAGCAGATATGGTGTCTCACTTCACCGTACCACCATGCCCCATTGGGGCGGATCATACATACCTATCCCTCACTTTCAGGAGCTTATTGGTTGGAGACCCACCCACCCATTATACAGCCACCACGCACTATTTTTCACTTCACTCAGGACCTAGCCGAGGTGTATGACTATCATGTTCATGATCAGCTATTTGCCTTAGATCCATCGGCACCCATGGCCATGCTCACCTCCCAGCTCTCACATGTACTGCACTCCGCAGCCGCGAGGAGTTTCCCATACCACATATAGACAGGAAGGGCACCTACATCTGGGAGCATGCCCCAAAACCGATGGTATGATAATGAGTGCAGAAACCTTTACCGCAGTCTCCGAGTGTAGAGGGCTCACGGGGAGATCACCCGGAGGCAGGCAGGCAGGAGGATGCATACTCTCACCCACCGTAAGCGGCGAGCTTATGAGGAGGCTCAGTACTGGGACACATATCACATGCTCATGAGCAGAGATGCTGCTGTTGCTTGGAGGAGACTCAGAGAGCCCCGTCCTCCCACACCTATTGCCGATCCTCGGACTTGGCAGACATATGCAGAGAGACTTTATGATGTGCCTGCACAGCCCCCTATACCACAGCCCACAGAGCCATGCTCCACAGTCTCCACCTTCTTCACCCCACCTATGGTTAGGAGGGCCATATGCCGACTCCAACATGGACGGGCGACACATCATACAGGATTACAGGGAGAGCATCTCATCTATGCTATTGATACATTGGCACCATTTCTTGCTCATCTCTTCAATAGAGCTCTGTCAGAGGGGTTTCCGGCTGAGTGGACAATGCACACTATTGTGTTGATCCATAAAGCGGGAGATGTACTAGACCCCGGGAACTACAGGACCATCATGATTGGCCATATATTGGCCAAACTATACACGACAGTTTTGGAGGCAGAGGTGAGCACTCATGCAGAGGTTGGGGGATTGAGAGCAGCAGGCCAAGCAGGCTTCCGTCGAGCCTTCTCGACCATCGACCACATTTTTACATTGAGGTGCCTGATTGATCAGGCCAAGGCACGGAGGCAACGGCTCTATTGTTGCTTTGTGGATTTCCGCAAGGCATTTGATACTATGCCCAGAGAGCGCCTCTTTCGGCGACTACAGACACTAGGCGTACCTTCAGACATGATGTGGGGCATATAGAGGCTATATGAGCAGGTCTTTGGGAGAGTCTGATGCCCAGGAGGCTTGTCCGACACAGTTGCTAGCACCATTGGTGTGAAGCAGGGGTGCCCGCTCTCCCCCACGCTCTTTGGGCTCTATATTGATGAGGTGGTCGATTACATCACACAGGGAGGAGGCTCTGGGGTTGAGCTATCAGGTATTACTGTCCATGTTATGCTTTATGCTGATGATATCGTCTTGGTATCCGACACGCAGGTTGGGCTTCAAAGACACCTTGTGGCTCTTGATGACTTCTGCGCACAGCAGGGGCTCACAGTGAACCTTGGGAAAACCAAGGTTATGATCATCCACACTTCACCCGCAGTCACAGGAGCCACACTACTCTCACATTCGCAGGAGGGCGGGTCGAGGTGGTGAGCTCTTATGTTTACCTTGGCATAAAATTCACTAGCTCAGCTGGACGCTTCTCCATGGCTCAAGCAGTCCGAGACAGAGTGACCCGGGGGTATGCAGCTCTTGCTGGCCTTGAGCGTCAGTGTCATCAGGCACATTTTCAGGAACCCCGCACGAAGGGGTGGCTCTTTGATACATTAGTGACACCAGCCTTGATGTATACAACAGCGGTTTGGGCACCATGGCTTGAAGCCTCCACATGGGTACAGCTCGAGAGACCACAGATCTTGATGCTCTCGAGGATGATACGCAGCAAACCATCCGTCCCGCACGACATTGTTCGAGCTGAGTTTGCTGCACCACCTATGGCAGTGGAGGCATTGTTCCAGACGATCTCCTTTATATACAGGATGAGGGAGATGCCCATGGAGAGATTATCCCGCCGAGCTTTTGAGGCATCCAGACAGCTGGCCGAGGGCTGGACACACTGGATCTTGGTATGCACAGATGCTACAGTGGTTCTCACATCATGGTATAGACATTGAGCGGTTGCCACCTTTTTAGTATGATCAGTCTGCTCCACGGGGTTACCTCTCTCTCAATGAGAGGAACAGAGTGATGAGATAGGACATATGTTAGCACTACATACAGGAGACATGGACAACGCTAGAGAGCCCACTACCACCGAAGAAGCTGTATTACAGAGACCACTTTATGAGCATCTCAGGGAATGGGTTTATACATCGATCGTGGTACATGGATGTATACATGCCACACAGCTCTCGCGTTGCTATTGGACAGCTACGAGTCTCATCACATCAGCTAGAGATAGAGGCTAGGAGAGCGGCATGGGTTCCTAGAGCTGAGCGGATATGCAGATTGTGCCGCGAGGAGGTGGAGACTAAGGATCACTTTGTATGTAGATGTAGAGCCCACCAGGGGGTCAGAGATAGATATGCAGGATTGTTTGAGGAGCACTCTTCAGTACATCAGTTGATGGAGGCCTCGGACCAACGACAGCTTGGCAGACTACTACTAGAGCTTCATAGTTCTCGAGAGAGACTTCTCCAGACACCCGCTCCCACTAGGGGTGGGAGACAGTCCCAGCTCATAGATTTCTTCCAGAGAGCTATGCCAGTGCCAATTGATGTACCACCTGGGGTGACCGCACAGAGAGCAGAGGAATTGAGAGCCAGGAGGAGACCTAGACAGACTGGACATAGAGCACCCCGACTCCGTCATCACCGAGAGATAGCAGCTATCCGAATGAGACACCAGATGGAGACACAGGAGAGGCTAGCTCGCTTTCATTCAGACTCAGGGTACATGTTCATGCCATTCACAGCCTCAGCATCGGTGATGTATGATATCTTATATCCCTCTTATGGCACTGGATGGAGTTAGACATAGATCTGCATAGCATGCTTGTACTACCCCCTTTAGCATATAGAGATGCATCTTGCCTTAGCACTCCATCCACATCCCCACCCCCCTTATATTGTTTGTATATGGGCTCCACCGATCCATGGCGCATGGGGAAGGTGGAGGCTGAAGCCGAAATATGGAAGGAAGAGAAGCTTACCATGCAAGACGAGTGGGAGAAGGAAAAGCTCGCCATGCAGGAGGAAAACAACCTTTTGAAGGGCGAAGTGGCATCCTTACGCGATCGTCTACGGGAGGAAGGAGAGACTCTTGAGGTGGACAAAGAGGCAATCAAAGAAGAGATCACCAAAACCCTCACCCACACAATTGAGGGGAAAATGGAGGCGGCCCGCGAAGGATGGGTAGAAGTGATGAAGAAGAACATAAAAAAGGAGGTGCAAGAAGATGTACAAGTGATGAAGAAGAACATCAAGAAGGAGGTACAAGAAGATGTACACATGATGCAGACTACTCTTGATGAAGAGAAGATGCGACGGATCCAGCGTCTCAACATCCGAGTCACAGGGATTGACGGGCAGAACCTATGTACCAAGGTAGGACTAAAGGAGGATCAACCACTCCCATTCACTAGAGTATGGAGGAAAACCCCAAAGGACTCCACCAAAGGCAAGGCCTTAGTGCTACAGTTCTCGGACGAGGAGAGTAGGATGAGCTTTATGAGAAGACGGGCTATCTTGAGGAGCTTGCCAGGGGACCCCATCTACTTCGATGATGACCTCACATGAATGCAACTGGAGCAGAGAAGATTATGCATGCCGAAGATCAAGGCGGCATGAAAAGAAGGGAAGAAGGCACATTATAGGGATGGTCACATCTACATTGATGGGAAGAGGGTCGAATAGCGCCATCTGGCCTATGAGACACGGAGGAAACAACATGAAGACAAAGAGATACACATAGCAATCTGGAACTGTAATGGAGTCCTATGGACACATCCAGGGAGACTTGAGGAGGTGATGGAGGGCCGGGATATAATCTTGATGACAGAGACACATGAGAGCCCGGAGAGGGGCTTACCACCCACGGGTTGAGGGTTATCAGTGGGAGTCAGCTCACCGACAGGGGATGAGACAGGCCACCTCCCGAGGTTCAGGAGGTATTGCAGTGCTTTTCAGGCATGGGTTACATGAGCATGTTCGAGTCGTAGTACGAGACTCGGAGACGAGATACATGTGGATTAGCTTACGCCTCTCGGAGACGAGATGGATTTATATCGCCCTTTGCTACTTTCCTTCGAAGGGGTTGCGGTTTGCCACCACCGAGGAGCCGGGTGGAGGAGAGGCTAGTGAGTCTCCATACTCTGTCTTATCTGAGGAGATCTTACACTATTCGACACTGGGAGAAGTCTTATTGATGGGGGACTTCAATGCATGGACTCAGAGCAGACAGTGCGAGATCTATGACTTTGAGGATCCCCTGAGACTAGAGCCGCTAGCTACAGAGGATACAGGGACCACTCGGATCTCCGCTGATGGAGGAGCTGACAACACTGGATATGGGCAACATTTGCAGGAGCTTGGGGCCCGACGCCATCTCGTTATTTATAACGGGATGACTCAGTGGCCAGATTCAGGTGGGTTGACTTGCTTTCCAGTGGGAGGCGGTAGTAGTACAGTGGATTATGTGATGGGATCCCCGGAGGCAGCATATATGGTGTCTCACTTCATCGTACCACCATGCCCCATTGGGGCGGATCATACATACCTATCCCTCACTTTCAGGAGCTTATTGGAGACTACCCACCCATCATACAGCCCCACCACGCACTATTTTTCACTTCACTCAGGACCTAGCCGAGGTGTACGACTATCATGTTCATGATCAGCTATTTGCCTTAGATCCATCGGCACCCATGGCGATGCTCACCTCCCAGCTCTCACATGTACTGCACTCCACCCGCAGCCGCGAGGAGTTTTCCATACCACATATAGACAGGACGGCCTCCTACATCTGGGAGCATGCCCCAGAATTGATGGTATGATGATGAGTGTAGAAACCTTTACCGCAGTCTCCGAGTGCAGAGGGCTCGTGGCGGCGGGGAGATCACCCGGAGGCAGGCAGGCAGGAGGATGCATACTCTCACCCGCAGTAAGCGGCGAGCTTATGGAGGCTCAGTACTGGGACACATATCACATGCTCATGAGCAGAGATGCTGCTGTTGCTTGGAGGAGACTCAGAGAGCCCCGTCCTCCCACACCTATTGCCAATCCTCAGACCTGGCAAACATATGCAGAGAGACTTTATGATGTGCCTGCACAGCCCCCTATACCACAGCCCACAGAGCCATGCTCCACAGTCTCCACCTTCTTCACCCCACCTATGGTTAGGAGGGCTATATGCCGACTCCAACATGGACAGGCGACAGATCATACAGGATTACAGGGAGAGCATATCATCTATGCTATTGATACATTGGCACCATTTCTTGCTCATCTCTTCAACAGAGCTCTGTCAGAGGGGTTTCTGGCTGAGTGGACGATGCACACTATTGTGCCGATCCATAAAGCAGGAGATGTACTAGACCCCGGGAACTACAGGACCATCAGGATTGGCCATATATTGGCCAAACTATACGGGGCAGTTTTGGAGGCAGAGCTGAGCACTCATGCGGAGGTTGGGGGATTGAGAGCAGCAGGCCAGGCAGGCTTCCGTCGAGCCTTCTCGACCATCGACCACATTTTTTCATTGAGGTGCCTGATTAATTAGGCCAAGGCACGGAGGCAACGACTCTATTGTTGCTTTGTGGATTTCCGCAAGGCATTTGATACTGTGTCCAGAGAGCGCCTCTTTCGGCGACTACAGACACTAGGCATACCTTCAGACATGATGTGGGGCATATACAGGCTATATGAGCAGGTCTTTGGGAGAGTCCGATACCCAAGAGGCTTGTCCAACATAGTTGCTAGCACCATTGGTGTGAAGTAGGGGTGCCCGCTCCCCCCACGCTCTTTGGGCTCTATATTGATGAGGTGGTCGATTACATCACACAGGGAGGCAGCTCTGGGGTTGAGCTATCAGGTATTACTGTCCATGATATGCTTTATGCTGATGATATCGTCTTGGTATCCGACACACAGGTTGGGCTTCAAAGACACCTTGTGGCTCTTGATGACTTCTGCGCACAGCAGGGGCTCACAGTGAACCTTGGGAAAACCAAGGTTATGATCTTCCACACTTCACCCGCAGTCAGGAGCCACACTACTCTCACATTAGCAGGAGGGCGGGTCGAGGTGGTGAGCTCTTATGTTTACCTTGGCATCACATTTACTAGCTTAGCTGGACGCTTCTCCATGGCTCAGGCAGTCCGAGACAGAGTGACCCGGGGGTATGCAGCTCTTGCTGGCCTTGAGCGTCAGTGTCATCAGGCACATTTTCAGGAACCCCGCACGAAGGGGTGGCTCTTTGATACATTAGTGACACCAGCCTTGATGTATGCAGCAGCGGTTTGGGCACCATGGCTTGAAGCCTCCACATGGGTACAACTGGAGAGACCACAGATCTTGATGCTCTCGAGGATGATACGCAGCAAACCATCCGTCCCCCGCACGACATTGTTCGAGTTGAGTTTGCTGCACCACCTATGGCAGTGGAGGCATTGTTCCAGACGATCTCCTTTATATACAGGATGAGGGAGATGCCCATGGAGAGATTATCCCGCCGAGCTTTTGAGGCATCCAGACAGTTGGCCGAGGCTGGACACACTGGATCTTGGTATGCACAGATGCTACAGTGGTTCTCACATCATGGTATAGACATTGAGCGGTTGCCACCTTTTCAGTATGATCAGTCTGCTCCATGCGGTTACCTCTCTCTCAATGAGAGGAACAGAGTGATGAGACAGGACATATGGCAGCACTACATACAGGAGACATGGACAGCACTAGAGAGCCCACTACCACCGAAGATGCTGTATTACAGACACCACTTTATGAGCATCTCAGGGGATGGGTTTATACATCGACCGTGGTACATGGATGTATACATGCCACACAGCTCTCGTGTTGCTATTGGACAGCTACGAGTCTCATCACATCAGCTAGAGATAGAGACTGGGAGAGCGGCACGGATTCCTAGAGCTGAGCGGATATGCAGATTGTGCCGCGAGGAGGTGGAGTGGATCACTTTATATGTAGATGTAGAGCCCACCAGGGGGTCAGAGATAGATATGCAGGATTGTTTGAGGAGCACTCTTCACTACATCAGTTGATGGAGGCCTTGGACCAGCGACAGCTTGGCAGACTACTACTAGAGCTTCATAGTTCTCGAGAAAGACTCCTCCAGACACCCGCTCCCACTAGGGGTGGGAGACAGTCCCAGCTCACAGATTTCTTCCAGAGAGCTATGCCAGTGCCAGCTGATGTACCACATGGGGTGACCGCACAGAGAGCAGAGGAATTGAGAGCCAGGAGGAGACCTAGACAGACTGGACATAGAGCACCCCGACTCCGTCACCGAGAGATAGCAGCTATCCGAATGAGACACCAGATGGAGACACAGGAGAGGCTAGCTCGCTTTCATTCAAACTCAGGGTACATGTTCATGCCATTCACAGCCTCAGCATCATCGGCGATGTATGATATCTTATATCCCTCTTATGGCACTAGATGAAGTTAGACATAGATCTGCATAGCATGCTTCTACTACCTCCTTCAGCATATAGAGATGCATCTTGCCTTAGCACTCCATCCACATCCCCACCCCCCTTATATTGTTTGTATATGGGCTCCACCGATCCATGATGATTCACAATTGTATCCAGACACATGCACACTTTTTCTTTTGTTTCTTTTCTTCCGATGACCGGAAGAACACAGTTGTATTATTTGTTGTCTCATAGGCCGACTTTGGCCTCTCGTAGACGTTAATATATCTTTCTTTCTTTCTTTCTTTCTTTCTCTCTAGGTATCTACATTTATGAATATTTTACATATTTGTGAATATTTTATCTATGTAAATAAACGATTTATTTACACATATAAAATATTCAATATGTATATATATATATATATACATATGTATATATATATGTATATATACATATATATGTATATATATACATATATATGTATATATATACATATATATGTATATATATACATATATATGTATATATATATAGGGATTTATTTACTTAGATAAAATATTCACAAATATGTAAAATATAAAATATTCATATATATATATATATGAATATATATATATATGTACATATGTGAATATATATATATATATGAATATATATATATGTATATATGTGAATATATATATATATATGAATATATATATATATAGCATTTTGTTTGCGAAAACAATCACGTGCCATATGACCAAATTTTCCATAGTAATGGCATTCCACATTTTGCATAGATGTTTGTTGGCCTTGCCAACGTCCTCTACCACGAGGATTACCTCTGCCTCTCTGAGGTGTATATCCACGACCACCTCTAGCATCATATGTAGGCTGAAAATTCTGTTGTGGTGACTTGTCCTGCCATCCACGACCATTACCATGGCCACGTGATGCAAATCTCTCCCTGACTCTTATATATATATATATATATATATATATATATAGGTAGTTATTTACATAGATAAAATATTCACAAATATGTAAAATATCTATAAATGTAGATACCTAGAGAGAGAGAGAGAGAGAGAGAGAGAGAGAGAAAGAAAGAAGAAAGAAAACTATATTAACGTCCTTTAGAGGCCACATTTGACCTATAGGACTAATCAGATACATCCATGTGATTTTATTCCACTTCGGGCGCAACAAAATGAAAATAGAGATAAAACTAAAAATAGTTCAAATTTCCTACATGAGCGTAGGAGAATCCTAGATAACATGAATGAAATGAAATGATATATTAACGTCTTCAAAAGGCCAAAATGACAGATCTTACATACAGGAGCATAATGTTTCCAAGACTGTGTTTAGGACTCACTTTGGGTATTACAAGTCCTTGGTTATGTCGTTTCACCTAACAAACACACCACCAAACTTTTATAACATTTATGGATAATGTTTTGCATCCATACTTGGACAAATTTGTAGTAGTTTTTCTAGATGACATACTTGTTTATAGTAAGTCATAGCAGATACATTGAGTCACATGCCAATGGTGAACGAGTTGAGCTTTACTCTATGTAAGAACAAGTTCTTGGATTCACTATGTGGTTTATATGAGCATGATCCATCTAATTCAAAGGTTTGGCTTGTTATATTTTCCTTCCTTGTGTCAGAAAGGAGTGTTAATCTGAAGTATTTAGTCAAGGTTTTTGTAATAAGAAGAGGGAGTTCTACTTCGAAGAGACTAGACGGGTCTCTTGGGTTATGTACCAAGGTGGAGAGCTCAGGGTGGACCCTTCATTACAATTCAACATTGTTTCACATGGGGTGATAAAGTTTGTCGGCGGAGAGAAATGTTTAAGAACTTCTCTATTGATGATGGGTACTTGCTTTACAAAGGTAGAGTTTTCGTACCATCTATTGGTGACTTTTAGTGCCAAATTCTTATTGAAAGATGCAATAGTGTAAGTGTTGGTCATCCTAGGGGTATAAAAGACCTATGCACTAGATAAAAGACAATTCTATTAGCTTAGTTTATTGAAGCACATCCAAGACTTCGAGCTAAAATGCAAAAAGTTCCAGGTTAATAAGCATAAGCGTCTCAAAGAAGGAGGCTTGCTCCATCAATTGGATATTACCAAAGGAAAATGGGAGAGTATTCTATGGATTTTATCATCGAGTTTCCTAAAATGAGTCAAGGATATGATTCGGTTTGGGTGGTGGTAGATAGGTTGACTAAAATGGCCAGTTTATTCCTACTAGAAAGGAGATTAAAACTCTTGAGTTAGCTAAATTGTTTATCGAACATCCCTACTACAAGCTATATGGCCTACCCACATGTATAGTTTATGATAGGAAGTTTGATAGCCATTTTTGCAGGGGAAAGTCTTCAAAAAGTTTGATACTACTCTGAGTATGAGTATGGTTGACCATCCGTTGTAGTCTCATGTGGTTGTATAGAAAGAGTCAACCAAGTGCTAGAAGACATGCTTCAAGCATATGTTAGTGAAAAGTTGTCAAATTAGGAGTACCCTATTGGAATTTTTGTATAATAGTTCAAAACATTGGGCGAGATTGGATTTAGCCCATTCATGTTAATGTATGGTTTCCAACCGAGATCTCCTATAGATGTAGGGCTAGAGAAGGATAAAATTTAGTTTGTTAAGGATTTCCTTGAGGACATGCAAGATATGCTAAAAGCAACAAGATATAGAATTTGTAGTGCACATGATCGTGCAAAAATGTATGCTGACAAGAGCCACAGAAGTGACCTTCGAAGGGGGTGACTTTGTTTTCTTGAAAGTCCCTGTTAGCAAAGTCGGAGACTCTCAAGATGGGAAAGTGTCAAAAGCATATCACACATGCTGGGAGGCTCTTCACATAAAATGAAGATTCTCACACAACACTCATGGGATTATGACTATAGTGTGATATGGATACAGATAAGCTATTCACTACTCATGGGGGGGATGTGAGAACATAGCAACCATTCCGATCAATAAGGGTAGGTATGGATGCAAGGTATCCATAGCCTATCCTTAAAATGTGTATTCCTCACACATAAGATCCTAGGTTGGTATGGACAAGCCCTACCAAAGAAATGTAAGAGTGATAATGCACGTAAGTAGCCCTACTCATCAAGAGATGTACAAGTGCATGTCTTTATGGATCCCTCCTCCAAGAGATGTAAGAGTGATAATTCACGTAAGGATTCCTACTCAAGAGATGTAAGAGTGAAGGTGGGGATGAAGCCTTCCTCAAGAAATGTAAGAGTGATAATGCATGTAAGGAGCCCTATTCAAGAGAGGTAAGAGTGCAGGTGGCATGGAGGCTCTTAAAATGACTGACCCTTTATAGTGTTAAAAATAACCCTCATGACCAACCTATTAAAGCACTTTTTTAAAAAAGGGAGAGGAGGGTTGTAGCAACTAGTGCTATAGCCTCTCTCCGCCCCCCCCCTTTTTTGAGTAGGTAGCAATGGAGACCACGGGCACCACCTATACCCTTTTTCTAATCATATGATGGTCATACTTTGATGCATTTATAGGGGACATTATAGCTTGGCTATGGTGACTAGTTTGCAAAAATCGCAGAGTGTGTAAAGGTGTTTTGTATAGACTCTTTTACCAAATTGCATAGTGATATTGAGTTTCAAAAGTAAGAGTTTCATATTTGACGTAACATTTAGGAGGGAATATTCCTTGCTTTTTAAAATGTCATTAATACTAAGACGTACTTATATTTCTCTTAAAAATTTAATATAATTAAGGTGTGAAACCAAAATTATGGCCATTCTCAAGACTTCAATGTGTACATCAAAGGTTTGAAGGTTTAATTGCTATGAAACGATGGAACCTCATCAACAATAGAGCTTCCACAAAATAAAGATACCAACAAGAGGGGTTATTATATTCTTGAGGAGGACATCTCATATATTTATATGGTTATCGATGATAAGATCATGACAAGATGGAGAATGTTGAATCACCATCTCCATGCATTGTTTCTTCACACAACGAGGGTCATCAGTACATTCTATTGTTGAAGTTAACTCTCCTTGCAATGGAACATTAGATACCGTTAATGTTATCATTTTATCAATGTGGATAGAGAAGAGGAACCATTCACATAAGAAAAAACTATTGAGCCTAAGTGGTGGTGTTGAGAGGAGAAGGCAAAGTACCGTGACAAAGATTCTTGAGCAAAGTAGATCCACAATACTTATAAAGATGATACGGTGTGTGGGTGATGTTTAAAGGTGGTAGAAGAAAAAGGTGTATTCCAAAGACTTTAGGAGATGATGATGGTACAATGAATTGTTTCTACTGCAAGACACTAAGGACATGTGTGGAGTTCTATGAAGTAATGGTTTATTATGTTATGCCAAGGGACAATACATTCACATGCTTAATGTTCCCCCTTGGACACCATGATCGTAAGGTCCAACCCGGCACATCAATACTAGAAAATATTTCAGAGATGGTGAAGAGGGTACTAAGTGTGGATAGACAAGCTAGTGCTCGAAATGTTTAGATGTCCATTGCCAAAGAACTGGTCATAAACTCAATAATAGTACCCCATAGAATAATATCTCAAGTTCTAGGTGAGATAAAACTTACAAACTACTTGAAGGAGATTTTCACTCTTGTATAGAGTAAAGGGTGAGTGTCTAGCTTCATAATGACACCTCCATGACATATAAAATTCCATTCTATGTGGTTTTACTGATGTGATTAGATGTGTGAACTTGGTCCACTTCAATAATACATTTCATTGAATTGTGTCTCAAGGTTGTGAAGGTCCCAGAAGATGTTCTTAGGGTTATGATCTACTAAAGCTTAAGAGGGATAGCATATATTAATTCTTCCATGGTGGCCTATATCTAGGATTAGGTACAGACGATGAAGTATACTATATTTTTAAAATATCAACACAGCTACCCTCGGGACTAGATCTTGCACATCGAATGAGATGTGATTCAGATGGAGATCTTTGCCATTCATGGGTGTGCTTTGATCACACCCATAGAGTGAAGGACTGGGTTACAATGGCCTACCATCTTTATGACCCAAGGTATGTATGTAAGTACATGATATTATGGAACACATGTAAGATAGATAAAATTAATTATATCAATGATAAAATGTATAGGAGATGTTGAGGATTTGCACATGCAAGATGAAAGTGGAAGATATAAATGCCCAAGTCAAATTTTGGTGATCCTTGATTGACGTGATGGTGAAAAATGGGCATCAACATGTACTGATGAGGCGCAAGACAATTGGCTTGTAGTTCATCATGTCTAGGGAGAAGATGGTAGATCAAGAGATCACTTTTATCATTTTTACTTTGCTCAAACTTTACACTATCACCACACAAAAAATGTTCATTGTGAAAAGTAGCAAAGTACTCACTATTCCGTGTGTGTGAAACTTGGAGAAAGGTAATGACAAGGATAGATACACTTGTGAAAAGTGCAAAGTACTTACTATTCCGTGTACTATTCCGTGTGTGAGACTTGGAGAAAGGTAATGACAAGGATAGATACACTTGTTAAAAGTACCAAAGTTCTCATCATTGCATGTGTGAGACTTGGAGAAAGGTAATGACAAGGATAGATGCACTTTCCTAAAGGTGTAAAATCAAACATTGGTGGTGGGCTGCTGGACATGTTTGTTGAGTGGATATTCCATATATGGATTCGTGGGTCAAGTTGGTGGAAAAATTGAGGGGTAGTATACCAATGGTAATGTGAAATTAAATTAGTATGTTTATTATATAATATCTAATGTATTTGTGCAAAAATGAGGGGTAGTATACCAATGGTAATTGAGGGGTTGCATACCAATGGTAATGTGAAATTAAATTAGTATGTCTATTATAAAACATTCAATGTATTTGTGCTCACCTAGAGAATAAGTAATGGATTGACATGTAGGATGGTGTTAAAAGTACCAAAGTACTCACTATTCCATGTGTGAGACTTGCAAAAAGGTAATGACAAGGATAGATGCACTTTCCTAAAGGTGTAAAATCAAACATTGGTGGTGGGCTGGACATGTTTGTCGAGTGGATATTCCATATATGGATTCGTGGGTCAAGTTGGTGGCAAAATGGAGGGGTAGTATACCAATGGTAATGTGAAATTAAATTAGTATGTTTATTATATAATATCTAATGTATTTGTGCAAAAATGAGGGGTAGTATACCAATGGTAATTGAGGGGTAGCATACCAATGGTAATGTGAAATTAAATTAGTATGTCTATTATAAAACATTCAATGTATTTGTGCTCACCTAGAGAATAAGTAATGGATTGACATGTAGGATGGTGATATCACACCAACCCCAAATTTGTCTAAATATAAGCATGGCAGTTGGGCAAGTGAAGATTACAAAGATAAGATATTTTTCTATGATGCTTGCATCTCAGAAATGGCAAACACATTACTACAAAGCACCCGGCACAAAGAACCTGGCAATTGGCCTTCATACAAGGGAATCACATTGGTGACAATCCAAGCGTGACTCAGTTGATGAGCAGGGTTGAAGCAAGACAAACACTAGGTCCATCACATGTGGTGTGAACCATGCAAGAGGCTATTAGTGGAACACTAACTCATACTATAACTAGGAACTTGGAAGGAGATAAGGAGACAAAGAGACGACAATGCAAGATAAGAAATACCTAAGAAGTGGAGGATGAGGCTAGTTATTTTCCATACTATAATTTGCATAGTGTTGATCATCACCCAAGAGGGAGATAGCAGCCAGCTATGCATATCTACCCCCTTGAAGGACCCAATGTCATCTCCATGAATAGAAATAGAAAAGAAAAAAAAAACTTAATGTTTTTCCTATCATTTTACTCATGGTTTTCACGCTTAGTAGAATTGACGAAAAGTAAAAAAGAAGTTATCATCACCCAAGAGGGAGATAGCAGCCAGCTATGCACGTGTACCCCCTTGAAGGACCCAATGTCATCTCCATGAATAGAAATAGAAAAGAAAAGAAAAACTTAATGTTTTTCCTATCATTTTACTCATGGTTTTCATGCTTAGTAGAATTGATGAAAAGTAAAAAAGAAGTTATCATTAGTCTCATAATCCCCATAGTTAAGAGAACCAAACTAGAAGTTTAGGGCATGAAAATCCTCATTGGGTTTAAAATCACAATTCCCATGTTTAGGAGAACCAAACTAGAAGTTTAGAGCATGAAAACCATTAAAAAACATTTAAAAATATGAAATTTAAGAATCACTGGTTGCCCATGAAAACCCAATAGTTTTCACGCCACAAAAATTTTCCTCAAATTACATCATGATTGTAGGGATTACATGGCCAAGAATGGAGTTTTGACCAAATAGATTAGAGAGATTTTAGCTCCACCAAAAAAAGCAACTCCACTAAGAAAATCATTGTCCAGATATCTACAAAGTATAAAAAGATGGGTGGAAAAATATATTCTTATAGTGTTAACAATCATGGATTAAGCTCTACTAATAATAAGACATATACCTAATCAAAGCCTAATCCTACACTAATGACAACACAATTAGCATGATTAATATAAGGTGGGTGAAACCTAAGTGAACTCATGATGATGAGTGTACTAATTAAATTGCACTCAAGTTAATTAGACTCCAAGATAGATTAACTTGGACACATAGAGAAACTTGAGATAAGTTCAAGTCATATATTCATTGCTTGAAATGTCCCCCTTCTATATGAGGAGGTACCCTCTTGGGCTTGTGCATCAATGTGGGATAACTCTCAGTCCTTCTCTCTAGCTCACATGTCACCTCAAATCTCAACACCCCCCCTTGATGGGGTGACTTGACATATCTTTGAGACCTAGAGGTTATCTCTAAGAGTGAGGTCCCCCCCTTGATAGAGACTTCACCTATCTCTGAGGTCTAGAGGTCTCTTCTAAGAGTGAGGTTAAATTTTTTTGGCTATTTCTTCTACCTTGGCTACATCATTGGTGCCAGAGGGTAGGACATACAATATTGTTTAGAGGACAGTTTTGGAGCTAGAGGCATTTTTCCATTTATGGTTTTACACACGCATACTCATGTGATTGCGGCATTCTTACAAAGGTTCTTTGCTTCTTTTTTACATGCACATGCATTAGCGTGCTCATTTAGCTGCTTTTACAAAGGTTTTTTTTAACTCATGCATTTTTGGAGTAGTGCTCCCCCTTGGTTACAATATTTGGTGATGATGAGCCCTTTGATACTGATCTGATTAAAGACTTATGTGTTCAATGAACACTTTGATGAAGATGTATTTGACGCAAGCCCAAACCACACATGTTGGTGAAGTTTTACAATATGAAGATTTTGACACATGTGATGATGCCCAAACCATACATGTTGGTGACAAGATTCAAGACGATTTATATGGCATTTTTGAGCCTTGCATTTTTGCATGTGAACTACCTCTTAACAGAGGGTAAGGTTTATTAAACCTTAAGAATTTGTATTTGTATTTTTTAAATTTAAAAATAAAATAAAATAAAAATGTAACCTTATCCTTTAATTTTGCACTCCTGCGAGTTTGTGACGCCCAAGCTGCTGCCTGCAAGACTGCTGGCCGTTGGTTCTCTGTGCTAGCAACAACTAAGCTTGCCATGCTTTGACTCCTGCCACCACTGCCTTGGTAAGCCATGACATTGGCCATAGCTACCTCTATCAATGCTTTTCTTGGCTCTGACACACCTCCTACCAGAGTGTTGTGATGATGACGATCACCGTATGACGATCACCTCCTAATAATACTAGACATCTACCTGATCAAAGCCTAATCCTACGATGCTAATGACAACACAATTAGCATGATTAATCTAAGGTGGGTGAAACCTAAGTGAACTCATGATGATGAGTGTGTACTAATTAAATTGCACTCAAGTTAATTAGACTCCAAGATAGATTAACTTAGACACATAGAAACTTGAGATAAGTGCAAGTGATATATTCATTGCTTGAAATGTCCCCCTTTTATATCCAAATTGGCTACCTTGCCAACCTAGGCCATGCATTCAACACAAATCTCAAATGTCTAAAAAGAATGGTACCCACTACTAACTCTTCCATAGCAAAAACCCATAAGGTCCTGACCACACAACCTTAACCAACTCAAATGTTGGGGTTCCAAATATTCTGTTGCAAGCTCAAGGATACTATGAAGGTTATACTGAAGTTTGGATTCCAAATAAACCCATGCAATCACCCGAGCCTACCTAAAGGAAGAAATCACAATACTAATGACACCAACTCCCAAGCCAAAAGGTTCAAAAAATGGGTGTCCACATGCTTATATCATACTTAAGGGTATCATGAAGGAAAATCCTTCATATGGGTGCTTAAGGAACTTGGCAAAATAAAGGCTACCTCACCACCACCCTAGAGACAAGAGTAACAAAGTCTTACATAGAATAGCAAGCATACCATAAGAACTCTCTCCCAAAAATGGAGAAACCATAAGAACCTATTTACACTCAACTTAACAGGGGCAACAAAAAGGTAAACCTTTACTGGCTCACCACTTGATGAGGGGAAATTCCAATATTTCATATCCTCGCCTATTCCATCCATAATGGGCTTGACTAAGTGCATAATGAACATCAACCCTTTGTTTTTTTGAGCCAACTACAGAAGCTAATTAACCAAAAAGAAGAACCCACCCTCTCAAAAAGGAGGATAGACACAAGAATACATCTTAGGTATGTAAATGAGATTACATTGGATGGAAAAGAACTTGAAATATTGAAAGGGAAAATCTACACCACCATCAACATTTTCACCAATGTGTAAATCTAGAGTTTTTCATGACACATGAAAGACTAATTATTTTTCATGCCTATGTAAATTATTAGGGAGATGAAGCTAATGGTTATCTGTAAGTCATACTTACCTATACCCCCTGGCATGATCAGCAAGCGTCATCACCAAGATCCACCCTAGATGATGATCTTCATGAGATTTTCATGCTATGAAAATCACCTATGTTTTTATGACTATGAAAAACTAAGCTCATTTTTCATGCCAAGAAAAACATAAAATGATTATTAATAGTAATCAATGTGCTAGGGGGTTAATTATACATCTTTATTAACCAAATTACCAAGAATTTATGACCACAAAAAACTTAATTATTTTTCACGCCATGAAAAGCTATTATAAGTTTTTCACATCATGTGAAAAACAATCATGGAAGAAACATAAAAGACACCAATATACCACTTCTATATTACTTACTTAATGTCAAGATTAATCAACAATTTTTAGTGTCATGAAAAAAACTCTAGCTTTTTTCACGTCATGAAAAACTACCTTGGTTTCTCATGCTACACTTAAGCCTGATGTTTGGTATGCAAACAATGATAAATCATCATTAATGTGTTATAATAACATGGAATCATGCAAATATCACCAAAAGAAGGGATTTGGTTCATCTTGAAAAACTAAACTCTGATTTTTTTTGCTATAAGGTGGTACACATTGAGCATAAAAAATGCATCTACATGATCACCTAACTTCATCTAGATGCATAAAAAATGCATCTACATGATCACCTAACTTCATCATGGATGCCAAAAGCCCAAAAAACACTTAACTTAGGCAACATGAAAATTTTAGTTTTTTCATGATGTGATGAAAAACTCAATTGGTTTTTGACTCCATAAAGGGTCACCTAAAAACTCAATTGGTTTTTGACTCCATAAAGGGTCACCTAAAAAATCACCATGCTACATCAAGGAGGCTTTCTTTCGGGGTATTATCAACTCATGAATTGAGATGGCAGCCACTACTCTCCATTAAACATTAGGAGTGGCATTTGTAACAAACATGGCTAGTGTTAGCGGCCTAGTAAGCATGCCTCTTCTTAAGAGAAATTAAGGTTTTGTGAAGTATTGTAGCAAAATAACTTGACAAGATTTGAATGTCATGGACAAGGTCACTATGCTTTTAATTTTCCATTCAACAAGAAACTGTCAGGGGTGATGGTAGATCACCTGCCAAATCGATGTAACCACAGTAGTGCATACTCACTTGTGGTGTTGTAGACTGGTAATGTTCTAGTCACCTCTTCTATGTTAAAAAATCACATGTTTAAGGGGGATTGAAGATGATTATAGCCTTCATTATAGAGAGATAGCAATAGTGAAGGGAATAAAGCTTAATGTTAATCAATAATCAAGGTTTAAGATTCACAATATTATAATCTCATTGTAGCATTAGAGTTGATCCAAGTACATCCTTTTATAGCTCTCATGGAGATCCCATATCACAAGATGTGTGTACTCTAGTGCCAACCATGTGTCCATAAATGCTTACACTACATGTGTCTCCTTGAATTTTCCATGTGTTACCCTTTTGACCTTTGACTTCACCTTTTACAAATGACCATACAAATCAACCTTTGCCAATGTACCTTAGCCTTATCCTTTTCTAATGTGCAGGCTTCTCCCCTTGCTCTACACATGTTGCATCCTCACACATTACATTTCTCAACACCTCCCCTCAATGTAATGAGTGTCTAACACCTAACATGTATTGACTTGACCTACACTCCATACTCATATGGTTGGAGCGGTTTGTCTAGGTTGCTCTATGAGCTACATTGTTAGCTTTGTGTTGACAGCTTACACATCGGGAGAGTGGAGTTACAACCAGGGGATAGAAGCCATGCTCCTCATATCATCTAGAAGTGGTGATCGATGTTGCCTCCATCCTGGGAGGCCTCATCACTATCTTCCTTCTTTGACATTATGTTGGCTTCTTCAGCACTCTTTTTATGCCAGCAATCCTTTGCTATGTGACCAATTTTGCCACAATGATGAGACAGTTTATATTTGTTCTAGGTCCTTCTCTTGTCCTCAGTCTTGGTCCTCTTGACAAGAGTGTTTTCTCCTCTCTTAATGTAGCTTGATCTGTCTTCCCATGAATCCTCTTCTCTTCTTCTATGAGTGCTACTTCCACTCCTGCAATGGTTGGGAGGTTCTTCAAGGTAGCCACCAACGGCCTATACTCCTCAAGTGTCATGCTTTTTAACAATATGCCTATGGCATCCTCTTCTTCTACTAATGCCCCAATGCCAACCAATTGTTGAGATATGCTTTTCATTTTGTTAAGGTGTACTGAAAGTGATTTACTATCTTTAATGTCGAAGCCAAAGAATTGTATTTTTAATCTTATTTTTAAATTCTTTTGCTTTACGCCAAACAATTTCTCTAGCTCATCCCAAGCACCCTTAAATGTATCTTGTGATGGATAAATCCATCTCCCAATCCTAGTGTAATGATAACTAATCCTTTTTCATTCTGGCTTAACCATTTTTTTCTTTTCATCCTCCTGACATTTTCCCCTTCCATTTACAATGCCCCATAGCCTAACCTTCATTAACACAAATTTGATTTTAACTTGCCATGTGTGGAAGGACTCCCCTTTTAAATTTTCAAGCACAAATGATGTATTCATTTTAGGGTTTGAGAAGGTCTTAACACTTGAGTACTAGTCAAGGTCAGTGTCTAATCTCAATATAAGAGTGATTTGAATGAAGATATTAGTGCTAATGCAAGGAAATAACTATGAAACCCTAAAAGCAAGCTCACTATTTTTATGCAGAAAATTGTCAGTATTCAAATGAACAATTAACCCTTCAAATCAAGGGGAAAATTGATTGTGATGATATACACTTGTAGAGAAACACCCAACTTGTGATTTGAGCTCTAACTTCTCCAAAAAAACCAAGAAATGAGTGAGATAGAGGGTTGTTAATAGAGGTTGTTTTGCAGAGCAAACCAATTTTGAAACTTAGTTTACAACTTGATTAGCTCACCAAATGATGTGGAACTTGCTAGGCATACTTCACATGAGCTGAATTAGACAATGACAAGCTTAATTTGTACTAATAATAAGTATGTGTATTTATTTTTTAACCTTTCTACTAAGAATTCAGTCGCCTATGTTTTTTGTTGATGTATCTCATACCATGGACCAATCAAGCTAACATTTGATATGAAAGATGTACATACTCTACTCTCAAAACACCTCTCAAAGGAATTAGTCTAGTTCCTTTTGTAGGTGATGAATGGCTCAATTTTGGAGTTGGTGTGGCGGCATAGTTTAAGAAGCAGGACAGTGAGAAACTGATTAATCCCTTTGAGGGTTATGAATGCCTTGATGTGCCCTAGATGTCCACAAGATGTTGTGAAAAATGATGTAGTGTGCAAGGAACACCAAAAATTCCAAGCTCTAGTGATCTAGGAGAAGAAAGAGATTAGTGAAAAAGATTAGTGAAAATGCACTAATTTGCAAGATGAACCAAACCTACTAATTCAAATCTATCTCTTGTCTTACTAGCTAGCCTACTAGCAGGCTTTGATACCATGTTGAGAAATCACATTGCTAGGGGGGATTGAAGATGATGATTGCCTTCATTGTGCGTAGAGAGATAGCAGCAGTGAAGTGAATTAAGCTTAATGCTAATCAATAATCAAGGTTTAAGAACACAATACTATAATCTCACTACATTAGAGTTGATTCAAGTACATCCTTTTATAGCTCCCATATCACAAGATGTGTGCACCCTAGTGCCAACCATGTGTCCATAAATGCTCACACTACATGTGCCTCCTTGGAATTTCCATGTGCTACCTTTTGATTGTCGACTTCACCTTTTATAAATGACCATGTACAAATCAACCTTTGCTAATGTACCCTTTTCTAATGTGCAGACGCATCCCCTTGCTTTACACATGTTTGCACCCTCACACATTGCATTTCTCAACATTCTATTGATGTTTATTTTTTTTCAATACAAGTTTTAAAAATTGTCATTTGAACATGGAGGTGTTTAATCCTTGCGACTTAATCTGGATGATAGGTAAAGTTATGGAATCCCTAATGCATATTTTATATGATGATGGTAGCACTCACAACTTTATTGATGCTAGTCTTATCAAGAGATTCCATAATCCAGTAGTGTCGAGTGCCCATTACTACATGACCAATTGGCTCATGGCATGCTTGTGTTCTTATTGAGGTTACATACCCCAATGGTCTTGAGGGACCATCTCTTCATGGTTAGATTGGCTCAAGACATTGTACAATTTTGGAAAAAGAAGGTTCCTAAAGTCAAAAATGAAGATCTAGGACTATGAAGAAGACCTTTATTTTTTCTTTTGTGCCTTAATAGTGTTGATGTATTACTGGGTGTAAAGAAAGGTTTTCCCACAAGAGCCCCATTGCAAATATCGATTATGTACATCATGTAATTACTTCTAAATATAATGAGAAGAACTTAACTTTTTTGGGAGATCTATCTAGTCCAATGAACAAGATTTCTTCTTGTATTTATGTATCGTCGAATGTAGTTTTGAATGGTGATAGTTATGTGTGTTTTGCTTTAAAAATGAGAGAATTGTGCAATGTTCTTTATTATGTTCTTATAAATGAAATGAAGAAAGTTTATGTGCATCTTTACTTAAGAATAAGTTTAAAGTGTTTCTAGATTCTGAGAGTTCTATGTATGCTAGTTATTTTCCTCAACATGGAGATTTGATGCTAATTATGCATCTTGACTTAAGAATAAGTTTAAAGTGTTTTTATATTTGTTTCTAGATTCTGAGAGTTCTATGTATGCTGGTTGTTTTCCTCAACATGGAGTTGATGCTAGTCATGCATCAATTTTTAGGGCTTTAAGTTTAGCTCTAATGAAGGGAGAGAAGAGTGATTATGTTCTTCCTGAGAGGTTGGTTGTGGGAGACCAACAAGCTAGTTTGAGCTCAAGTGCATCTTTTCTTGAGAATGATTTTAAAGCATTCCTAGATTTTGAGAGTTCTATGTATGCTAGTTGTTTTCCTCAACATGGAGTTGATGCTAGTTGGATAAATTCTTAGGGCTTTGAGTTAAGTTCTAATGAAGGGAGAAAAGGGTGGTTTAGTTCTTCTTGAGAGGTTGGTTGTGGTGGGAGACAAGCAAGCTAGTTTGAGCTCAAGTGCCATTGATATGGAGAGCTTGAACGGTGTTGACCTTTGGAGTGTTGATACATCTGAACATAGACTCTTTTGAGAGGTGATCAAATACATTTCTAAGTACTACCTCATGGTTTACCTTTGAAAAAGCATGTGGACCATAGGATAGAGTTGGGCACAACCCCAATGTTTAGGAATCCTTATATTATGTTAAGCCAGTCTTAAGAGGATAAAATTGTAAGAAAGTTACAAGAGTTAACTATTAAGAATAAATATCCCTTATCGAGGATGGATAACCTTTTTGGTTGACTTTTCAGAGCACGATACTTCGTGAATATTGATATGAGGACATGATACCATTAGATTCAGATATTTGAGTACAATGTCTTTAAGACTGACTTGAGAACCAGATATGGTCATATGAGTTCTTGATGTTGCCATTTAGACTCACAAATGCAAACTTGACTTTCCAACAAATGATGAATGATTTATTTTTTAGATTATCTTTTTAGACAACATCCTTGTGTAATAGTAGGACTCTTGAAGAACATGATGAGCATTTGAGTACTATGCTAGATCTTGTTTTTTGCCCTAAAAGCAAATGTGATTTGTTTAAGCAATAGCTAGCATACCTATGATATTTTACTATTAATAATGATATCCGGATTGATTATAAGAAGACTAGAGTCTCACTAGAATAAGATTTGTGAATGGCCAATCTTGAAGACCATCATTAGGTCAAATTCTTTCTTGGATTTGTGAACTTCTTCTAGACATTTATATGAAATTATGCAAAAATTACATTGCCTTTTTTGAATCTTTCTAAGGGTGGAGAAATGCAAGTACAATTGTGATTCATGCCTTAAAAAAATGCAAACATTTTTTGTGTAGCTCAACTTTTGTTATCTATGTGGATAACTCAAGTTTAATTGTCTGTTAATTTGAGAGAGTATTCATCTAGAGAATGGTATTCAGAATGGTTTGATCTTTCAAAAAGTAAAGGTAAATATACCTAATTTTGATGGTGTGAGGAGACACAACTTGTTTGAGTGTCATGACACACCTTATGTGATGGGCATTCAGGTGTACTTAGGACTCTCGGGGGTTCACTCATAATAAAGGGGGCATGTCACTTGCACAGACTTCTAGAAAACCTCTATTTATGGACCTTATGAGACTAATATGGCTCCCTATTTAGGCTTATACAATGTATATGTAAGACTTATTTTATATCCTCTTTCTATTCAGACCTCTATATTTTAGCTAATTATGGCTTCAAACTAATATCATACTTGGCATAAAGTGCAAAAATCCATTTACAAAATAAGAATGTCAGTATTAAGATTATAAAAATAATCTAGAAAGAAAATAGAGGAAATAGGGGATTGAAACAAATAATCTGAATTTCAAGGTAAAAGAGAGATTATAAAAATAATGTAGAAAGAAAATAGAGGAAATAGGGGATTGAAACAAATAATCTGAATTTCAAGGTAAAAGAGAGTCCTTGGATCATGTAATAATGATTACAATTTAAGGGCACTTAGGCCGCCCCCTAAAGTCCATCATTCTCCAAAGTCCAAACGTGCTTTCTTTTTCGTTAGGGTCTTATTTTTGTTACCAATATTGTAGGTTATATATCTCTTGGTAAGAACCAAATCTAATCCTAATGTATATTTTTATGAAGTTTAAGTGGTTATAAGAAAGAAGATGCAAAAGATAACATATGAAAATTCATCGATAGCTTGTGAAAGATCCTCAAAGATGCAGGTCATAAAATATGTACGTCATGTGTAACATGTCATAAAAGTGTTTGAGGATAATTTTATGTCATGCTACCATGTCATAAGATGCAAGTCACATAATAGGTCATTAAAGTGTATGAGATCACTTTTATAGCATGTTACCAAAGTAGTATTAAAAACATATTACATAGGGGATTGTTTATGGATTTTTAAATGGGACCATTTTGGATATTCAAACTTGACAAATAAGGGATATTTTTTTTTTGGTCTTGTCTATATCATACAAGACGTAGTGAGTATCAAGTTTTTAATTCATTAAACAGATTCTTTTGGTCAATCGTCTTGGATCTTAGCACTAGAGGAAAATCTCTATATTCTTTAGAATTATTTTTTAAAGGTTTGTAAACATGTATTATTCTTCATTTTTTTTCTTGGCATGTATTACTTGTGTAAATATAGTTATTTTTAAAGTTTTATTCTCGTGTAAGTATAGTTGTTTTTAAAAGTTATATTTCTTGTGTGTTGCTTGTGTGAGTCACAGTTGTTTTTTAAAGTTAGATTTCTTGTGTGTTGCTTGTGTAAGTATAGTTATTTTTTTAAGTTAGAATGGTTATATTTTAAAAGGTAGAAAGGAGACTTTGAAACTTTTTAAAAATATTTTTTTTATGTGAGGGAGAAGGTTAAGTTCTTGGAGGGACTCAAAGGAGAAAGGACAAAGGGGATGCCTAAGCTAGTTAGACCTAGGCCTTGTAAGGCCTATGTAGACTTTTATTAAGGGGTGTTTGTGAAGTAAAAGTATTAACATTTTGAATATTTTAAGAAGAATTCATGTAAATCAAAAAGGAGAAGGAGAGAGAAGCCTCTAAAGTAATAATAAAAGGGGGTGGGGGGCTTATGTAGGCCTTAGTTCCTATTCCCTATTTGAGGCTTTACCTTAGGTATTATGTGAGGCCCCTATTTCAAGGAAAGGATAAGGTTTTTACCTTCCCAACAATCTCCCATTGATTAAGAGGCCTTCCCATTGATTAAGAGGCCTTCCCACATCTCCCTTCCCACATCTTAATATTTTTGGTCTTTCTTTAATGAAGGATATGATGAGGAGTAAGCTTATGCGCAAACTTACAAAGCTATGCATGAGGCTGTATACATAAAGCTACGCATGAGGCCTTATGCATAAAGCTTATGGATAAGGCGTATGCATAAAGCACTATGCATGAAGCCTTAAGCATAAAACTATGCATGAGGCCTTTTGCATAAAGCTTATACATAAAGCATGCTTGAGGCCTTATGCATAAAGCCTATTCATAAAGCAATGCATGAGGCTTATGCATAAAGCATGAATGAGCATTATGCATAACCTACCAAAAAAATTCCCAGCATCCAAGGGTGCAATAATAATAGAGGAAAGAGAGGAAAGATAGAAAAGCACTTATCTCTTTTTCATGATGTTGAAAGAGAGGATTAGAGGAACTACAAAACCAACAAAAGTGTAAGGAAAGGATTAGTAATGCATATATACAAAAGCTTATGAAAGCTATGCTAAAGCTTATGCATAAAGCTGTGCATGAGGCCTTATGCATAAAGCCTATGCATAAGGCTTATGCATAAATCTATGCATGAGGCCTTATGCATAAAGCCTATGCACAAGGCTTATGCATGAGGCCTTATGCATAAAGCCTATGCATGAGGCCTTATGCATAAAGCCTATGCATAAGGCTAATGCATCAAGCATGCATGAGGGGCTAGCAATAAAAAAAGGGCATCTTTTATTGTCTTTGATAGTTCCTGGAAAGTATAAGGTGAAGAACATTGATGTGTATTTAGACCCTTAAGTTGAGGAGCTTCATGTTCTATGCGAGAGCATTGAAGTTCATGATATTTCCAAGAGGTTTGGACAACGTGCGCTAACATTGAGAGGAAGACTTATGTGGACTATGCAAGATTGGCGTGGCTATGGTGGAGAGTGCTCACGTAATATTGTAGCTTGTTAACATATTATGTTAAGTCATGATTGTCATCCAAACTTACCTGCTCTACAATATTTTTTGGTGTTCTACAGGGCTTTCACTGTCAGGGTATAATGGATGTCCATTATATGGGCCGCAACTTGAGGCTTGATACTCAAAGTCTATGAAGAAGATAGTATACGAGGGCCACAAGAAGTATCTCCCAATGGACCATCCTTTGCGTGAGGGATTTCTAGGGAGGTCTTCTATTATATGGAAGAGTAGTGATTGGAGGACCTTATGGTGGGAGCTGGATCCAACCTGTACACCTCCTGGAATGAAGCCTCTATCCATTTTCCATCAACTTCCATACTGGAATGACCTTTTAGTAAACCATCTTCTTGACCCAATGCACATTTTCAAGAATATAGCCGAGGTGCTTTGGAAAACCATCACAGGAGCAAAGGAGAGCAAGGCACAATGAGATCATTTACAAGAGGTTCAACGCATGCACCACTTATGGGTCCAAAATAGAGCAAACGGAAAGGTGAAGCTACCAAAAGCACCTTGGGTCATGACAAAGGATGAGCAACAGCATGTAAAGAAGTGCATTAGTGAGTTTCGTACCCCTACAGGATGCATGCATTACTTGAAGGGAGTATTTACAAAGGAGACGATGAGCTTAGTGGCTTGAAGAGTCATGATTGGCATAAATTCTTACAATTCATGCTTCCTATAGCCATCAAGGATTGCCTCAACGATGACATTAGAGCAACAATTTACAAAATTGGTGCAGTGGTACGTTGGATATCAAGGAAAGAGATTAGTAGAGACACATTGGAAGCATCACAGTGGTTAAATTCCATCAAGACTGTTACAATGGCTGAGAAATACTTTCCAACAAGTATTTTAACCATTCAATTGCACTTGCTAGTTCATGTGGTTAATGAAGTTGCTGTGGCTGGGGTTGTCCATAGCCGATGGATGTTTTTCTTGAAGAGATTTATAAAGACACTTAAAGGATTTGTTCCTCAAAGAGCTCATCTTGAAGGTAGTATGGCAGCGGGATGGCTTGTTCAAGAATCACTTGTATATATAACTAAATTTCTCAGTACGTCTGATCCCAATATGCCAAGATTATGGACACAAGAATAAGATGATTGACTAGTTAGGGAAGAGCCACAAGGGAAAGGCCTTATGAGAACAATGGATGTAGCATTGCGTGAGAAGATCAATAAATTTTGCATCTTAAACTCACATGCTATGGAAAAATGGATCGAGAGATATAACTTGGTGAAGGCTGAAAGAGCCCAAGCTCGCTTGAGTTTTAGGAGTCGAACAACCCGCACACTACCGTACCCAACAGAACTTGCACTTCTTCCAGACTTTCCTTCTAAATAAATGGCTCAAGCGAACCGTACTACAAGCTAAACGCAATGGTACATCATTAAGTGATGAGAAGGAGGAGCTTGCATATGGTTGTGATTTCCATGTATGTGAGTTAGAGATATCTACGCATTGTCTTTTATGTTGTGCTGCTTTAGTGAATTTATACAATTAAAGTACTTATTTATTGTGCTTGCAGTCTCATAAGTTTGGGGCAATTTGGTCACGCGGACGTCACTTTCGAGTAGAAGGAATAGATAAAAAGAGAATAGCATTTGATTGTGGTGTGAAGGCTAATTTCATGCAAGAAAGTCGTTCAAGTGCAAGTGATGGCAATACGGAAGAGTAGGCATGCTAGATTATTGTGGAACAATCCAAGATATTATCAAGGTTGGATTCAAAAAGTTTGATATGTTCATTTTTTATGTGAAATGGTTCAAGTTGGTAACTCAAGGGGGGGCGCAAGTAACTGTACGCAAAGACGTGTGGATTTCTTCAAGTAGACTACACAAAGATATGGACTGGCCAAAGGGACACATTTGTGCTACCAAAGCACTGTGATCAAGTCATCTTTGTGGAAGACCCGATAGATCATAAATGGTTGTTTGTGATCCAAATAAATCCACGTGGAAAACAAATATTTGAAGAGGTGAAAATAGCAGCTGAGTGTTTGCCAGATGCTAAGGAACTCCCCCCAGATCATGTGATGGTTGAGCATACACCACTAGCACCTATTGAACAACAAGAAGAACAAGAAGAAGACATACTAGTTGAGGAAGTAGGTGAGGCTCACACGGGGTTAGTGTACTCATTGAGCAAATACATCTTGAACGAGAAACATACACTAGAGATAATCCAGAAAAAGAAGAGATTCAAGCTGAGTATGATCATGATGCATCGAGAGCTCTCATGCTAGAGCTAGAAGAGGATGAGGACATGGATGAATTACCTTCTACTACTACAAGACAACCGGTTCCACCAATTGACAACAATGATGGAGTATTTTAAGAAATAGATTTATTTGGAGCCATGGACCTCAGTGAGGAGATGAGCAAGTTGATGATGAGCTTTAATCTCATTGCAAAATAGAGCACTTTCTTAATTGCACCTTAGTGATGAGGAGGAGGAGCTAGCATTTTTTCTCCTTCAAAGAGCATGATGGAAGTTATACCCTCCTCTCTCCCTCAACTCCCCCCCTCTCTCTCTCTCTCTCTCTTTATCTCTCTTTCTCACTAATCATCTCTCTCTCTCTCTCTCTCTCTCTCTCTCTCTCTCTCTTATATACACATATGCTTGAAAAGAGGTAGAAAGAGAAGGCTAAAACACACCCCAAGACGGTAACTAGCAAATATTATATATAAATTCAATAAAAATAAAATGAAAAATTGTCTGTTATTTCGATGCATATTTCGACTACAATTTTCACGCGTATTTTGACCCATACTTTGACGTCTATTTTGATGCCTATTTCGAAGCACATAGATGACGTGACCAGGCCTGGAAACTAAGCATCGAAAAACAATGATTCTCTTGTAGTGGAGATAGTGAACATTATACCGAGTAGGGGTGTGAGATAACACCAAAAGCTTAGGATTCCAATGGCATTTGTCCTAATTGGATTGGGGTGTGTGTGTGTGTGTGTGTGTGTAAGAGAGAGAGAGAGAGAGAGAGAGACGGGAAGGCTTGTGAGGCTCACAATCAGGGTGCTTTTTGCAGTGCTCATGAAAAAACGCCCTTTAGTGTATTTTATCAAGGCAAACTTTGGATCTAAAGGGAAAAAAAATGTCTAATCCTTTTTCAAAAAGGAGGAAATTTGATCCTAAAACTTGATATTCACGGTAAGACAAAAGTCTTCCCTTTTTCTCAAGGGTTACGTATAAGTATTTCCTTACTTATACATGCAAATTTTCATAGGTTAAATGGGCTACTAGTCAAATTTTCATTTTTGTGCTACGTAATAGGTAGAACTCAAGGGGTTGGAACTTGGTGTGAACACATGCTTGGAGAAGCGGAGCAGCAACTTATCTCTTAGCTAATGATTAGAGACTTAGAAGTTAGATTTATCTCTTAGATGATTAGATCTATGGTCTACCTCTTATTCAGGACCTCAGGTGGCATTTACTAGGTGGCAGGTACCTTACCTCTTAGCACTGGCGCTGCGCATAGATCCTCGGACCTCTACGTGTCAGAGAAGAATCCTGCTCAGTGCTCTCTCCTTCAAAGCTTCTCTCATCTGCTACCCGCCCTCTCTGTTGAGACTTGACACCTACAGGCTACGTCCTCTTCTCCCACCTATGCCCCTGCTTAACACCACCTATGCTCCTGCTTACATTTGCAATTTACAACACTCAGTTTACAAAATTTGATTGTTTATGCATCATACCTAGAAAATTATGAGCCTATGACAATGTTCTTGGGACTTTTGGAGTTACAAAGCAGCACATCATCTTGCTTGTATAACCCTTGCATAGATTTCATGGTGCAATATGGCTTAGACGTGAATAAGCTTATATGTTTTGGGTCTGATGGTGCATCATCAATGGTTGGGCATCATAATGGGTTAGCGACCTGCTTGAAAAGAGCTAATCCATTCATGACAAGCATCCATTGTAAAAGTGAATGCAAACATGAGGTACTAAACATGATTTTTTTGTATCATTATGCGTGGTAAACATGCTTTTTGTGAGCGACCCCACAACAACGCGATATGGGTTCTCTTTCAACACAAGACTACCCCCTGTCACGTTATTATGGTCTTTTGTAACAAAACATGTCTTGTTAATAGAATCATGTTATAGACAAGGAAAAAGATGATGATGAACTTCCTTAGTATTATCTCCGTCTTTTTTGTAATAAACATGTCTTTTTAGTAGCATCGTCTTATGATAAGAAAAGGGAACTTGCAAGTGACCATACTTGTCTTTATTAAAGATCTTTATGAGAAGAACCACAAAGTTACATGACAATTGGATGTACATGAAAGTTCTTCTACATATGAAGTTTTTCTTAAGTGTATATACATCATGTTTTGTGATACACATGCGCCAAATCCTAATGACATATGAAAACAATATTATAAGTCACAAAGTCTAAGAACTACCATAGCTATCCCATGAACATACCATATTAACAATTATATGTCTTAATATGTTCAAAAAATAACAAGCATTTGGTACCTAAAAAAGAAAGATAGTTTTTCGACACTTTGTGCCAAGTGTCCACTCCGCTTTTAACATCATCAGATCCCATCCATAAGAGCTCTAAACAATTTTAAACTTTTTGTCCTACTATCCTTTGTGCCAGTCTCCAATTTTGTCTCTCTTTTCTCTCTAT
This sequence comes from Cibotium barometz, assembly GCF_041138505.1. Lineage (NCBI taxonomy): Eukaryota > Viridiplantae > Streptophyta > Polypodiopsida > Cyatheales > Cibotiaceae > Cibotium > Cibotium barometz. The sequence goes on from NC_141083.1 coordinate 29,621,671, forward strand.
ATATCCTTCTTGATTATCAACCTTGAAACTTTGATATACTAATGCTACATGATTTAAGGTGGAGACATCATTACCAAGCACTAATCTTCTAGATACATTATCTAGAGCATTGATCAGATTATTTCCATTATGTATATAATCTTGATCATCCAATCCATTGAAGCTTCCATCAACTTTCACAAAAGCCGTGAATACTAATCTTCCAGATACATTATCTAGAGGATTGATCATATTCTTTCCATTATGTATATAATCTTGATCATGCAATCCACTGATGCTTCCATAAACTTTCACAGAAGCCGTGAATGGCCAAGTTTCCAAAGGGATTCAGTATCTGATAAGAGAGCTATAATCTTCTACCATAAGCTAGTAACTTTTTCTACATCAACTCTTGCTTTTCTCCTACAGGAAGCATTCTAGATCCTCCCAAAAAGATGAAATCATTTGAGATGCGATTATCAAGAACAATCTTTTCTCGTAGATCTTTATAAGCTCCTCCCATTTGAGAAAAATAATTCCCAACTCATAGCTTTGTTGTCTACCCTCATTCAAGAGAACCATTATTTCTTCTCTTGCCATACTTCTCTTAGATCTACAGAAGAAAGAATTCTATGATACATCTACTCTCTCTCTCTCTCTCTCTCTCTCTCTCTCTCTCTCTCTCATCTATAACAATGGAAGCAAATTGCGTCATCATGTTTAGGCATATTGCAAACATCATCTTCAATGCGAATGCCTTTGCCTTTGTCCTTATGTTAATTGCCCATGTTGACTGTTTTATAAAATTTACAAGCTGGAATTTTGAAAATGATGGTTGACTACCAAAACCTGTTGGAATTAGGAGATCTCGATCTCTATGGAAAGCTAATAGGATGTACTACGTGGCCATATAAGCCTTTTTGGTTCAATCCAACCCCCATACATCTTTGTTTTGACTTTTGTAGAAAAGTCAACTAGTCAAGTTGACCTAGGTACGATTGTGAGAATCAGGAATTCTATGCTTAAGTCAAATCTTTCAAAGAGACCATTTGGGCTATGTCATTGGTTTTGGTTCAGTTAAACTCTTAACATATCTCTTTTTTAACTTTTTTGCATAGATAACTATGAATGGTTGACCTAGTTTGGGTATTGAGTTCACGCAATCTATAGCTTGTTAGAGAGCTTGAAGTAAGCACAACTCCCCCACATAAAAACTACTTAAATTTAGTCCAAATTTTTTTGGATTGAAGCATAGATTTTTGTACACTCAACTTTGTTGGTTTGACCAATCGAATGAATTTCGATCGAGATGGTTGATAGCTTATTAGAAAGCTCTAAGATAATGCTATTCAACCCCACAAATCACTTATGCACAACCCAAAAGGTTTATGACTAAATTAGGGTTTTTGGTTTCTAGAGAAAATTATCAAAGTACCCCAAAATTGAAAACATTGTGTCCAATGGTTACTAGCATATGTTCCCCATATCTAAATTTGCATCAATTTCAAGAGAATGAGCAAGAGATGAACATAATTTATCAGCATAAATCATCTTCATTTAGTAGTTGATAGCCTTACTAAACTTCTTCAATACCATGTATAGAAGTTCCACAACTAATTCTAATTCAAGTTGACACATATGACTTTACACTTGAAGACCATGGTAAGAGTTTAAGATTTCACATACAACAAGCCAAAAAGAAGCAATTAAAAGGTTCATATATAGCGCATCTAATAATGGATTATAAGTACACCAACAATTAAAACTATAAATAAGATCTTAACATATGAAAGCTACCTATTATAAAGTAAAAGAGATGATAACATCACAATCATGGTGGCATGACATGGGGATTTAAAACAATAAATGACATGATCATTTCAAAATTGAGGAATGATGTACCTAGTATAAGTGTAGGAGTCAATACCATGTATAGAATTTCCACTCTAAGCTCGAAGAAATTCCAAGGTCACTCCCACTAATAGAGGGTCCTTTAATAAATAGTAGAAATACAAAAAAGATAACAATAAACATTGGAAAATGAAACCTAAAAAAAAAATCATTTCAATCACCTCTAAGTCAAGCATGATAAAAAATAAGAATGGATACCTTGCACATAGATACAAGTGCAATTCTATACAAAAAAGATTTTACAACTTTGATTACATTGAAAATAAATCGAGAATGGTTCATTGGAGCTTCCATCCATGCTCATGATTTGCCTAGATGCATCCAAAAAAGTCTATTCGGACCTCTATATTTTAGCTAATTATGGATTCAAACTAATATCATGCTTGACATAAAGTGACAAAATCCATTTACAAAATAAGAATGTCAGTATTAAGATTATAAAAACAATGTAGAAAGAAAATAGAGGAAATAGGGGATTGAAACAAATAATCTGAATTTCCAGGTTAAAGAGAGTCCTTGGATCATGTAACAATGATTACGATTCAAGGGCACTTAGGCCCCCTAAAGTCCATCATTCTCCATAGTCCAAACATGCTTTCTTTTTCTTTAGGGTCTTTTTTTTGCTACCAAGATCGTAGGTTATTATCTCTTTCTAAGAACCAAATCTAATCCTAATGTATATTTTTATAAAATTTTAGTGGTTATAAGAAAGAAGATGCAAAAGATAACATATGAAAATTCATTGATAGCTTGTGATGAACGATCCTCATCAAAGATGCAGGTCATAAAATATGTAGGTCATGTGTAACGTGTCATAAAAGTGTTTGAGGATAGTTTTATGTCATGTTACCAGGTCATAACATGAAAATCACATAATAGGTGTCTGAGATCACTTTTGGAGCATGTTACCAAAGTAGTATTAAAAACATATTACATAGGGGATTGTTTATGGATTTTTAAAAGGGACCATTTTAGATATTCAAAATTCAAAAATAAGGGATATATATTTTTGGTCTTGTCTATATCGTACAAGACATAGTGAGTATTAGGTTTTTAATTTACCAAAAGATTTTTTTGGTCAATTATCTTAGATCTTAACACTAGATGAAAATCTTTATATTCTTTAGAATTGTTTTTTAAAGGTTTGTCCCAAACATGTTTTTATTAGCATTGTATTACTTGTGTAAATATAGTTATTTTTAAAGTTTGATTTCTCGTGTAAGTATAGTTGTTTTTTAAAGTTAGATTTCTTGTGTGTTGCTTGTGTCAGTATAGTTGTTTTTTAAAGTTAGATTTCTTATGTGTTGCTTGTGTAAGTATAGTTACTTTTTAAAAGGTAGAAAGGAGACTTTGAAACTTTTTGAAAACATTTTTTTCTGTGGAGGAGAAGGTTAAGTTTGTTGGAGGGACTCAAAGGAGAAAGGACAAAGGGGATACCTAGTTAGATAGACCTACGCCTTGTAAGGTCTATGTAGGCTTTTATTAAGGGGTGTTTCCGAAGTAAAAGTATTAACATTTTGAATATTTTAAGAAGAATTCACGTAAATAGAAAAGGAGAAGGAGAGAGAAGCCTCTAAAGTAATAATAATAGGGGGTGAGGGCTTAGGAGGCTTATGTAGGCCTTAGCTCCTATTCCCTATTTGAGGCTTTACCTTAGGTATTATGTGAGGCCCCTATTTCAAGGTAAGGATAAGCTTTTTACCTTCCCCACAATCTCCCATTGATTAAGAGGCCTTCCCACATCTCAAATTTTTGGGTCTTTCTTTAATGAAGGATATTATGAGGAGTGGTTTATTGGTTAAGCTAAAGATTCTTGGCAAGATATCATGAGGAGTGGTTTAATCTTGGTTAAGCCAAACCTCTTCTTTTGGGCAAGCATCATGGGATATACTAGTGGAGGAAATTCTATGTATTTTTTGTACTTTTTGTTTTTGAAAAAAAAATGTGGTGGAGATATATTTGATTAGCATATTAGTTGTATAAGTGCAGTTATTGTTCACAATAAAAAGAGTTCATCAAGCAAGGCAAGGGTGGAGGAATATTCTTTTTATTTTTTTTTAATGGTGTAGATAAGTTTTGATTTGGTATTTTTAATTTATGTAAGTTTACATTGCAAGACAACCATTTGCAAATGGGTATTTGCAACTTGCTTATATAGTGAACACTGTACCAAGTAGGGGTGTGAGATAGTGAACATTGTACCGAGTAGGGGTGTGAGATAACACCCGAAGCTTAGGATTCCAATGGCATTTGTCCTAATTGGGTTGGGGTGTGTGTGTGTGTGAGAGAGAGAGAGAGAGAGACACACACACATACGGGAAGGCTTGTGAGGTTCACAATCAGGGTGCTTTGTCGGTTTGTTTGTTGTCTTATTCAGATTTGGAACATGTGTTTTGGAGCCTTGTGATATGAATTTTAAAGGCACTATACTGCAAATGAATAGAGGCCAAAAGTGCCAAATATAAAAAGGTGGTTACATGGTGTCCTGGTCAAGGTTTGAAGCGAATGGGATCAGCTATCAGCTTATAAACAAAAAGAAGGGCATCAGGGCCATCAATCTACCATATATTAAGAGAGCAAAGAGTATTAAGAGAGCAAAGAGTCTTTGATCAGCTTATAGGCGTGCATCCGATCATCAAGCGTAGCTGATACGCTTCACCCCATTCGATACGCTGATCGAGCTTGCAATACAGCCAATAAGATGGTGCCAGGGCAGAAACTACGGCTCGCTCCTGATGCCAGCCAGCGCGTCCCGGGCCAACTGCAGTAGTCTGCTGCTGGCAAACGTTTCCATACCGGCGGCCATCCAGGTGCCTGCCGGACAGAAGCTGCAGGTGGCCTACTACGCCGTCGGCCTCCAGCACTACTCCTTCAATGGCTCCGCCTGGGTCCTCTATAACGCCACCGCCAATCTCTACTACACCATGCACGAGGCCTCCAAGGGCGGGCCCGTGGTCGCCCAACACTTCTTCCTACCACACCCAGACGCCGGCGGCGGCCAGCCGTCGTGGGAAACCTTCATCCCGAGCACCAGTCTCGTCACAGCCAAAGTCCTCGAGACCGTTCCCGTAGACCCTAACAGCATCAACTGGAACCTCTTCGAAGCCACCAGCGAGAGTGGAAGCCCGTAAGATTATGTACTCTTCATCAATGCGTTAATCAAACACTTAAACTGATTTAGTGCTTCTAAGCTTTGTGTGTATTCTTCAGGGAGCTTCTCGGCGCAGTCACTTACCTGCAGAGAGTTGAAACCAGCGGCGGCCTGCCTCCTTCGAGCTCTGACGGCGCACAAGGCGGAGATTTGCACGCAACTCCCTACTCCACAATCTACGCCTACTACGTAAAAGACGATTGAAAGAAAGCAAGCATTTATTTGATCTCTCATGTTTTCTAAGTTAATTATCCTTAGGGTTCCCCTCTCTTCAATCCTTGTGTTCTTTGCAAGGTTAATTAGAGTGTACATTGTCATTATTAAGTCAGCATAGAATGCTTATGTAACGCCTTTCTTTGTAAATTATGATGGAATTTTACGAAGCTACTGCGTATAAATTGATTCTGATTGCATTAATTCATGTGCTCTTTGCAAGGTTAATTATCAATTAGAGGTTAATTAGAGTGTACATTATGGAAAGCCTTTCTTTGTAAATTATGATAGATTTTTGGGAAGATGTTGCGTATGAGTTGATTCTGATTGCATTTAGCACGACTCAATCCTGCTCAAAATGTATTGATTTCTCTCAAATTTTGAAATTATGATTCGTCACTAATCATAAAAGCAATTTAATACCATTGTGTACTAATCCTTTACAAAAGGATTAGTGTGCAACGGTACACTAATTCATATGAGGCCATGACTCAAACTCAAGACCTCTCACTAATGAACCAAAATTAGTCATACCACTACGCCATTGATTAGTATGAATCTCCCCTTTCAGAGTAACATTAATCCATATTTCTCTTATGTGTATGCACATGCAGGTTCATACACATACAGGTTTGGAGGCTTGCAATGCCCTACGATTGTAAAAGCACCTTTGAAGCGAATGTCCATTTTGACGAATTACTTAAAGCAGTTTAAAATTAAACAAAACGTAAATCAGAAGAACTTCTAAAGAAAATGCAAACGAAAATACTTAATTTAGCTCAACAGTTATTATTGTCATCTAATTAAACTATTCACACATTTTGGTCCACCTCCTCTGCACATCATTGCATCTCCACGATCAAGCATTTTTAAGAATGGATCAGCCAAGGCAAGAACGTCATGCATTAGGCTATAATTGGCCTTTAGCTTGAATGATCAAGGTCTTGCAATGTGTAAAGGAGTCAAGAATGTATAGCTTTCAATTGTGATTAAGGCCTTGATCTTCATGAGTGAGGCTACTAGGAGGTGAGCATAAGCAGGTGTAGACTGTTAACTGGCTAAGGTGTGAGCTGTCCATTTGAGTAAACTTATGCTTAGAATAGATTTGTTCTCCTTATTTGTAGGAAGATGCTTTCCTATAGTTTAGGAAAGCATATTGCTATTATATTTCAAATGTAACAACTCTTGCCGAACGGCCACTACTATTTGTAGTGACCTTAGTTTGTATAAAGAGAGACTCTCTTGTCATTTGGAAATACAATCAATCTTGCAAGGTGTTACACATACATGTCTCTCTTTCTCTCTCTCTCTCTCTCTCTCTCTCTCTCTCTCTCTTTGTGTCCACTCCACACATTCTTCTCACCAAACCTCATAGTTCTCACATGGTATCAGAGCTTTAAGAACTCCATAGCCATCCACAAGCCTCTTTCATCTTGAGATCTCACATCTTAGCTTTACTCCTCTCTACCTCCAAGCTTAAGCTCCTTCTCCTTCAATCAAGTATCATGGCGGTAGTCTCGTCTTCCACTGCAACAACCAAGCCAAGGTTTTTCTTCATTGACAAGCTCAATGGCAACAACTACTTCGTATGGAAGCTAAGAATGACGCTATATCTCAAGAAACTCCAATTATGGAAGTACATCAAGGCTGATGGCAAACCCACTGAGGAGCAACCCGAAGCACTCAAGCTTTGGAAGCAACAAGACATCACGGCGCAGATGGAGATCATTCTTCACTGTGGAGATCGGCAAGTGCAAATGGCGAAAAGCTGAAAGTCCTCACAAGAAATATGGCAATTCTTCAAAGATTGCTATCTACACACTGACTTGATTTGTCAAGTATCTCTAGTGAAGAGACTTGTCAACTTCAACATGCAAGGAGGTCACGCAACCGCCAAGTTCTTGGATTCTTGGCAGGGTCTTCTAGATGAAACCCTTCTCTTTGGTCTTGAAATCCTAGAGACTCTACAATCAATGTTCTTGCTAGCACCCTTACCATCAATATGGAGGGCATTCATTACAACTCATGCTTCAACAACGGAGCTCAAGCTTCAAACCTTGGTGGCAAAGATTCAACAAGAGAAGGCCTTAAGGGATTAAACATTCCACCCCAACATCAAAATAGTGGCTCTAGTCACTTCTATCCATGCTCATAAACATGGTCATCACAAAAGTGGTTCTCACCACTCGCAGCGGCCTCATCACTTCAATCCAAAGGGAGGACACCACAAGCATTCTCATGCTAAAAATAACCCTTACTCCAATGTGCAATGCACATATTGCCACCGTCATGGGCATGAAGAGAAGAACGGCCGCACAAAGCAAAGGGCACTCTCCAACAACATCACCACACAACAAGAGGCCATTTGGAAGAGCTCACTTCACTGAGGTTCAAGAAGGTAATCAAGATTCTAATCCCCAATTCTAGAACCCTCATACTTCTCATGATTACCCTCTTCACCTATTTGCTACCAGTATCTCACATACAACTCCTTCTTCTACTATATGGTATCTAGATACTGGTGCAACCCATCATATGACCTTTAATCTCTCATGGCTATCTAATTTTACTTCTCTTCACAACCCCTTAGATGTATTCTTAGGGGATGATAGACTACAACAAGCCCAGGGTTATGGTGAAGTGGTCATCTCTTTCCCTAATGGGGCCAATCTACCTTAGTTAAGAAGGTCTACTATGTTCCAGGGTGGCTTAAGAAAAATCTCATATCTATTAGTGAGCTCACTGATCAAGGCATTTGAGTTCAAGTTTCTAAAAGATGGATGTCATATTATAGCCATAGATAATCATGGCAAGAAAATCACCTCATTATTATGCCCTAAAGATGGCAAGCTTTACCCTCTTGGTAATACCTCTACATCAGCAAAAGTCCTCTCTACCACTAGCAATACTCCTATAGAAGAGGAAACCTTGCTATGGAATCATAGGCTTGGCCATATTTCAGCACATGCCTTGTATCAAATGAAGCACAAGAAGCTTGCAGTTGGGCTTTCCAAGGAGATTACCCCAATCCAATTTTGTCAAGGATGTGTAGTTGGCAAGGCCAAACACTTTCCTTTCCCAAAATCCACCTCCAAGGCTTCTGAGCCCCTTGCCTTAATTCATACAGATCTTTGTGGCCCCATGCAAACCACCTCTCTCACATGCATCAAATACATGCTTTTATTCATAGATGATTTCACAAGGTACACATATGTCTATTTTCTCTTAGAAAAATCATCTACTTTTATGAAATTTACATTTTTTCAAGAGCAGGTGGATAATCAACACGATAGAAAGATCAAAGTTCTCAGATCAAACAACGGTGTGGTGAATACATTTCAAATGTTTTTAAAGAACATTGCCATGCACATGGCATTCGCCATGAATTTACCATTCCTAATCATCCTCAACAAAATGCGGTGGCAGAGAGGAAGAATCGAACACTCATGGGAGGCCGCCCGCTCAATGCTTGCCATGGCTCCTCTCTCTCATGCATAGTGGGAAGAGGCCATCGCCACCACATGTTATCTTCAAAATCGATCAGCAACTTCTACTCTCCACGGGAGCACACCATAACACTGTGGTATGGACATGCACCAAATCTCGCTCATCTTCGCATTTTTGGCGTCCTGCATATCCCCACACTCGCGCCATCAAGCCAAGTTTGCAGCAAAAGCCTCGAAAGCCATTTTCGTAGGCTACGGTGATTGCTTCGGCCACAAAGCTTATCGGCTTCATCATCCCAACAAGGAGCACCTCTTCACCGTTAGCTGCTCCATCATCTTCAACAATGAAGAAGCGCTCGAGCTTGCCTTCCTCCTTCGAGATCCCCTCCTCTTCTCAGCCCACAAGCAGCACAGCTTTCCCACAATTGGCACCTCTCCATGTCATGGCCTTGTCTTCATTGAGCTCCCAATTTTCTTTGGAGCAACTGCCATCTCTCCTACCCACCCCACCCCGCCCACATAGGCAAGAAAAATCAACGAATCCCAACCAAACCTTACCAACCAACCTTTATAAGGTTGATACTACCATGTCATCACCCTCCGTCTGCCACTTCTCACCAGGCTACATCACAATTGGGTCGCCCGCCACCATCCCCATCAGTTATCCACCATGTCATCTAGCTGTTGTGCCGCCATCCATAGTGTAGAATTTTGAATTACACAGAGAGTTAAGAGAACAGCGCTGTGAAGCGCGTACACAGACAGAGAACTGAATCGGTGCATTTTATTAGGCGTGGCTATTTGCTTTATACATGTTCGATGCGCCTTTTGGCTTGCATCGCTTAGTTAATTAAAAACATATTTAAAATAGAAATATTTGATGCCAGTTGTCACACGTATTTCTTCACGCCCCCTTGACAAGGGCATCCTCTTCTGTGAGAGCTCTGAGTAAGCCAACATGTTCTGAACATTCTTTGTGTTTATCAGCTGGTAGAGCTTTCGTTAGGAAGTCAGCCCACATTGTTTGTGTTGATGTATGCTCTAATTCAAGTTTCTTCGATTCCACCAATTCGCGTGTAAAATGGTACTTCAAATCCACATGCTTTGTCTTTTCTGAATGCTTTGGATTGCTGGCTAAGAAAATACATGACATGTTATCACAGAAAATTTTTAAAGATGGTTTAGGAATTAGCCTGAGTTCTTCAATGACTGATTGTAGCCATAGTCCTTCTTTGGCAGCTAATGCCACAGCTACAAACTCCGCTTCAGCTGTTGAGAGTGTCACTGAAGTTTGCCTTTTGGATTGCCAAGTGATGGCGCCCCCTGCGAGAGTAAACACAAATCCAGCAGTAGATCTGCGGGTATCTGTTTCCCCCCCCCAATCGGAGTCAGACCATCCAAGAAGAGGAATGGGTTGACTCGTAGATTGAGAAGAAAATTGGATCCCATAATTAGTAGTATGCTTGAGGTAGCGTACAACACGAATGAGTGATTTCCAATGCGCCATGCTGGGATTATGCATAAAGCGGGATAAGAGGTTGCATGCATAACAAATATCTGGTCTTGTTCCAGTAACTAAGTACCGTAATTTGCCAATGAGAGACCGGAATGGAAATTGTGACATGTATTCTTGTTCATGCACATTGGTTGGGCAATCTTTTATTGAAAATTTACATGTAACAGGGAGAGGTGTGACAGCGGGTTTGATGTCAGATAAGCCAAATTCTTTTAACATAGAACTGATGTAAGATGATTGATGTACAATGATAGTTTTATGAGTGCGGTCACGAATGATTTGCAGCCCTAAAAAATATGTCAAATTCCCTAAAATGGTGATGGGAAATGCAGATTGGAGCTCACGTAGAGCATAATCAATGACCGCGCGAGTGGAACCTAGCATGGGGATGTCATCAACATAAAGTGCCACAATCAAAAGACTGTCACGAGTGTGCCTAATGTACACATTGGGTTCAGAATTAAGTCTTTGATAGCCGTGCGAAAGCATGAAATCATTGAACCTGTGAAACCATAGGCGTGGAGATTGCTTTAAGCCATAGAGAGAGCGATGGAGTCTGCAAACAAAGCGAGGAGATGTCTTCGACTGAAAGTATGGTGGCTGCTCCATGTAGATTTCTTCAGGCAATTCACCATGAAGAAAAACAGTTTGGACATCAAGATGAAAGAGCTCCAAGTCAAGGGCAGCAGCGAGAGCCAGCAGTAGACGAAAGGAGGACATGCGAAGAACTGGTGAAAAGGTGTCGCCATAATCGAGACCAGCAACTTGACTGAAGCCCCTAGCCACCAGACGGGCTTTATATCGAGCAACTGAACCATCAGGATGGAGTTTGCGACGCAACACCCACTTGCATGAAATAGGCTTGCGTGCGGGAGGTAGTGGAACAAGTGTCCAGGTTTTGTTTTTCTGCAGCGCGACAAGCTCATCTTGCATGGCTTGCTGCCATTGTTGTGAGTGGGGACCAGCAAGGGCCTCTTCTACAGATAAAGGGTCAGATTCACTATCATCATGCAGCTCCGGGGAAGTGAAAGTAGAGCCAATAAAGTCGTCATCAGCAAAGGAGGACACAAGATTTGCCAAAGAGGGCTCAGTTTCCTGATAGATTTCAGCCAAAGATCGAGTGCGAGGTTGTGGTTGTGGGGGTGATGAAGAGGCAGAAGTAGAAGGGGATGTGTTTGACAAAGTAGGCCATGAGCTGGGGCAATCAAAAGACGGAGGTTCGGGTGTAGAAACTGGTTGGGACTCAGTGGAGTGAGAAGCAGGGTCTTTATCCAATGTGTCCGACTGAATGGCTAGTGGTCTGTAGGTAGGTTTCTTTCGGGAGGATGAGGAGGAGCCGAGTGCTACATATGGAGGCCGTCGTGTTGAATGAGGTCCGGTAGGGTCCCAAGGAGGATTCGAGCATGAAGGTTGAGTGGATTTGCCATAATCAAGGCGGGTAAAGGAACGAGTGTGGCGGGCAGTTCCATGGCTGGCTGGGATCTGTGAGGGGACCAATGGAGTAATGGGCTGAGTTGGTGGATTTGTTTGAGGGATGAGGGGTGGATTCAAAGCAGGAGCAGGAGCAGGCGGGGCTGCAGGTAGAGGTGCAGCTGCTACAGGTGCAGGATCAGGTGGTGCGCGCCACGAAGTAGTGGACCGAGCATGAGGAGAGGAAGAAGAAGACGCAGTTGAGGGTGCAGGTAAGACAGGGAGGCGAGGTCTATCTTTCAAAAGAGAATCTTCATCGAAGACGAGACTGCGGCTGTAAAAGAACTTACGTTGAGAAGTATCATATAGCCGATAGCCTTTGATGCCATAGGGTTCACCATAGCCTACAAAAATGGCTTTGATTGCATGATCACCAAGCTTATGGCGCTGAGAGGGTGGAACATGGGCATAGGCAGTGCAACCAAAAATTCGCAAGATGGCATAATCTGGCTTTTGACCATACCATAAAGTGTATGGAATTTGGTTGATAATTCTTGTGAAAGCACGATTTTGAAGGTAGCATGCGGTCGAAACTGCTTCTTCCCAGAATGAGGGAGAGAGGTCAGCTGTCTTAAGCATGCTACGTGCCATGTTCATAAGAGAACGGTTCTTTCTTTCTGCTATGCCATTTTGCTGAGGATTGTATGGTACGGTAAGCCGTTGGCGAATACCATGCTGTTCACAATAAGATTTGAAGATATGTGATGTATATTCTCCTCCGTTGTCGGTTTGAAGGGATCGTAAGGGGAGACCTATATGATTAGTCACGATAGAATGGTAGGACTTAAAAGCATTCAATACAGTGTGTCCACTTTTGTTTGGGATGTAGGCCACACTTGTATATTTAGTGAAGTCATCTATAAAGGTGATGAAGTACCTATGGTGGGTTAGAGATATGACGGGTAATGGGCCGCACAAATCAGAATGCACAAGTTCTAGAGGATGGTGTGTTGATGTCCTACTAGATGGGTATTTTGTATTTGCTAATTTGCCATATATGCAGCCCTCACATAGATCTAAGCGGCTTCTCCTTGGTAATGCATAATGATATACAAGGTTTCGGGTGGCAATTGTTTGCATGGTGGGTAAGTTAAGGTGCCCTAGGCGATAATGCCAGATCAGCGTGCTATAGTCGGGATTTGGAGTCAGGAAGCTACTATGACATTCTTCAATGAGTTTAGAATGTCCTAAAATGTAAAGTTTCCCAATTTTGGGACCAAGAACTTCATACCGATCACCCCCAGGAAGTCTATGACGAATTGTGCAATGGTTAGCTCCAAACTCGACTTTAGTGCCATTTTCTGCAATTTGGCTAACTGAGATAAGATTCTTGGCTATGTAGGGCACATAATACACTTTGTTCACAGCCACTACATTGCCATCCGAAAGCATGATGTGTGCGGTTCCTACGCCCAAGGCTTGTTGGGTGGTATTATTACCAAAGCGAACTTCAAAGGGCTTGGTGAGGGGTTTATAATGTCTCAAGACCTCACGATGAGATGTAAGATTACATGTTGCCCCTGTGTCTAAGATCCAAGAAGTTGAAGGTACATTGTAGGGTAAAGGTTGAGACATGTGTGTGGCCATTAGGCATAAGAGTATATCCTCCTCTGAGGATTGGGTAGATGTCTCGAAGGTTTCCAAGTCGGATTCCTCATCCGAGGCGGAATTAGAGACATAGTTTGCATGGGTCTTTCGTGAACGCCCATGTTGCTTCCAGCAAGTCCTGTCATCATGACCAGTGACTTTGCAGCTATTACAGTATGGTTTAGTAAAGCGAAAAGGGTGTCTAGTATTGTTTTGTCGCTGAAATCTTGAGGATGAAGACTTGGGTTGCCAGTTTGATGAGGATGAAGTCCTGGAAAAGGAGGAGCCATTTGGGCGTCCTCGTGAGGGCATATTGCGTGAGAACATGGCGATGCTGGTAGATGATGAAGAGGTACTGGGAACTACAGTGCGGCGCATCTCATATTCCTCAAGGATTGAAGGGATAAGAATGGGCAATGTGAGGTTAGGAACATTGGTTTTGGTAGTAATGAAGGGTTGCCAACTGGGAGGCAAGGCAGCGAGCAGCAATACAGCTTGAAAGTCATCAGGGAGGACAAGACCAGAGATGATGAGGTCATCCATAGCCAAACGCCAAAGGCGAATGAATTTATCGGCCTCACCATCTTCCTCCATATGCAATGAATTTAATTTTTTATACAAATTTACCTGAGAGGCTTTGTTCTTCCGTTCGTATGTAGCAATCAAATAATCCCAGATTGACTTTGCTGTGGTGAGGGTTCGTACCGCCTGGGTCTGCGCATCTTCCATGTGGAGTAACATTTCGAGCCTTGCCTTGAGGTCCTTCGCCTTCCAATCCGCGTGTGTAGGGTCAGCAGGAGCGGGGCACACAGAGGTGCCATCAACAATAGCCATCAGATCCTGTGTTTGTAGGATCATAATCATTTTCGTCTTCCAGGGTTGAAAATTGGTATCCGTCAGCCTGTCAATCTTGTAGGAGCGGTTCCCTTGCGCCATCGGATGAGGCTGTCCGGATCAGCAACACCAGAGGGAAGGGAGCGCTGTGGCAATTCGTGGAGGGTCTGCGCACCTCTCAGCGAGATACCATGTAGAATTTTGAATTACACAGAGAGTTAAGAGAACAGCGCTGTGAAGCGCGTACACAGACAGAGAACTGAATCGGTGCATTTTATTAGGCGTGGCTATTTGCTTTATACATGTTCGATGCGCCTTTTGGCTTGCATCGCTTAGTTAATTAAAAACATATTTAAAATAGAAATATTTGATGCCAGTTGTCACACGTATTTCTTCACATAGGAGTCGAAACCTACTTCGTTCGCCAGGCCATGCACCACTTTGGCCACCACCCACCATCGTCCACCACTCCTCGACAGGAAACGCGACAACTGGGCCACCATCCCCAACCGCCCAGGTGCATGAGCGCCACAACAAGTCTCTTAGTAGCCGCGCCATGCACCCTTCAACCACATGCACTCCTGAGGCAGCCATGCAGAGCAACTCTCTATGCCATCATCTGCTAACCGCCATGGAGCCAGCCAGGTGCCCACTCTCCTGTTGCATGGCAGCCAACCCTCCACAACCTCAGAAACCAACTGGCCACCATCACGCATGGTGCCACAACACCAACTTCTTCCTCTCTCCAGTGCGCCACTGCTCAGCCTATTTCTACCTCCTCACCATACTATACAAGGCCAGTTCTTCCTTCCATCCATGGCAGCACACCCTCGCCATCATGTCCTAGCCCTCAGTAGCCTGGTCCTTCCCCTCTGCAATCTACCATGGCAGCCTCAGTAGCTCGCCCTTTGTCTTCAGCTCCTGGTGCTTCCTCTTAGGCCACGCTGCCCTTCTCTCACTCTCTTCCACTGGGGTTCACTGTGGATTGCCCTATCTACCTCTTTTCCTCAATGTCTCCCTCTTCTTCACCCACACCTAGCTCAAACACCACCCCTCCTCCCTCTTCAGCCCAAGCCATTACCCCTAGTGTCCATGATGATGGCATCTCTCCTCCACAAGGCAAAACTCATAGGTTGGCAGAAATCTACAACACCTAGTTCTCAGTCATCCTCCAAGCGGAGAAGGTGTCTAATGATCCACGTGAGCTTCTTGAAGACCCACAATGCCCCTCAGTCTTTGAAGCTCTCGCAATGGATTGAAGCAATGTCTCAAGAGATGGATGCTCTCCAAGATCAACACATGCCCCCGCCGCCCAACCACAACATTGTGGGATGCAAATGGCTAGAATGCATGATGCACTTCTCTCATGGGGCTGGCAAAGGCTTATCACTGATCACAATCTTTACATCTTGCATCAATATAGTCAAGGTTGGGCACTTGTAGGTCCCATTCTCTCCTCAAATGATTACATGATGCATTTAACCAAGAGCATGTTCCAATGTAAATTTCCCATCACGGATAATGGACCCATGGAATATTTCCTTAGTATCCAAGTAATCCGTGACCCGCATGGTAGCTTCATCTCTCTCACACAAGAGAAGTACATTGAAGAGATCTTAGCTCATGCCAACATGTCACATTCATCTTATGTCCTCACTCCCATGGTTACCAATGCCAAACTTGCTCTTGAAGATCTACCCTACACTCATGTAGATAGGAGCTTCATGCATAACTTTCCATATACAAACATACTTGGGCAAATTAGGTCCTACATCACTTGCACCTGTTTGGATGTGTGCTACACTAGCCGCATTCTTTCCCGTGCATTACATGAGCCCCGCAAAGTTCATGGCAGTGCACTCAAAAGGTGCCTAAGGTACCTCCTTGATGCCACCAAAGCACACAGGTTGACTTATGTTGCAGGAGGAGGCCCTCTTACCTTGGAGGTCTTCACAGATGCAGATTGGGGGGGACATGACTCCCACATGAGGAGTATCTCTTCTGTCTCACTGGTGGAGCCATATCTTAGCAAACCAAGAGATAGCTCTCCGTGGCTTCCACTACAACCGAAGCAGAATATGTAGTAGCTTCCCTCGCCACATGTGAGGCTCTCTGGCTTCAACAACTCATCAATGAACTTTATCTCCCTTATGATGTGCCACCAGCCTGTCACAATTTTTTGTGACAATAGATCTACCATCACCATCGCCAAATCTCCCAAAGTATCCAGCAAGCTCAAGCATGTGAAAATCGCCATCATCTTCTTAAACGGGTGGTCGAAGAAGGATATATCGGCATGCACTTCGTCCCCACCAAGGACAATATGGCCGACTTTCTCACCAAGCCTGTACCACATGAAAAGCACGGTGCCTCCTGCCTTGGAGTTGGCCTTCTCCCCGGTCTCCATTTGAGGGGGAAATCCTCCAAAGAAGATGCTTGATGCTGTTTGTTTGCTTCAAATGTCCACCTCTTACCTTAACGGGGGATGTTAAGTGGCTAAGGTGTGAGTTGTCCATTTGAGTGGACATGTTAAGTGGCTAAGGTGTGAGTTGTCCATTTGAGTGGACTTGTGCTTAGAATAGATTTGTTCTCTCCTTATTTGTAGGAAGATGCTTTCCTATAGTTTAGGAAAGCATATTGCTATTATATTTCAAATCTTGCCAAATGGCCACTACTATTTGTAGGAGTCACCTTAGTTTGTATAAAGAGACACTCTCTTGTCGTTTGGAAATACAATCAATCTTGCAAGGTGTTAAACATACATCTCTCTCTCTCTCTCTCTCTCTCTCTCTCTCTCTCTCTCTCTCTCTCTCTCTCTCTGTGTGTGTGTGTGTGTGTGTGTGTGTGTGTGTGTGTGTGTGTGTGTCCACTCCACACATTCTTCTCACACCAACCTTACAGTTCTCACATAGACATAGTGCCAACTCGTTCGTCATGACGCTTACACACATAATTAAAGCCTGCAATGTTAATTTAAGGCTCAGATTTTTGGTTCTTGATGTGTGTAGTAGAGCCATGACATGCAGATTTTCTGGTTTGGATCTTAGTAAATCTCATCTTATGCGAGGTTTGATTTTCCAATATATGGAGAAAGTTTTGCATGCAATTATAAGTACATCAACAAGAGTAATATATGAACGAGCAGGTACGAGGTCTTAATAATCGGCGATTCAAGGAGGCTTCCATGCTTTCCTTTGTCTCACTAATTGGTTCATGAATTCTGCATGTCATCGGCTTATCTTAAAAAGATGAGTGTTGTACAGAACGATATTAACAAGTATGTGCACAAGAGAGCTCTCTGTAGTTTTTGTGATGTAGTGGAATATGCACAAGTGTGTCAATAGGAGTCTGAGCGCTATTGGAAGCAGAGTGGTCTCTGTTCACCTCCCAACAGTCTTTCTCCACCCTTCCTCTAGCCTTTGGTTGGAATCTAATTGAGACACAAAAAGAATCTCTGCCTCCTTCTTCATATAGTATCATCCCCCCCCCCCCCCCATGATAGGGGTTCCTGGTGAGAAATTGCTCATTTTCTCCCCGTGATAGGAGTTCATGGTGAAAGATTCCTCATAGATTTGTTGAGATATCGAGCTCATCTAGTGAGGCCGTGGACAGTGATGACCCGCTTCCACACTTACACCACTGGCATGGTTGGTGAGATCATGGGTGATATGCGGCCAGTGGGATGACTCTAAGTTCATTTGGGTAGTGTTTAGATCTATGTCATTTGCTCCCAAATGTGGGTCATCTTCAACCCCGATACGGATTAATCTATGGGGTCGTCAAAGGATAATAGTAAGGTCTAGGTCACACCATGAGAACTACTAGTCTCTTATGCATTCCAAGTCAGGTTGTCAGTGGAGAATGAATGGCCTCCATCTAACATGCATGCATTTCTTGATGAATACGAGCAAGTTGTCAAGCCAAATAAAGGTGACAGACCCTAGAAACACCCCCTAAGGTACCCCTTGAGGTCGAGATTGGGCTATCACTCAATGCCATGAGTAAAAATAATAAATTATGCAAAAAAAACTATGCAAAAAATGATGCAAAAATAAACACAAGTACCGAATTACCAGATTTCTTGCGAGTGTACTGGCCCAATGCGATGACGATGCCGAGAACAAGGTACATCGTTGTGGGTGTCCTCTCTTCCGAGTCTTTGGCAAACTGTGTGCTACTATGCCATGCTGTCATCCTCTTTCCTAGTCACCATTTGTTTACTAGCTAGATGTTATAGCTATTGCTGATGGATAGCAACTCGTCTACTGATGGGCTTCACGAGTGTGTGTGTGTGTGATCAGCCCAGCCCTGCACGTTGGAGAGGATAGCTGACTATAGTGGTTGCTGTCGCACCCTTGGCATCATTGCGTAGAATTGGTTGCTCGCACAATATGTGGCATGCCTTCTGCAAGCTGGATGGAGGTTATGGCACCTTATCAGAGGGCAGTGGAGGGATAATGTACTCCTTTGAGTGCTCGCTCTGCTGATGCCGGCCAGTGGCCTGTTGGTGGCCGATGATGACTGTCCTGGCCACCTCTATTCGAAGCTACAAACAATGCATACCAATCACCAGCTTTGTGGGTGGGCACAATGGAACTTATGCTCCTCTTTCAGCCAGTACTTAAATACACCCAGCGCTTGGTTGTGCACGTATTGTTGCTATGGGTGGTGGTGTTTCTTGTTGTGGCTGTCTGTAAGTTACCAAGACAACAATATAGCAAGAGAAACAGAAGTTCTTCCATGGTGGCCTATTTATAGGATTAGGTACAGACGATGAAGTATACTATATTTTTAAAATATCAACATAGCTAGCCTCGGGACTAGATCTTGCACATCGAATGAGATGTGATTCAGATGGAGATCTTTGCCATTCATGGGTGTGCTTTGATCACACCCACAGAGTGAAGGACTGGGTTACAATGGCCTACCATCTTTATGACCCAAGGTATGTATGTAAGTACACGATATTATGGAACACATGTAAGATATATAAAATTAATTATATAGATGATAAAATGTATAGGAGATGTTGAGGATTTGCACATGCGAGAGGATTAACTTGGACACATAGAGAAACTTGAGATAAGTTCAAGTGATATATTCATTGCTTGAAATGTCCCCCTTCTATATGCGGAGGTACCCTCTTGGGCTTGTGCATCAATCTAAGATAATTCTCAGCTCTTCTCTCTAGCTCACATGTCACCTCAAATCTCAACACCCCCCCTTGATGGGGTGACTTGACCTATCTTTGAGACCTAGAGGTTATCTCTAAGAGTGACGTCCCCCCCTTCATAGAGACTTGACCTATCTCTGAGGTCTAGAGGTCTCTTCTAAGAGTGAGGTTAAAAATTTTGGCTATTTCTTCTACCTTGGCTACATCATCCGTGCTAGAGGGTAGCACATACACTATTGTTTAGAGGAGGACAGTTTTGGAGCTAGAGGCAATTTTCCATTTATAATTTACAAACGCATACTCATGTGATTGCCGCATTCTTACAAAGGTTCTGTGCTTCTTTTTTACATGCACATGCATTAGCGTGCTCATTTGGCTGCTTTTACAAAGGTTTTTTTTAACTCATGCATTTTTGGAGTAGTGCTCCCGCTTGGTTACAATATTTGGTGATGATGAGCCCTTTGATACTGATCCGATTAAAGACTTATGTGTTCAATGAACACTTTGATGAAGATGTATTTGACGCAAGCCCAAACCACACATGATGGTGAAGTTTTACAATATGAAGATTTTGACACATGTGATGATGCCCAAACCATACATGTTGGTGACAAGACTCAAGATGATTTATATGGCATTTTTGAGCCTTGCATTTTTGCATGTGACCTACCTCTAACAGAGGGTAAGGTTTATTAAACCTTAAGAATTTGTATTTGTATTTTTCAAAAAAATTAAAAAATAAAATAAAAATGTAACCTACATCTTAGTTATGTAAATGAGATTACATTGGATGGAAAAGAACTTGAAATATTGAAAGGGAAAATCTACACCACCATCAACATTTTCACCAATGTGTAAATCTAGAGTTTTTCATGACACATGAAAGACTAATTATTTTTCATGCCTATGTAAATTATTAGGGAGATGAAGCTAATGGTTATCTGTAAATCATACTTACCTATACCCCCTAGCATGATCAGCAAGCGTCATCACCAAGATCCACCCTAGATGATGATCTTCATGAGATTTTCATGCTATGAAAATCACCTATGTTTTTATGTGACTATGAAAAACTAAACTCATTTTTCATGCCAAGAAAAACATAAAAATGATTATTAACAGTAATCAATGTGCTAGGGGGTTAATTATACATCTTTACTAACCAAATTCCCAAGAATTTAGCACCACAAAAAACTTAATTAGATTTTCATGCCATGAAAAGCTATTATAAATTCTTCACATCATGTGAAAAACAATCATGGAAGAAACATAAAAGACACCAATATACCACTTCTATATTACTTACTTAATGTCAAGATTAATCAACAATTTTTATTGTCATTAAAAAAACTCTAGCTTAACTACCTTGGTTTCTCATGCTACACTTAAGCCTGATGTTTGGTATGCAAACAATGATAAATCATCATTAATGTCTTATACTAACATGGGATCATGCAAATATCACCAAAAGAAGGGATTTGGTTCATCTTGAAAAGCTAAACTCTGATTTTCTTTGCTATAAGAAAGGTGGTACACATTGAGCATAAAAAATGCACCTACATGATCACCTAACTTGATCATGGATGCCAAAAGCCCAAAAAACACTTAACATGAAAATTTTAGTTTTTTCATGATGATGAAAAACTCAATTGGTTTTTGACTCCATAAAGGGTCACCTAAAAAATCACCATGCTACATCAAGGAGGCTTTCTTTGGGGGTATTATCAACTCATGAATTGAGATGGCAGCCACTACTCTCCATTAAACATTAGGAGTGGCATTTGTAACAAACATGGCTAGTGTTAGCGGCCTAGTAAGCATGCCTCTTCTTAAGAGAAATTAAGGTTTTGTGAAGTATTTTAGCAAAATAACTTGACAAGATTTGAATGTCGTGGACAAGGTCACTATGCTTTTAATTTTCCATTCAATAAGAAACTGTCGGGTGATGGTAGGTGGTGTCAAATCGAAGTAACCACAGTAGTCCATACTCACTTGGTGTTGTAGACTGGTAATGTTCTAGTCACCTCTTCGATGTTAAAAAATCACATGTTTAAGGGGGATTGAAGATGATGATAACCTTCATTATAGAGAGATAGCAATAGTGAAGCGAATTAAGCTTAATGTTAATCAATAATCAAGGTTTAAGATTCACAATACTATAATCTCATTGTAGCATTAGAGTTGATCCAAGTACATCCTTTTATAGCTCTCATGGAGATCCCAAATCACAAGATGTGTGCACTCTAGTGCCAACCATGTGTCCATAAATGCTCACACTACATGTGTCTCCTTGAATTTTCCATGTGTTACCTTTTTGACCTTTGACTTCACCTTTTACAAATGACCATACAAATCAACCTTTGCCAATGTACCTTAGCCTTATCCTTTTCTGATGTGCAGGCTTCTCCCCTTGCTCTACACATGTTGCATCCTCACACATTACATTTCTCAACACCTCTCCTCAATGTAATGAGTGTCTAACACCTAACATGTAGTGACTTGACCTACACTCCATACTCATATGGTTGGAGCGGTTTGTCTAGGTTGCTCTATGAGCTACATTGTTAGCTTTGTGTTGACACCTTACACATCGGGAGAGTGGAGTTACAACTAGGGGATAGGAGCCATGAGACAGGTTATCTTTGTTCTAGGTTCTTTTCTTGTCCTCAGTCTTGGTCCTCTTGACAAGAGTGCTTTCTCCTCTCTTAATGTAGCTTGATCTTTCTTCCCATGAATCCTCTTCTCTTCTTCTATGAGCTCTGATTTTATATTCACGTGATCACAATTTTTTTTTTGTTAATAACATGTGTTAACATGTTATTAACATGTTCACATGTTAACATGTTCTCAAAAAAGCCGGTGGCAAGCGACCTGGTAACCGGATAAAATCTCGCCGAGCTTTTGCTATACCCGGCGGGCCCGCCGGGATAAAGCAAAACCCGGCGGGTCCCTGCGGGGTCGTCATGTAGCCCGGCGGGGTACAATTTCCTATATATATGGGCCCGGGGGGCCCTTTGGGAGTTCATTGCTGACAGCATACACAGGTAATGAAACTTGTGTGTGTGTGTGTATGTGGGTGTGTTCATGCGGGCAGCCGCCCACTGTCGCAATGCGCGGTAGGATGTGGGTGGTCCGTCACACGAGGGATGTGTGTGTGGGTGAGTTCGTGTGGGCAGCCGCCCATTGTCGCAATGCGCGGCAGGATGTGGGTGGCCTGCCACACGACTGGTGTGTGTGTAAGGCCATTCTTCGGAATGGTGCTTACCCTGGGGCACTTAGTCGGTAACGCGGCTAGTCTGTGTCCTATGGTAAGTATGGCACGCCGTAGCGGTACTAGTCGGTAACGCGGCAAGCATAGTATCGTTATGGCGATGTCACCTTCCCTTCCCTTCCCTTTGTCAAATGCGGACATATGGTCGGTAACGCGGCCAGTGTATATTCGTATCCTATTTGTATTCCCATAGAATCGGGCGGCATTTTGTCGTTAACGCGGCAAGTTGGTGTCGTCCGCTAGTGCATAAATTGTTTTTTGCATATTGCGGCATTTGATCGTTAACGCGGTCAAAAAAGTGTCGTAAATTTGCTTGCATATTACGGCATATGATCGTTAACGCGGTCGAATAAATGTCGTAAATTTATTTGATGTGACTTGTATTGTTTTTATTGTGTTTGATCCATGCGATACTTGGTTGCTAACGCGGCATGAGTATTTCATGGATCAAAGTTTACATCATATTGTCTAAACGTTTTATTTTATAATATCGTGATTCGTAACTCGAAAAATATGAATATCTCTCTCTTCTTACCCCCCTCTCTCTCTCTCATGATACACTTCACAACTCTTTCTCTATCTCTCTCATGATTCACTTCACAACACGATAGATGTGTAGATAATGATTTTTTTTAATTTCTCTTAAAATATACATAATTCTTAATAATGTCTTTTTTCTCCCTCTATTTACTTAAAAATTAAAACAGTACATTATTTTCCTCTTTAGGAACTCACAAAAACATTAAAAATGTCATCTAATGTTTCTTCTCTCTATCTGTCACAACTCTCTCTTCCTCTCCTCTCTCTCTCTCTCTCTCATGATACACTTCACAATTCTTTCTCTCTCTCTCACAATGATACACTTCACAACTCTCTCTCTCTCTCTCTCATGATACACTTCACATCTCTCTCTCTATCACGATAGGTGTGTAGATGAGGAGTGCTTTAGGATTACAAAACATTATTTTTCTCTCTTTAGGAACTCACAAAACTATAAAAAATGTCATTTAATTTTTTCTCTCTCTATCTGTCACACCTCTCTCTCTTCCTCCCCCTCTCTCTCTCTCTCATTCGATAATGTATACACTTCGTAAGTAATAATGCACTTGTTGCGGTTGTCTCACGTTCGATAATGTATTGCATGATGTTGAGTTCAGTAATAGTGTTTGATATATTCTATTTTTGTTTGATCATTGATAAGTAATGATACACTTGTTGCTGTTCTCTCACGTTTGATGATGTATTGGATGATGTTGAGTTCATTAAAATTATTTGATATTCCGTTTTTATTTGAACATTGACGATATTGATATACTTGTTGCTGTTCTCTCACGTTTGCTTGATGTTGATTTCAGTAATGTTTGATATTCTGTTTTTTTGTGTTTAGTGATATTTGCTAGATTTACGAAGACGATCAACATGCTTTCCCCCGAAGAGCGTAAAATCGTTCTGCGAGCAATTCGCATTGAAGCGGTCATCACAGTGTCACAATGTGCTGATGATGTCGTCAAAAAGATCAATGAGTCTGAGATACTCATGCGAGATCTAATAGACCAAATATGGGAAAATGCACAGTGTCGGCTTCGAAGCGGAGGCAACGCTGAGTTGCTTGATAGACAGAAGATAGTAGATTTCAACCATCAACACATAACACGAACCATTTTGGGGAGCATGCGTGTAGCATGCAGTGATCTTAGAGATGCTGCCCCGCCTGAAGCCAATATGCAACGTCTACAGTTATGGGACGTTGTATGGAGCGAGCAAAGAGCCAAGAGCAAGCGCATGAAGGCGTTGGATGCAGAGTCCCTCCCCAAAAGAGTGTGCATTGCCCAAGACGTCACTGCAACGTCCAGCCAGGCAGATGCAAGTGGTACAGGTGTCATTAATCGTACCATCTACAATTCTATGTGCACACATCTTATTGGCATCCCGCACGAGGCTCTGTTCGAAGGGCGAACAATAGGCTCCGGTGTTTTTGGCACAGTAAAAGAGTATACAGTTAAAGGTATATCATTTTTACCGGAGCACATTACTTTTTGCGGAAAGCACTACAAAGGAGAAGGCAGCGCCAAGTTCGAGAGCTTCCAGACAGAGCAGGGTATGCAAGTGCTACATCCATCGATTGTCCGGTGCATTGCCTTTACAAAAGAGGCTCCTTGGATCACTATTTTCCCGTACTATAATGGCGGCGCTCTTGGTGATACTCTTCTGAAGGTTCCCTTCAGATTCAGTGAGTTCACCAGAGCAATTTTCCGTTTGGATCGAGGATGGAGACAACCCCCGCCTGATAATATCCCTTTAAGTCATCTAGAACTTTCGCAAATAAAACAAATAGTAATAAGCATGCCACATATTATGCATGCCCTGGTGGAAGGCCTAGCGGCAGCACATATGGCAGGAATTGTACATACCGACCTACATCCATTCAATGTAGTGTTGGATTTTACAAAAGAGCTAAAGCCACGCATAGGTATTATCGATTGGGGGTTGCTGCTGAGAGCGCCCAAAAAACGGGTGTCTCTCAATTTTGTATTTGAAGCAGACAAGAACCCTGAGAAGGTGGCACAGGCAGTCTCCTACGCAGACAGAGAGCGAAATAAACGGCCATGGTGGATAGCCCCAGAGCTTTATGATCCATTTTTGGCAGATGCATACACTCCTGCATCTGATGTTTTTGCCTTGGGATATTTATTACAAACTTTATATGACTTTTGGCAGAAAGTGCAAGAGTTGTGGATGGATAATAGTTTCCATGACAAAGTTACCATGGATACTATTATTCATAGAGTCAAAAATTGGATGTTTCTGCCTAATCGCGATGAGCGAAAATCAATTTTGCAAGTAGTTGAATTTTTTAGATCACTAAATACTGACCCAACGAGGGCACAACGTTCTCTTGTAGAGCTATCGGTGTCATTCACCCCAACTTTGTAATGATACAGTATCAAGAGATTAAGTTTCAGGAATGGCATTTTGTTTCTCTTCAAAATTTGATGTGTCCAATAATTCAAAAATTATCTCATTGAGTCTTTGCAATATCTCTCTCCTCTTGTGGTGTTTAAGTTTATGTTTTCTCTTCAAAATTTGATGTGCGCGCATTGTTTGAAGTGTTTTTGGAGTCAAGTGGATATTTCTCATCGAGTCTTTGCAATACATATCTCCTCTCGTGGTGTTTAACTTTAAGATTTTGAGAGTAATGGTCAATTTATCTTACGTTGATCTTTACAGTTCATTAAAATCCTAAAGTCATTTACGTTCATGTAGATATGGCAGAGGTGCAAGCGAACGAGCATCAGGAGTTAGCCAAGAAGGCATACGAGCGAATGAAGGCCCTTGCACATGGCCTGACAGCCCGCGAAGCTACAAGAACAGCATGCAGGTTGTCGAAATGGACAAATCCAACTTATGCCCAATGGAAAGACATAAACAAACGCGTAACCACAGAGATGATAAAGGAAATATGGCCATGTCCAGATGGCGAGATTAAGAAGGGAAGATGGAAGATTTCACGTTGCACTCACAATGATATCAAAACTAATGCCGAGCGCATTTTCTTGGAGGTGTACGGTCGTCCTCTCCATAACGCCGACGCTCCACTCTATTTTGCTAAGATGCTATATGCTCAATTTATCCTAGAAACTCCAGTGGACTTCGCCTCCAGAGAGGCCACTGTCAACACCCACGACATACGTGAAGAGACAGTGACATTCACAAGGGAAGAACTTGCTCTCATGGTGGAGGGCGCTGAATTGGAGTTAAACCAGGTCAAAGAAAGCTTAGGGGCACAGCTAGCAGAGAAGGAGAAAGAAGCTGACCGATTAACTCAAGCGTCAACTCCTCCCCCGGCCAATAGAGGGATTCAAGAGCAGCTAACAAAGATCAGCCAAGATGTGCAGAGCATCTCTTCACGTATTGCTCCTGTGCGCCAAGGAAACCACATCTCTCATTTTTTGATACATCCTAATCTTGTGGGAGTTTCTGCTGAGGCTACAAGTTCCTCCACCTCCCAATGTCCTGTATGTTACAAAGTATTCGATGGGTGGAGCGGCCAGTATATACTACCATGTGGACACTACTACCACTTAATATGTTTAGTGAGGCAAATGCAAAATACTTCCACATGTGCATTGTGCAATGTCCCAATAAATCAAGGTATTTATACAGTGTTCGGCATGGCTAGCGAATATAAACCACCAGGACCTTTAGATGCAACTCCTAGTGAAATTCGTAATTTATTTCAAGATGAGAGCTAAGAAAAACAAATCCTACTTTTGTATTGATAATTTCTCCAAATATGATCATTTGTACAAGTACTTTTTATTAAATTAATGAAGTGACTTCTTCCTCTATGTTAGTATCTTGCTCCAAAATTCTTTCGCCGTTTACTCTCTCGTCTGCTAAATTAAGCTCATCTAAGTCAATGTCTAAATTGTCTTCTATCTCAAGGGTGGTGCACAACGTGCGTCCAACATCAAAGTTCTCGTCTACTACATCATCACAATTGTACATCCATCTGGGCATATCTTCTTCATACTCTTCGCTTTCAATGTCTCGCAAGATCTTTTCATTGCAGTACATGTAAACAAGTTTATCTGCTCGATCTGCAAGAAGTCGATTGCGAGTAGTACTGTGAATATATTTGTACATGCTCCAGTTTCTTTCTGAGCCTGAGTTTGAAGAGCACTGACTTAGAACCTTCATCGCAAGGTTGCGCAATAAAGCATAATGCTCACCACCATTCATCATCCACCACTTCCATGCAGGTTGCTCTTTAGCCATTTGTTGAACAAGGGAGTTGGAGAATAAACCCTCTTTCAACCGAAATGAGGTCATCTTCTTTATGCACTGTACACGATCATCATCATTATTATAGAAAGTGTTTACCACTTTATAAAAATCTTGCACCACCTCAACGTTGGACATCAAATCCATATTCCAATATTCAGGATCTAACATGTAAGCAGCACTGTGCAGTGGTGAATGCGCTCCAATCCATCTAGCATGAAAGTACTTCAACAGAACTTTTCTTTGTCTACTGGAGAATGGTACACGCCATTGCTTTTCCACCACTGAATGCTCTAATTTCTCAGGACACTCCAAACTCCGCTGGACAGTCCACCATTGCATCCATGCTTTTTCGAGATTAGGCGCTCTTTGATCAAGACTTCGTACAGCATACATAACAGGCATCATTACATGGTATGCATCCATCACACTGTTCCACCAACTTCTTCTCGTAATAAGCGCTCCCTTCAAGACTTTGATTTTCTCTTTCACTTTTTCAAGTTGAGTGTTCTCCCAGTCATGAAATGCCATGCATGTAAATGTTTCGCAAACTGCATCTTTATTTCTAAGAAGAGACTCAAAAGTGTAAAAGTGAGTGCAAAACCTAGTCTCCGCTGGAAGCTTTAACATAACTGACATGCGAGGTCGAAACATATCTAAAACTCTCTGTCTCTTGAGCATGAATTTCACAAGCTGGCGAGCAGTGTTGACGATTGAGGCAAACCATTTGGTATCATCAGATTTATACCAATCTTTTAATACAAGATTCAAACTATGAGTATTACAGCCTACCGGAAAAATATGTGGATATTGTCGCTGTAGGATTTTGGATGCATTTTTATAATTTTTTGCATTGTCCATGACGACTTGGACTACATTTTTGGCACCCACTTCCTCTATCACAGAGCTAATGACTTGAGCAATGTAAGCCCCAGTTTTGATTGAACCAGCTGAATCCACGGCACGGATGAAAGTCTCACCTCTAGGTGAAATAACCATTATATTAATTAATGGTTTTCTTTGCACATTAGACCATCCATCACTTACTATACTACATCTAGAAAGCTCTATATTGCTAAGAATTATTCTTTGTACACGTTCTTTTACTTGCGCATAACATTTCTCTAATAGATCATTTCGCATAGCATGGTACGTAGGCGGTGAAAACCCTGGTCCAAACTCACCAATTTTCTTCCATGCTCTCTTCCAATGCTCACTGTCCACCATCATCATAGCACTCCCAGAAAAGTAAATCGCTTCAGCAAGGACGAGTTGTGCATCATCGAGTCGACCTTGACGTAGGCTTTCTTGCAATGAAGTTTGACGCATGGGTATATTTCCTACGTCAAAGTTTCGCTTGCAAGAAGATGCACTGGGTAGATTACTTTCTGGTTGCACATTGCCGTTCGGGGTACAAGTAGGCGATGTAGCGGGAGTTTGATGATTAGAACAACAGTGTTCTTGCTGCCTTGATACATTAACGGTAGGAGTGTCATGTTTTCTTGAATCTTTCTTTTGAATTTCTTCTCTTATGCGTTTGGCCACTATAGGTGCAGAGGGGTGGGTACATGACTTTTTCTTCGGTCCGCCTAAAAAGTGTTCTCTTAGTCGAGGCGCCCCACCTGATTTTACTGCATGGCATAGCTTACACTCCCAATCTATGATTCGATCACCAACGTTAATTGCATATTGCCACTCTATCCCAGGTGCCTTTTTTTTCCTGCTATTTGAAATTTGGACTCTATTGGAGGTATCACTGGATCCAACATTGTCCTCCATCTCAACAAATAATCTATTCAACCAAGCATATAACAATGAATACACAAATGAAAAAACAACAAATCACTCACGTATAACAAAACATACATTAGGAGACAAAGTACTTCGAAACTATCTTGACAAATACAAAAGATCATCACATAACACAAAACTACTTCAAACTATCTTGCAAGGTCTTACTACAAAACTACTTCGAAACTATCATGCACATTGCACCCCCAATGAAGGATGCCTTTTGTACCCAATTAAGGATACTTTACACAATCAAAGATCTATGCTTGCCCAATACTCTAGTATAGGACAATAGACCTTCTCTAACATTCACAAAAAAAATCAAAGATCTATGCTTGCCCAATACTCTAGTATAGGACAATAGACCCTTGTCTACTCTAAACTATATCAAGTATCAAGAACCAATACAAGCCCCTAAGCAGGACTCTTGGCTCCATCAAACCATTCATAAAGCAGAATGAGGTAGATTACGTACGTGGCTCAAATGCAAAGCTGAATGACTCCAAATTTGTCCCTAAATCTCCGCAAGTATTAGCTACGAACCACACCCTGCCCCCAGTTCAAAGAACTAAGGACGAGTGGCTCAATAGCCTTAGGAGTGCCTACAAGGAAAGACGACAGCCCCTAAAATAAGGACGTTCTTCCCAAGAGGACACTTCTAGCAACTCGAGAGCTCTACAAATACTTTGAGGAGAGATATCATGCCCCCAAAACAAGGACTATCTCCCCAAAAGTTGTACGATGGGTGTCGGGCAGTGTTTATATACAGAATAGTACCCCGCCGATGTTCCTTGTTTTTCCCGCTAGGCCTGCCGGGCTTTTATCTTTCCCGACGGGCCCGCCAGGAAAACTATCTATCCCGGCGGGCCCGCCGGGAAAGATAAAAGCCCGGAGGTGTTACGGGACTAGTGGGTTCCAGCAGGTCATTGCTCAGGTCATGTGAATATACAATGTGATCACAAGTTTTAATATGTTAACAATAGGTTTTGTTAACGTGATCACGAAATTGTGAAGACGTTAATGAAATCCCTGTCTATGAGTGCTACTTCCACTCCTACAATGGTTGGGAGGTTCTTCAAGGTAGCCACCAACGGCCTATACTCCTCAAGTGTCATGCTTTTTAACAATATGCCTATGGCATCCTCTTCTTCTACTAATGCCCCAATGCCAACCAATTGTTGAGATATGCTTTTCATTTTGTTAAGGAGTACTGAAAGTGATTTACCATCTTTAATGTCAAAGCCAAAGAATTGTATTTTTAATCTTATTTTTAAATTCTTTTGCTTTACGCCAAACAATTTCTCTAGCTCATCCCAAGCACCCTTAAATGTATCTTGTGATGGATAAATCCATCTCCCAATCCTAGTGTAATGATAACTAATCCTTTTTCATTCTGGCTTAGCCATTTTTTCTTTTCATCCTCCTGACATTTTCTCCTTCCATTTACAATGCCCCATAGCCTATCCTTCATTAACACAAATTTGATTTTAACTTGCCATGTGTGGAAGGACTCCTCTTTTAAATTTTCAAGCACAAATGATGTATTCATTTTAGGGTTTGAGAAGGTCTTAACACTGGAGTACTAGTCAAGGTCAGTGTCTAATCTCACTATAAGAGTGATTTAAATGAAGATATTAGTGCTAATGCAAGGAATTAACTATGAAACCTTAAAAGCAAGCTCACTATTTTTATGCAAAAAACTGTCAGTATTCAACAATTAACCCTTCAAATCAAGGGGAAAATTGATTGTGATGATATACGCTTGTAGAGAAACACCCAACTTGTGATTTGAGCTCTCACTTCTCTAAAAAAACCAAGAAATGAGTGAGTTAGAGGGTTGTTAATAGAGGTTGTTTTGCAGAGAAAGCCAATTTTGAAACTTAGTTTACAACTTGATTAGCTCACCAAATGATGTGGAACTTGCTAGGCATACTTCACATGAGCTGAATTAGACAATGACAAGCTTAATTTGTACTAATAATAACTATGTGTTTTTATTTTTTTTACCTTTCTACTAAGATTTCAGTCGCCTACGTTTTTTGTTGATGTATCTCATACCATGGACCAATCAAGCTAATATTTTATATGAAAGATGTACATACTCTGCTCCAAACACCTCTCAAAGGAATTAGTCTAGTTTCTTTTGTAGGTGACGAATGGCTCGATTTTGGAGTTGGTGTGGTGGCATAGTTTAAGAAGCAGGACAGAGAGAAACTGATTAATCCCTTAGATGTCCACAAGATGTTGTGAAAAATGATGTAGTGTGCAAGGCACCTTAAAAATTCCAAGCTCTAGTGATCTAGGAGAAGAAAGAGTAGTGTGAAAAAGATTAGTGAAAATGCACTAATTTGCAAGATGAACCAAACCTACAAATTCAAATCTATCTCTTGTCTTACTAGCTAGCCTACGAGCAGGCTTTGATACCATGTTGAGAAATCACATTGCTAAGGGGGATTGAAGATGATGATTGCCTTCATTGTAGAGAGATAGCACTAGTGAAGTGAATTAAGCTTAATGCTAATCAATAATAAAGGTTTAAGATTCACAATACTATAATCTCATTACATTAGAGTTGATTCAAGTACATCCTTTTATAGCTCCCATCTCACAAGATGTGTGCACCCTAGTGCCAACCATGTGTCCATAAATGCTCACACTACATGTGCCTCCTTGGAATTTACATGTGCCTCCTTGGAATTTCCATGTGCTACCTTTTGATTGTTCACTTCACCTTTTATAAATGACCATGTACAAATCAACCTTTGCCAATGTACCCTTAGTCTATCCTTTTCTAATGTGCAGGCGCATCCCCTTGCTTTACACATGTTTGCACCCTCACACATTGCATTTCTCAACATTCTATTGATGTTTATTTTTTTTCAATACAAGTTTTAAAAATTGTCATTTGAACATGGAGGTGTTTAGTCCTTGTGACTTAATCTAGATGATAGGTAAAGTTATGGAATCCCTAATGCATATTTTATATGATGATGGTAGCACTCACAACTTTATTGATGCTAGTCTTATCAAGAGATTACATATCCCAGTAGTATCAAGTGCCCATTACTACATGACAAATTGGCTCATGGCATGCTTGTGTTCTTATTGAGGTTACATACCCTAATGGTCTTGAGTGACCATCTCTTCATGGTGGTTAGATTGGCTCAGTACATTGTACAATTTTGGGAAAAGAAGGTTCCTAAAGTAAAAAATGAAGATCTAGGACTATGAAGAAGACCTTTTTTTTGTGCCTTAATAGTGTTGATGTATTACTGGGTAAAGAAAGGTTTTTCCACAAGAGCCCCATTGCAAATATCGATTATGTACATCATGTAATTACTTCTAAATATAATGAGAAGAACTTTACTTTTTTGGGAGATCTATCTAGGACAATGAACAAGATTTCTTCTTATATTGATGTATCGTCGAATGTAGTTTTGAATGGTGATAGTCATGTATGTTCTGCTTTAAAAATGAGAGAATTGTGCAATGTTCTTTATTATGTTCTTATAAATGAAATGAAGATAGTTTATGTGCATCTTTACTTAAGAATAAGTTTAAAGTGTTTCTAGATTCTGAGAGCTCTATGTATGCTAGTTATTTTCCTCAACATGGAGATTTGATGCTAATTATGCATCTTGACTTAAGAATAAGTTTATAGTGTTTTTAGATTTGTTTCTAGATTCTGAGAGTTCTATGTATGCTGGTTGTTTTCCTCAAAATGGAGTTGATGCCAGTCATGCATCAATTTTTAGGGCTTTAAGTTTAGCTCTAATGAAGGGAGAGAAGAGTGATTATGTTCTTCGTGAGAGGTTGGTTGTGGGAGACCAACAAGCTAGTTTGAGCTCAAGTGCATCTTTTCTTGAGAATGATTTTAAAGCATTCCTAGATTTTGAGAGTTCTATGTATGCTAGTTGTTTTCCTCAACATGGAGTTGATGCTGGTTGGATAAATTTTTAGGGCTTTGAGTTAAGTTGTAATGAAGGGAGAAAAGGGTGGCTTAGTTCTTCTTGAGAGGTTGGTTGTGGTGAGAGACTGGCAAGCTAGTTTGAGCTCAAGTGCCATTGATATGGCAAGCTTGAATGGTGTTGACCTTTGGAGTGTTGATACATCTGAACATCTAGACTCTTTTGAGAGGTGATTAAATGCATTTCTAAGTACTACCTCATGGTTTACCTTTGAAAAGGCATGTGGACCATAGGATAGAGTTGGGCACAACCCCAATGTTTAGGAATCCTTATATTATGTTAAGCCAGTCTTAGGAGGATAAAATTGTAAGAAAGTTACAAGAGTTAACTATTAAGAATAAATATCCCTTATCGAGGATGGATAACCTTTTTGGTTGACTTTTCAGAGCATGATACTTCGTGAATATTGATATGAGGGCATGATACAATTAGATTCAGATATTTGAGTACAATGTCTTTAACACTGTCTTGAGAACCAGATATGGTCATATGAGTTCTTGATGTTGCCATTTAGACTCACAAATGCAAACTTGACTTTCCAACAAATGATGAATGATTTATTTTTTAGATTATCTTTTTAGACAACATCCTTGTGTAATAGTAGGACTCTTGAAGAACATGATGAGCATTTGAGTACTATGCTAGATCTTGTTTTTTTCCCTAAAAGCAAATGTGATTTGTTTAAGCAATAGCTAACATACCTATGATATTTTACTATTAATAGTGATATCCAGATTGATTATAAGAAGACTAGAGTCTCACTAGAGTAAGATTTGTGAATGGCCAAGACCATCACTTAGGTCAAATTCTTTCTTGGATTTGTGAACTTCATCTAGACATTTATATGAAATTATGCAAAAATTACATTGCCTTTTTTGAATCTTTCTAAGGGTGGAGAAATGCAAGTATAATTGTGATTCATGCCTCAAAAAAATGCAAACATTATTTGTGTAGCTCAACTTTTGTTATCTATGTTGATAACTCAAGTTTAATTGTCTATTAATTTGAGAGAGTATTCATCTAGAGAATAGTATTCAGAATGGTTTGATCTTTCAAAAAGTAAAGGTACATATACCTAATTTTGATGGTGTGAGGAGACATAACTTCTTTTTTTGGGAGCAATAGTATATTAATATCTACAAACTTACAACATTCATTTACAAAAAGCTTTAGGCCACTTGCATATCCCATCTAGTCCCAATCCCTATTAAGGAGATAACATATATCAGCTCCCACTTCTCATCTTCCCAAACAAAAGAGGACATTTCCCAAGATATATGAAAGCCCAATCACATACAAGCAATCAAAAAAACTTCAGAAGTGAACCCCTTAGGAGTCTTCTCTTCAAAATAATCCCCTTTTGCCTAGATCTTCACCACAGGTCTTTAGCCCGAAGGATTTTCAATCAAGGCCATAAAGATGTCCACTGGTTGCTTTTCCTTCAGGTACCACCTTTTGGATCTGGGCCCAAATTTGGGATATTTGGCTCTGACATCTTTCCAAGTGTATACCTACCACCAACCAATCAACATTAGGGTACCCTAGTATGTAATAACATCCCATCATTAGAGGCCTGGATCACTTAGTCCCCGTCTGGAATGCCTGAACTGCCTCAGCAAACAGATTATTATTCATCTTATTAATATAGTATACAGACCAACAATAGTGCACACATTTGAACATCATCTCTGTCACATCTACCCCCTGATTAGATCCTTTATTAAATATCAAGAAATTCCTAAAAGCCCAAATCTGTCACAAGCAGCAATATCTTATAGTACAAAATATTAGATCTATCTCATCTACCTCCTTGATTATTCTCCTCAGAAGCCAGTGCCCCCAATATCCCTTCAACCCTAAGTTTTCCTCCACCCATTTACCTATTCTCCGTAGAGCCCCCTTATTGTTGTTGTTGCAAGATAGTCCCAAAAGGCATGTTTTTTTCCCTAGAAGCCAGTAAAGGACCTGATATTTATTACCATTTATTTTTGTTGGCTTTGATGTCAAGCAAAAAATTGGGGGTTTTCAAAGAAATTTTTAGACTATGTTGTTCAAACGCCATCAAAACGTTAATATTTCCAAATTGTTTCTCATATAACATACTTCAACTTTTAGGTCCGCCGGGCCGTCCGCAGGCTTGCCCGCCATGAGAGAGGTGTCCGCTCGCGTGTGAGAGGGCGATTCGTCTGCCGCGAATGGCAAGCGGGTTGGCGATTTCTCGTCTCCAAGCACCTAGAAATTGGGGTTGATGTGCTACTATTGCGCTTTCTTCTTCTTGAAGGTGGTGATGGCTCATTGGGACCATGCGGCGCTGATGGAACGCTCAAGGTTCATACGGGAGAGCCTGCGCCAGAGCCAGACGATCACGGATAGCAGTAGCGCCATCCTCCGTCAGTTATCGACTCTCCGACCTCGAGGCCGCAATTCAAATTAAGGTTTTAGAAAACCTTCAACAATAATGATAATCCATCATCCAACTATTTAATTGAATTCCTTTTTTCACACATTGTATGCCCCTATTGATGTGTATGTTGTAATCAGTGGATGTGCATGTAACATCCACTGATTATTACGTACATACCGAATCCACACTACGTTGTTATATCACGTTTGTTGAACCATGCTCAATAATATTCCAGAGATATTATATATATATATATATACGTACGTATGTGTTTTGTTTTGTTTTGTTTTTTTTTTTCCAGTGTTGCAACGTCATCATATAGGCCAATTGCTATGTTACGTTATATTACGTTTGTTGAACCATGCTCAATAATACTCCAGAAATATATATATATATATATATATGTACGTATGTGTTTTTTTTCAGTGTTGCGTACAATGCAACGTCATCATATAGGCCAATTGCTGCGCTAAGAGAGATACGTGGAGCTTGCCACCTTAATCAATCACTTTTCAAGAAAAAAAACTAAATTCACTTTAACCTTGCCAGAGCGAGAGAGAGATAAGTGGAGCTTGCCACCTCCAATCACTATAATCACTATTTGCGGAAAAAAAAAGAAAAGGTTCAAGAGCCTGCTTAACTTTGTGAACATCCTTCTCAAATAGATGGAGGAAAGCTATATCCTTTTTTTTTTTAAAAGCTCTAATTTGAAGAAATAAGAAGAAACTAATATGATTTATCTCCTCTTCAACCCATGGCAAGCAACATCGGCGTAAGGTTAATAAAAAAGATTTTTTGACAATTGACTCTTATAGTTTTTTTTTGCTTCAAATAAAATACTAAAACATGTAAGCTTATAAATCAATGCCCTAACCATAAAAGCTAACCGACCTTCTCTTCCATGCGTTTTAACCACTTGGAGCTAGTCTTTCTATGCACTTCTCCTCTGCGAGTGCTCAACCAATTTCTCGCTTGGGCCATGGAGCTATAATAATGTAGATTAAACAAAAACTCACAATAATGATGTAGATAAAGGTGTGCATTATAAGAGTTATGCAAAACAGCCATTGCGATTGAAACTCTAACTCTAATTTCTTACGAGGAGGGGCTAGCTCATTCTTCTCTGCTTGGCTACTTGATGATTATGATAATGATGATGAAGGAGGTGGTGGATGATTATGATAATTTCTTACGAGGAGGGGCTAGCTCATTCTTCTCTGCTTGGCTACTTGATGATTACGATAATGATGATGAAGGAGGTAGTGGATGTCGCATGGAGGTAGTGGATGTCGCATGCCCCTTCAACTTCTGATTGATTATGAGATTCTGCGCAATGTGAAGTCTTCCTTCTTTCGTTGTTTTTTTTTTGCTTTTGGCTCAAGATGAGGTCTTCCACTGCTGTTATCGCTTCATATACGTAGGGCTGTCCTCCTCAACATGGGATTCAACTAATTGAACATCACCCAACTTGATGGGCTTCACTTGATTGACCACCCACATTTGCTCCACAATTGTTTTTCTAACAAATTTAGTTTTGGCCATAGTGGTTACAACACAATATAATAATAAGATGTTGCAAGATGCCATTTGCAAATAAGGTAAATGGTTTAGTATTTCATTATGTTTTCATGATAGCTATGATATTGAAGAAACAATTACTAAGATTTTGGGGAGACCAAACCCAACCTGCTGAGGGCTTTACAAGAAAATGGTGTAGAACAAAAGGCATGAATGAGATAGAGACCTCTCATTATCCCCTATAAGAAAGAGTTCCTTACTATCTATCCTATACGAGATACCCTGTAAATGCCCTATGCATACAAGAAGAAGACGCTTTTAAGGTGACATGCACAAGGCAAGCACTGTATGAAGGAGTGCCATGTAAAGAGAGGGAGGGAGAGATGCCCTGTAAATGCCCTATGCATACGAGAAGAAGATGCTTTTAAGGTGACATGCACAAGGCAAGCACTGTATGAAGGAGTGCCATGTAAAGAGAGGGAGGGAGAGATGCCCTGTAAATGCCCTATGCATACAAGAAGAAGATGCTTTTAAGGTGACATGCACAAGGCAAGCACTGTATGAAGCAGTGCCATGTAAAGAGAGGGAGGGAGAGATTGTTGCATGCATATTTGCAAAGTGGTTTTGTATGATTTTTTATAAAACTAAATTGCTTGGGTAGTTGTGCATGTGATTTATATTAATTTTTGTGACTTATTTTTACCTTGTTGAAAAATTATCGTACATAACTTGATCATAGCTAAGCTATTTAGTTTTTGGAGTAGACTAATATTTTATAGCTTATTGGGTCCACGGTTCATTCTTAGTATTGCTAGGAAGAAACATAGATGGCATAATGTAATAACATGAACAAAAGAAGTAACAAAGATTAAAATCACAAGTGTAGTTGTCAAAATCTGGAGAGTATATATTAGACATGAATAAAGAAATAACAAAGATAATGTCACAACTGCACATGTCAAAATGTGGAGAGTTATTATTTGAACGAGGAAGCATAATTAACATCCATACGAAGAGATGCGCACGATTTTTGAGCTAAAGACTCTGAGATAACTTTTTGGAGCTGACATTTAATTAGCCTCATCAAAAGTTATTTTTCTAAGAAATAGGACATATTAAGATCACAAAGTTATTTTTCTAAGAAATAGGACATATTAAGATCATGAGCTATTAATAATTATGTTTTTCTTACACATAAAGAGACACAAAATCTATTTTTGCAGTTTACAAGTATGAAATTTTTTGGTGCCTTTTTCAACCTAGCAACCTATTTTTCCTAGCAAATATCTAGTAGATGAATAAATTTGACATCATGATTGGAAAGAGCATGAAAAAATGACCACCTTTGTGTTCTACATCTTCTCAATCTAAGCTAGTGTATGACCATTTTTAATATGTCTCCCAAACCTATTTTCCCTAACGAAAATATCTAAGTGGGAGTAGAACTGGCATCATGTTGGACAGAGCATAAAAATTTAAGCATCTTTTCTTTTTACAGCTCCTCAATCTAAGCTTTCATTTGCAAGTTATGTTGCAGCCTCCTAACCTTGTTTTCCCCCACTGAAAATCATCCTAGGGAGGAGTAGCACCTAAACATGGAAATACTGCATAAAAGCTTGGGCATAAGCTTAAAGAAGACAATATGTCTATATCAAGAAGATATTAAAAGGGTAGTCAAAAAGATGTCAAGGTACAATGAGGGTACAATAGCCTAGACTAAGGTCACTTATATAGTGCCTAGCCATTTCACACTGGCTAATCAATATGCCCATGGCCCAAATCTATGCTCAAGGGACCCAAGGACCATGTGCCTAGGTCCAAACCTATCAGGACCTTTATGGACACTTGGAGAAGAAACTCTAATTCTCAAGCACAAAAATTAGAGCACAACATATACTTACATAAATTAAAGTCATAAACCTTAACTTATAAAACTAAATAAACAAGAAAGCTAGAGAATAAGATAGAGATTATTATCACGACACAAGATTGGCTTGAATATTCTCTGGATGAGTGTGGCCCTTGTACCACTCACCCATATATTATATGTACTAGAGAAAAGTTTTTTTTTAAAGATAACTTCCAAAAACAAAATATAAGTGGTTTTGAGTTTTTGAGCGTAAAAGCTCTACAAAAATATAGCAAGTTATAATTAAAAGGTCTTGGGCCTACCAAAAGTATAAAATACTATTTGATATGTATAAAGGTGTGAGGCCTTAGCCTTACAAAAATATTAATGCCTAAATATAAAACCATAAAAGGTATTCACATGTCTTCCAAAATATCTCACTAGTGGTCCAACAGATATTCCACCCATGACTAACACATAATCTGTCACTCAATCATTACCTACATCCAAAATAATATTAGTCAGTGCACTAACTAAACATATTAATCCTAGTAAATGATATAAATAAAACATGCAGCCAAATAAAATATCTTGAAATAAAATAATGGGCGTCCCCATAGAGGTTATGACTAACATTCTCTCTTGCTCGGGTTCTCCTCGGGTTGCAATTGACCTCAATTGCATGGATGGTAAGAGTGGATGAGATTTTGGTA
The DNA here is from genome assembly GCF_041138505.1 of Cibotium barometz. Classification (NCBI taxonomy): domain Eukaryota; kingdom Viridiplantae; phylum Streptophyta; class Polypodiopsida; order Cyatheales; family Cibotiaceae; genus Cibotium; species Cibotium barometz. The sequence continues at coordinate 29,661,250 of NC_141083.1, forward strand.
AACATGGAAAAATGTTTATGGCATCCATTTGGCGTCTTGAATCTAGGATGATTTTGAAGGTCATAACATACTTAACATAAGTGTTACCTGTGCGTGTATTGATGGTCTCGTGGTCAATGATAGACTTCTTATATAATCTTAAAAGGTCCATTAAGTTTAGGAGATAATTTTACCATAGGTTACTTCCTTGTCCTTAATTTATCCTTTTATTTTTAGAAGCATATGAAGTGAGACTTTATTTTCAATAGGTTTAGGCATACCTAGATTATTAGGAATAATATTCGCAGAATTTTGCATATTTTAGGGTATTTTTTTGAAAACATTCACCCCATTTTCTATAATTTTAGATATATTTAGGAGGAATAATCACCAACCCACCTACACTCATATATTCATGGAGGCATCTTGTTTTTTTACCTTGAGCCTAGTTGTTAATATAGGCTCTTGGTAAAAATAAGGTTTACAAACCTTCAAAAAAACCTTCAAAATTCTCTTGTTGGATGCTCAATTTCCAAGCAATCCTTTTGTAATCTTTAGGTTGTACCCCTTTGGAAGGTTTGAAGGTGTATAATAGTAAAACTTTTATAGCTCTTATGAGATTTGGCCTACGGAGAGGGTTTGAAGCCTTATAAAATTTTTAGAGTGTTTTGATGAGTAGAACGCATTGGAGCACTTAAAAAAAAAGCTTTTAAGGCTTGTGAGATTTAATAAATAAAGCTTTAGAGCTTATAAAGTAATGGGAAGTTATAAAGCTTTTAAAACTTTGAAGTTAAAGCTTTAAATAGTATAACTTGTGAAGTTTAAAGCTTGATATAACAGTGTGAAGTTTTTGATTTTTCACTTTAGATAGGATAAGTGAAGAAGTTTTTAATATATTTTAATATATAGCATTTTTTTAAAGCTTTTAATATTTATAAGCCTTAAAGCTTATAAATAAGAAAGCTTAAGCTTTTTTTTTTGGGGGACCAATAATTATATATATATATAAATCAGCAACGAGTTCATTACATCAGCATAAAACCCAGAGGGTAACACCTTATTATCTCTAGACCCACAGCTATATTCTCCATTGTTTAATGAAAGCGTAAGCTTTTAACGCTTGCAAAGCTTTTAAGCTTTGTTTTAACAAAAGCTTTAAAGCTTGGCTAATAAAGGTGGCCAGTGCAACAATAAGAAAATTATGCAAATTCACAAAGAGAGGCGACGACGGTTAGCAAAGAAAGAGATACAAAAGGTGTGGGTGACAACAGTGACGAGTTGACAACAATGTGGAAGAAAGAGGGAAAAAATGATGGTTGAAGTGAGAGAATAAAACCGAGATGACGGTAGTGCATTAAAGAAACAAATTTCTCTCTTCTTTCTTTTGATAATTTTCTTGAAGAGATTTTCCCTCACCCATCCAATATAGGTTAATTATATTGAGAACTCGATTGAGTTCGAACCGACGTCCATTGTGGGTAGGGCAATTCCTCTTCGGAAACCCGCCGGTTTGCAGAGTTTTTAGTGGGTGAGCCTAACGGCAAGTCCCACAGTACCTGGGCTCCTTCGGGAGTTCTTGGTCGCTATCGTGCCCAGTTATTGGGTCTTCCGAGGTCATGCCTTAAGGAAGTAGTGAAACCGTTCTCACGAGACCGAGACGATGAAGCTAATGACAAAAGCGTTTCTCTGCTCGAGTCTCAGAGACGAGCATGCTTGTCTCTGACCCCGGCTCGAAAAACAAAAACAAAAAACTCGATTGAGAAGCTTTCGAGATTCTGAAATTAGGAGGATGAAGTTGAGAACCTGCTCACTCCGTCCATATGGTTGGATTTTGGAGAGGGTGAAGAAATCAAAAGGTGGTTTTCTTGGAAGGGTGGTATTTGGTAAGTAGAAAATTGTTTTTGAAAAAAGGTGACAAAGATTAGCCCTTGATCTAAAGCTTCATCCAATGACTCACAAAAATCACATAAACCATTCAATCCTTTGTCCAAAGGTTTTCACACCCTTGTGTTCTTTATCCCTTGGATTTTTTGTGAGCTTCTTCCTTTCGCCAAAAGTACTTATACCCTTTCACTTCATAATAAATTTCTTGACAGTGTCCCAATTCTTTGGCCTTCCTATGAAAGTATTCTTTGGTTACTTGAAGCTTTAATATTTACCAAAAATCAAATCTTTGGCCTTCTTTGCTCCAAATAAATATGAAAACTTTGCTTTTGATTTTTTCTTAAAAAATCCTTCTCCTTGAGTGGTATACTTGCATAAAGTAAAAGCATAAATCTTAATAAACAAAATTAAATAAATAAGAGAGCTAGAGAATAAGTTAAAGATCACTATTGTTGCAACACAAGATTGGGTTGAGTCTCCCTTGGATGAGTGTAGCCCTTGTACCACTCACCCATATAATTTATATGTATTAGAAAAAAGCTTGCTTTTTAAAAATATAACTTCTAAAAATAAATCGTGAGTGCTTTTGAGTTTTTGAGCGTAAAAACTCTACAAAAATATACTAGGCAACAAGTAAAAAGTTTTGGGCCTATAAAAAGTATAAAATACTATTTAGTATATAGAAAGGTATGAGGCCTTAGTATATACAAAGGTATGAGGCCTTAGCTTACAAAAATATTAATGCCTAAATATGAAACCATAAAAGGTATTGCAATACATGTCTTTCAAAATATATCTTAGTGGTCCAATACATGTTTCACCTATGATTAACACATAATCCGTCTCTCAATCATTACCTAGATACAACATAATATTAGTCATCACACACAATTAATTAAACACATTAATCCTGGTAAATGGAATAAATAAAAGGCGCATCTAAATAAAATATCTTGAAATAAAACAATAGGCGTCCCCATAGAGGTTATGACTAACAAAACCCATACATGTGCATGTGCATATATAATTGCTTTATTACAAACCATCCCCTCCTACAATGATTTCGTCCTTGAAATTGAAGGGTGGTCATGCACAAAGGCTATACACAAAAGCTAAAAATCATATCGAAAACTGAATGCCAATGTCGTTCATCAAGGCATATGATCCCTCCTAGTTCAAATATAAAGGAATGTAGTGCAATGCCGATGATGAAGCCAACAATACATCCTTTGAGCCGAAAGCAAAACCAAGGAGTCATATGACTCCTAGGGTTAAATGGAAAGTATAACAAACTCCCGTTCAATGATGAAGCTAATCATGCAGCACCTGGGATTGAAGGGAAATCTGGACCATCCAAACTCCAAAAGAATGGCTCTCTAACCACCTCAATCAAATGGTAAATATGGAAGACCAATGTCGATGATAAGGCTAGTCCCAAATCCTCCTATGTCGAAGGGAAGACCAACAACTAGCCCATCCTCAGAGTCGTAATGTGAGTTTGGTACTGAAGACATCCATATGGTGAACTCGAAACTTGTGGCCAGAATGTCGAAATTTCCTAGCACAAGCTCAAACATTGTGCTAGCCAAGACTAGGACGTGCCATAGGTGCATCTGAATGTCGAGCCATAGAATAATAAACTAGACACTACAAATGGTGAATGATGAACCTAAAAGTAAATGTTGCAACTTAGTAAAACATAGGATCGTGCCAACAATCACAAGAACCAAATACACATAGCTTGTAGAGTTAGCATCATGCAAAGTTAGATGAGAATCGACGTCGTGCCACCCGATGTAGCATAATTTGAAACATCCAATGCACGATCTACTATATCCATGTGTGTATATGCATGTACTAAACTATACATCACATCCTCATGTGCAAATCCCTCTATGTGTGCATGATCCTCCAAGATAAGAATATGATTAATAGGATTATAATAAACATCATAGTTACTAAGGACTGAGAATGTATCCACACACGAGATATAAATGGAATCATCATCTATAAAATCCCTAACCTTGGAATCTCCAAGGTCACTGAAGTAATCCTCATAGGTAGGGTCTATCTCCATCAATAATGGATCTCCTCATAGGTAGGGTCTATCTCCATCAATAATGGATCTCCTCATAGGTAGGGTCTATCTCCATCAATAATGGATCTAAGAAAATATCTGAGTCAAATGTAAAACTCTCTAGATCCATAGGAATAATCATTTCTCTCCTATGAGATCTCACCTCAATAAAATCAACACTATCCTCATGCACTATACCTAACTGCTCAAACACATAGACTATACCTAAGTGAACACTGCTAGATACAGTGTGAAGGCTAGGAGTAGTGGTATCATGAACATCTCCACACAAAAAAGCCCTAGAAGAATAGCATGTCCGATCTAGCACAAGGAACTCAGACCTATGCCTAGAAGTATCGAACCAAGAACCCACATGTGAAGTATCACAAAACTCGTGTGCTATAATGGATGTATTACTAATCAAATATACACTATCCTCTAAAATCCTCCCACAATCAACTAATGTATCCACATGATTTGTAGGAAGGAAGATAGGTGTCGAATTGTCAATGCTTGATGTGCTCCATTGCCATCTCTGCCCTTGAGATCATGCTCGCATGATCCAACTCACACACATCACTATCATCATCATGCATATATGTGGCAATAGCATCATCTGCATGTGTATCACTATGATCATGTGCATGTGTATCATCATGTGCACATATATCAATATCATCATAAGTGTGTGTGTGCGGTACACCATCATGTGTATGTGTATGAGATACATCATCATAGATATATGTGGGTGTGATCTCGGTGTGATACATCATCATCTACATTTGTGCGGGTGTACTCCACGTCCTCACACGAACATAATCATAATGACTCAAGAGTGTAGGAAACTCATGTAAGATGCCCAAGGAAGAATCATCCCATGCAAACAATACCGAACCATCTGTGTGAAGGTAGTCAAGCAATGAAATAGTGAAATCCCCGTGTGCGGACCATTTGGCACAAACATCCACCTCATCAAACAAATATCTTGAGTGACTAGGCATCAATCCTTCGAGCTCAAAAAACTATCCGTGGCATGAACAGGCTGCCTTATCATAATATGAAGTCGATGAATGAGGGTCTAAAGGCCTAAACCTCGAAGTGCCAAAAATATGTGTGAATGCGGCAAAAAGAAATATGATCTGTGACACGAAATGGTGCTTGCAATAATGAGCATAAAGCCACGAAAACAATGCATGAGCATCTGTCCTAAGATCAAGATCTGAGATGGTAACATAGTGATGCCGACGACAGAGATGGGTTGTAGAGTGTCGATCGAATGCAGAGTAGAAAGAACCCATAACTGTACATGAACACTCTCCACGAGGTACCCCTAAATGTGTGAACACTCCACAAAACACAAAAAATATGAAAACATTCTCACAAAGCACCAACTGTGTGAAAAATCCCAAACAAAGTGCCAACGCATGTAAACGATGCCAAGTAGAATGCCAACGCATTTGAACGATGCCAAGTAGAACTCAACACAAGCCAATGTGTACTCCATATGAAAGAGCTCCAAATGTGGGAACAACCACCAAGAAAACTCAAGGGGTATGAACACACCTCAACAAGCACAACACGTGTAGAGGCTTCAAAAGTGGACCAAGTAATATGAATAGCTAGTGTTCAAATCAATTGGGATGGAGAAAAAGATTTTAATGGCCACCACAATGGGGAAGAGGTCAAAATTGGGTCAAATATGAAAGGGCAAAGTTACGTTTATGGACACTATAATGACAAGAGGTAAAAGATTAGAAACCCTAGATAACGTTTCGTCTACTTCTTTCCACCTACTAGCTCATGGCTATCACGTTGGAAACCCTTTTCTCTGCAACAACTTCTCTTCTCTGTGCTCTCCACATCTAGAGACGGTGGAAACTAAAAGACTAGCTCTGTTTAGAGCTATAATGGTCAGAAGGAAACCATAGCTCCTTCTCTCTCTCTTTTCTGCACTTTTTTTCCCCTGTGAATGCCCAATGCTCACCCGACGGTCTTCCTTTCAGAAAATGGTTAGCCTGCAGCACGGTGACGTTCTAGATGTGCCCACACTGCTCCCTTGCCTCGCTTACTACAGTACGTTTGCGTGCCTACGTTGAAAGAGCTGTGTCAATGATGTAAGGATGAAGCGCAAACGGCCTGTAGCATCTGGGAAACTTGTGGAAAGTCTACACCAAGGTTGATGATGTTTGTGTGCTTACCTTGCTACTGTTTGCGTGCGCTGAAAACGAACATACGCAAAGATGATGAGCTGAGCTGAGCTTCTTTAAAAGCTCACTGTGATACACTTGACCATCTCTAGAACCTCCAGCAAAACCAGACGCTGCAGGGAAATCTGAAGCTCCAGAAAAATCCAAAGCCATAGTGAAACCCAGAGCTTTCGTAATATCTGAAGCTACAGTCAAACCACTCTAGGACAACCTCCGCAACAAATGCTTCTTGGCTGCCTGCGGGAGGTTGGCGAGCTGAGCCTCCTCTCTGCACTCAAGTAAGCGATGGCTTCCCCAACCAAGGCGATCAGAGAATTGATGATCTGCCCCAAAGTGGTGAATTGCTGGTGTCTCTAGGTGCTACTGTCGTTGATCATTCTCTGCAGTACTCTTCCTTGTATGGCTGGGGCTTGGAGCGTTCAACACAATTTGGTGGTTTTGGCTTCAGTTGTACGTAAGTCAATCCTTTTGAGAGCACACCATTTAGATAGAGTCAACGTCCTGCATTTGGATGGTGAATCCTTGTGAGAGCACACCATTTAGATAGACTCAACCTGCATTTGGATCACCATCCTTTGGTTCTGCTGTCTCTGTATTTGGTTTAAGCACTCATGCTCTTGGTCCCACACCATTTGGTTCAACTACTCCTACCTTTGCTTCGTCTTCAACGAGCCCTTGCATTTGGTGCATCCTCAACCCTTGCATTTGATGCATCTTCAGCCCTTGCCTTTGGAACCTCTTCAACGTAGTACTACACCTGTGTTTGGACAATCTGCTGTGTCACTTGGAAGCAGTTCAACTCCAACATTTGGTTCTATGAAAAATCTGTACAGTAGCTACTTCTTCACTACATAGTGAGATACTGAGTAGCTTAAACCTCGAGCCCATGAATTCAAGAGACTTCCACATTTACTGAAGGAGAAACAAGGCAAAGAAAGCTGTGGAGAATTGCAGCTCTTGACTTGAAGAGATGATGCTCTCGGACGGGGTGATGGAAGTCTAGGCGGTAATGCCTACTGTCAGTTATATTATGGCCCCATGGAGATCATGCAGAAGACATGCTTATAACTATTAGGCCATACCCCTGCATGCCCATGCTGATGTGGTGGGGGTATCCACCGCTCATAATTCATAGGCAGGCAATCTCCCTCGCCCATACATGGGCAGTGGGGTACGTGTAACAGGCCTTACTATTCGGGTTTAAGCTAAATAAAAGGCCAGATTTCCCAGCTTCATTGTTTTTAGCTGGCATAATTGATACTTTTAAGTTCTCATACATGCATACACTTAGACCTCTGACACAGCTCAACTGTGTGTTTCTGCCAGTCCCACCACTCAGTGCCAGTCTCACCGTTTCTGTTGGTGCCACCAATTAAGGCCACTCTTGTGTTGCATACATCTACTTGTCAAGAATCTGTCTCAACTATCTTTGAAACTTAGTCTCCTTGATTAAGCTTAAGTATGCTTAATCTTTGCATAATCCACCCAATATTGCTTGTTGCCTAGCTCTTTACCCTTCCAATGTATTGAGTTTGGTCATTACTAACGCTCCATCAATATCCCTTCTAGTGATGTTGATTAACCGTCGTCACAACTGAGACGACGGTGAAGCTAATGACAAAAGCGTTCCTCTATTCGAGTCTCAGAGACGAATGTGTTTGTCTCTGACCCTGGTTCGAAAAACAAAATTTACCAAAATTAACCATGTTGATTAGCATAGATCATGATTGTAAACTCTTTCTTGGTCAAAAAATTATCATGATTACTTCAAATCGCTAACAATAATCTTGCATTACTACCAACAAGATTCAATAATCTTGCTTACTTGCATAAACTTAAGCAAGAACACCACAATTGTGTTTATCTTGCATCAAACTTTGTAACATTTCTTGGCTTCGTTGAAGTTTCAACAATTTTCTCTTAAAGAAACATGATTCTTGCAAAGAAACAATCAAGATTAGCAAAGTTCTAATCAAGAATCACTCATTGCTCAAGTTTGCACTAAGATAATTGTTGATTTTTGCATTTAATCTTGTAAACTTTACAATTCTGCAATAAAGATTCTTGAAATTTGGTTTTGCATAGTAAGCTTTGTATAGAACTGTAAGTGAAATGCAAACTACCAGTAAACTTCTCACATCTAAAATAAAACTATAATATGCTTAAGATCTTTAATCTATACTAAATCTTGATAAGAATTGCACTAAAATATGCGCAACAATCTTCAGTATCCTCTAAAACTGCAAAGATTTTTTAGTAGTAGGCAAATATAGAAGGAAACTAAGGTTTATGAATAGATTTCTTGAAAGGAAACACTAATCAAGAGGATGTAGCATGAAAATTCCAAGAAAATCACTCTAAAAATGGTTGGTAATCTTAATTCAAAGATCAAGAAAATCAAGATAATTAAGATTCTCTCAAATTTGTATAAGAATTAGGGATTTTGAAATCTACGATTAGCATATATTTGAAAATGCTTACAATTAATCTCATTGCTAATCTATTTAAAATAAAATCAAAAGAAAATTTAAAAATTGTGCAAAAGTATTATTCCAAAAATATATTAAGCATTAATCATTCTCCAATCAAAACATGAAGATCTAAGCAAAAAGCTCTGATACCAATGCAATGGAGAGATTTGATGAAAGGTTTATGAATAGATTTGATGAAAGGAAACACTAATTAAGAGGATGTAGCAAGAAAATTCCAAGAAAATCACTCTAAAAATGGTTGATAATCTTAATTCAAAGATCAAGAAAATCAAGATTATTGAGATTCTCTCAAATTTGTGCAAGAATTAGGGATTTTGAAATCTATGATTAGAATATATTGAAAAATGATTGTAATTAATCTCATTGCTAATCTATTCAAAATAAAATCAAAAGAAAATTAAAAAATTATACAAAAGTATTAATCCAAAGATGGATTAAGTATTAACCAATCTCTAATCAAAACATTAAACTAAGCCAAAAGCTATGATACCAATGCAATGGAGAGAAGCCATGGTTTTGATACCAATATAATGAAGAGAATCCATGGCTCTAATACCAATGCAATGAAGGGACCTAAGAGATTCTACTCATTAACATGGAGTACATACATATTCTCCCACTCATCCTAGGGAGTAGTACCTAAATATGCCATGAAAGCTTGGGCATAAGCTCCAAGAAGACAAGATGTCTATATCAAGAAAATATCAAAAGGGTAGTCAAAAAGATGTCAAGGTACAATAGCTTAGACCAACGTCACTTATATAATGCTTGGCCATTTCACACTGGCTAATCAATATGCCTATGTCCTAAATCTATGCTCAAGGGACCCAAGGTCCATGTGCCTAGGTCCAAATCCATAGATCATACATGTGCATGCGCATATATAATTGCTTCATTACATATCTAAGTGCTATGGAGTACCAATATCCTATAGTAGAATATAAAGACTACTCTTATGCATCAACTTAAGCAAGAACACCACAATTGTGTTTATTTTGTATCAAACTTTGTAATATTTCTTGGCTTCATTGAAGTTTCAACAATTTTCTCTTAAAGTAACATGATTCTTACAAAGAAATAATCAAGATTAGCAAAGTTCTAATCAAGAATCACTCATTGCTGAAGTTTGCACTAAGATAATTTGTTGATTTTTGCATTTAATCTTGTAAACTTTTCTTCAAATTTGGTTTTGCATAGTAGGCTTTGTATAGAACTATAAGTGAAATGCAAACACAGCCGGCCAGTTTCCAAAGCAGCCGACCAGCAGCTACCGCATATAAATAGCATCGATTCATATCATTTAATCCATCATCATCATATTTGGAGCTACTAAGCGAATCAGCCCCTCAGCCTTGGGAGCATTAACGCTTGGAGCATACAGCCTTTCATCATCAAAACGCATCACATACAGAATTCAGTCAAGGAGGCGATTCAGCACCTTGCGTTTTCAGCATACAAACAGAATTCAGCATACCATCTCATCATCATTTTGCTACAGCCTTATCGGTAAAGGTAAAACGCATTCATTCATTCATTTACAGCACATGAACGCAGCCTAGAACAGTCCCAATCAGCCTCTTCTCTCAGCCTCAGATTCGTAGCCTTCCTGGAAGAGTGCATAGGCATCAAGATCGGTCATCATTGGTGCTTCTACAGCCGTGTACAATTCAGCCCAACTCTTGGTCTTTTAAAGGTTTTGCGTTTGGCTTATCTACACTCCCAAATCAATCCTTCATTCATTCTCTTCAAAGATAATAAAGCAAATACTCCTAGCAGTAGAGGAGGGGACCCTTGTCATGTGCACAGTGTGTATCTACCGTGTGCTACACGCACACAAGACTAGCTTCGAGATTTGGGGAAGCTTGGAGCTAGGCAAGCTGATTGGCGAGCTGAGTTAGGGATAGACTAATGGGCGGTCACCCAAGTATGGACGGGCGGGCGTCCAAGTGTGGACACCCCCGATGACCGGCCAAGAGTCTAAAAAAGGGTGGCCAAGGTTAGTCATTAGTCATATAGAGTCTCGCATGACTTTGTGAGAGCTCTATGGTTAGGAGCCTGGATCTAGTGCAGACGTGCACCTGCTCTATGCAGCTGAGGCTGGCTCGAGGCCCGCAAGGGTAGCTTCGTGGCGGTATGGGACATCACGAGATAGAGAGCATGCCTCGTGAATGAGCAAGTCGGTAAGTAGAGAAGACGAGGTCGAAGAAAAGGTATGAGTGTTGCCATATATATAGGCATATATATAGGCAGTGATGTGTGTGAACACACTTAGGACCGCCGAGGGCACTTTTTCCCTCTTTAGGAGGTTTTTCCCCCCGGCTTGTATATACGCCCATTATTCTAGGGCTAACTTATCTTTGTACATTGACACAATCTAATACACTGTGTCTTGTGTGCATTCTTGCTTCTTCTTCTCCAAGCTTTGTGTGCTTTCTTGCAACCCTAATTCCAACAATTGGTATCAAAGCAAGCATTGGCTCCCAAGGCTACGCCGCTAGCACCCTCCGACTCACGTTCTCCGATTGAGGTGAGCTTTCACGAGCGCTTGCAGGCCCCTATACTCTGCAAATTGGCCCGTAGGGCTTAGCATTCTCAAAAATTGCATCTGAGGTCGTTTCAGGCTCTGTTTTTGCATTACAAGTTCTGTACAGGTGTTTTCGTCATTTTGTGCAGAAATTTTGAAAGTGCAGTTTTCTGCAAAACAGGCATACGTATTCTATTGTGGACCGTGCTACATAGCACGAGTTGTTTTCTGTTCAGTCTTTGCTTCATTACAGGTAGCTTTGCATCAGTTTCAGTCAGTGGCCATGGCTGATAACAACAATGATGTATTTCGCATGCTGCCTGCTGATGACAAACTGGATAGAGACACCAACTATCCACTTTGGGCATACATGATGCAACATGTTTTGGTTGCAAAAGGAGTGTGGAACATTGTGCAGGGTATGGATGTACGTCCAGGTTCTATGGATGTAGGATCTGTTGAGGATGTTGCAGGTTCTAGTAGCTCTACTATTGCTGCTATTTTACCCACTGCTAAACAAGCTCGTTGGGATGGTAAAGATGCGCAGGCTCATGCCTTGATTTCACTTTCTATCAAACGTAACATCACTCCACATATTCGTTCAGCTAAAATAGCAAAACAGGCTTGGGATATTCTAGCTGGTTTGTATGCAGGTCGTAAACGAGGCAAAAATCTCTTACCTGCATAAAGAGCTAGAATCGAAGATTATGCAAGAAGATGATGACATGAATGTTTTTCTTGCTAAGATTAAAGATCTCAAGGAACAGTTGATTTCTACAGGTGAGATTATTCCTGATCATTCTCTTGTGCAGACTGTTCTTGATGCTTTACGTGAGTCATATCAGACTTTTGCTTCCACGTGGAGACTTGTTACTGAGGATAGACCTGATGTTTTCAAGTATGATACTTTAGTCAACAAGAAGCAGAGTCCAGGCGAAACAGGGCTAGGCAGCATGCAGTTGATCAGGCATTTGTTGCTGCCCAGCAGAGAAGAAGTGGTAAGGCAGCCCCATTACCTGTTTCTTCTCCTATTAGTAGGTCTGCAACTTCTTCTCCTTCCATAGGTAGCAACAACAGGTTTGAGAAGGCTCTTGATAAAGGCAAGAAAAATATCAGGTGCAACTATTGTAAGGCAACTGATTATGTCATTAAGAATTGCCCTAAGCTAAAGGCTAAAGAGACAAAGAAGAAAGAGTCAAATGCAGCCACAATAGCGGATGCTTCTACAAATGCAGATTCTGCAAATGTTGTGCACGATACAGAATGGGCATTTAGCGTGTATTGCCAGTATGACCCATCTGTACATGATGCATGTTTGGCAGTTTCTGTTGACTCTGATGTATAGTATTTTGACATTGGTGCTACAAAGCACATTACCTCGCATCGTGATATGTTCACTTGTCTTGAGGCTGTCTCTAATGGGAATACTGTCACATGTGCCAATAATGCTTCTTACCCAGTGAAGGGCGTTGGTAAAATTATGCTAACTGCTGCAAATGGCAGCGCTTTCACACTTTCAGATGCTTTGTATGTGCCAGGGATAAAGAAGAATCTATTGTCTGTCTCCGCGCGCTTGCTAGACTTGGACTTGTAGTCAAATTTGTGGATGACAGATGTACTGTTCATGATTTGACTTCTAGTGATACGATTATTGTATCTGGCACCTTGTTTCGTGGGCTGTATAGGCTCAATTCTTATAACAAGTGTGTGGAAGATTCAACAAATGCAGTTTCTGATGAAAAGGCAGTTTGAGATGCAAAACTATGGCATGCTCATTTTGGTCATCTGAACTTTGCTAGTTTGCTGCGTTTGCAGAAATTTGATATGGTTGCTTCATTGCCCTCTCTTGAGGCACCATTACAACATGTTTGTGAAGGCTGTATTTTGGGCAAAATGCAACGTTCTGCGTTTCCAAAGGATGGTTCTGTGCGGGCCACTCGCAAATTGCAACTTGTACATAGTGATGTATGTGGGCCTATGCAAACTCCGTCATTTGGTAAACACTTGTACTTCGTGACTTTCATTGATGATTACTCAAGGCATGCATGGGTATATCCACTGAAGGCAAAGTCCGAAGTGTTTTTGTGCTTCAGGTTGAAAATGTATCCAATTGTACTATTGGTATCCTCCGTTCTGATCGAGGGGGAGAGTACATGTCTAAAGAGTTTGATGCATTTCTGGCTAGTCGTGGGATAAAACACCAATGTACAGTGCCGTATACCCCTCAGTAAAATGGTGTTGCTGAGAGGAAAAACAGGTCACTTATGGAGATGGCACAATGTATAGTCAAGAGCCAAGCTTTGCCACATGCGTTTTGGCTTGAGGCTGTCATGTATGTTGCATATGTACTCAATAGGTGTCCCACTAAGGCCTTGCAGTCTGTTACTCCATACGAAGCTTGGCATGGCAGGAAGCCTTCTATTGGTCACTTGCATGTCTTTGGTTACTTGGCCTATGCTTTAGTACCTGTGCAGCAACAACGTAGAAAATTGGATGATAAGGCTGTCAAATGCATTTTTGTTGGTTACATTGCTGAGAGCAAGGGTTACAGATTGTATCATTCGCAGTCAAAGCGTATCTTGATTAGTCGAGATGTTGTTTTTATGGAAGATGTTGTGCAGCCTTTATAATTATGTACCAAAGAGACAGGTGTGAGCTCACGGGATGTATTTGATATATTGTTGCCTCTGTTTACAGGTGGGAATTCAAACATAAGTCCTAATGAGGCAAATATTCATCCTATGTAAATTTCAAACGACATCATAGATCAGCCTATTTCTGATACAGATTTACAGGATGTAATTTATGAGGATAGGGCTGAAAATGAGTAGGCTAGAGGTATGCCTAAATGGCTGGTGCAAACCTTGCGTGATAGTAAAATTGATGCACCTATTTCTAGTCGTACTCATTCAGGTTTTCAGCATGCCTCTTATGCATCAGATTGTTATGCTTTGGCTGTGTCTAGTATGTGTGAAGAGAAGAACCTCTTTCATTTGATGAGGCACAAAAATCAGAAAATTGATTGGCTGCAATGTAAAGTGAATATGATGCTATAATGAAGAATGGTACATGGTCTTTGTGTGATTTGCCTATTGGTAAAAAGGTCATTGGATGTAAGTGAGTTTTTAAGTTGAAACGAAAGCCAGATGGCAGTGTTGATCGCTAAAAGGCTAGACTTGTTGCAAAGGGTTATGCTCAAGAAAAGGGGATTGATTTTGATGAGACCTTTGCTCCCACTTGTCGTATGACTACCATTCGTAGCATGACTACCACTTGCTCCCACTTGTCGTATGACTACCATTCGTAGCATTAGTGCATTGGTAGCTCATATACATCAGTTGGACATAAAGACTGCGTTCTTGAATGGAGACTTGCATGAGGAGGTGTATGTATCGCAGCCTCGTGGTTTTGTTCAAAGAGGGCAGGAAAACAAAGTATGCAGGTTGAAAAAGGCTTTGTATGGTTTAAAGCAAGCTCCACGAGCTTGGTATGAAAAGATACATGCATATTTGACTGCACATGGTTTTCAGAATAGTCCAACAGAAAGTACTTTGTATGTTAAATGTGTGGATGATGTACATCTGATCATTGCTCTCTATGTCGATGACATGCTGCTCACAGGACCAAATGAGAGTCATATTGTTGATTTTAAGGCTGATTTGAATGCCTCTTTTAAGATATCAGATTTGGGACATTTGTATTATTATTTGGGGATACAAATTAAGCAGTGTGATGGAGGTATTGCTTTGTGTCAGACAAAGTATATTGAGACATTGTTGCGGAGATTTGGCCTTGAAGACTGCAAGCCTATTGCTACTCCAATGGAGACAGGTTTGAAGTTGAGTCTTTATGATGCTGGAGATCACTTTGATGTCACACTCTATCAGACGACTGTTCGTTGCCTCATTTATGTATGCATTACGAGGCCGGACATTCAGTTTGCAGTCTCACAGGTGAGCAGGTTTATGCATAGCCCAGGGTCTCAGCATTGGAAGGCAGTTAAACGCATCTTTCGCTACCTGAGTGGCACCATACATCTTGGGTTGTTTTATCCCAAGGGGGGATCGTTGCCGCCAGATTTACATGCTTTTTCAAACTCAGATTGGACTGGTTGCTATGACACAAGAGTGTCCGCAAGTGGTTTTTGTTTCATGCTCGGTAGCTCATGCATATCTTGGTTGAGCAAGAAGCAACCTACTGTGGCCACTTCTAGTTGTGAAGCTAAGTACAGGGCAGCTTTCACAGCTATGGTTGAGTGTGTGTGGTTGAGACAGCTTATGGCTGACTTGGGTGTTGGAAAGGAGTCTGTCACCTCTATCTACATTGACAGTCAGAGCACATTGGCAGTTGCGAGAAACCCAATTTTTCATGCTCGCACAAAGCACATTGAGGTGCATTATCACTATGTCAGGGAGAGACTCTCAGCAGGAGAGATCAACTTGGCATATGTGCCAACACAGGACAACCTCGCCGATCTTTTCACAAAGGTGCTTCCTTGTGAGAACTTTGAAGCTTTCCGCAAAGCTTTGGGCTTGCTCCCCTTTGTGGACTGATCTACTTCGGGCATGGCACTTCCCTATACATGAGTGCCAGCTCTCGTTCACACCATCACTCCCAGGGGGGATTTGTTGCCATATATATAGGCAGTGATGTGTGTGAACACACTTAGGCCCGCCGGGGCACTTGTTCCCTCTTTAGGAGGTTTTTTCCCCCGGCTTGTATATACGCCCATTATTCTAGGGGTAGCTTATCTTTGTACATTGACACAATCTAATACACTGTGTGTTGTGTGCATTCTTGCTTCTTCTTCTCCAAGCTTTGTGTGCTTTCTTGTAACCCTAATTCCAACAACGAGTTCGAGAAGCTTGCTGTTTTTTCTATGCATACTACTGTTTTTTCATATTAGTATGTTGCTTTTTCATCGTAGGAGCCCGTAGTGATGGAGATGGTGGTCTAGTAGGGTTGGTTTGCTTAGCAAGAAGAAGTGCTGTGTTTGCATTCTTGCTTCTTCTTCTCCAAGCTTTGTGTGCTTTCTTGCAACCCTAATTCCAACAATGAGTTCGAGAAGCTTGCTGTTTTTTCTATGCATACTACTGTTTTTTCATATTAGTATGTTGCTTTTTCATCATAGGAGCCCGTGGTGATGGTGGTCTAGTAGGGTTGGTTTGCTTAGCAAGAAGAAGTGCTGTGTTTGTGCAACTGTTTGATCAGTTTGAAGAGAGAGAAAAAAAAGCATGTCGGCTATTTTTGTGAGAGAGAGAGAGAGAGAGAGATCGCCGGCTGTGTTGTTTAGCGCTTGTATGCGCAGCCAGGGTGGGTAATCTTATATAGTCACTGGCAGGCTGTCAAGCATGATCCAGCGCGCGTGTACAGGCGTTAGTGCGCAGGCTGGCACAGGCGCACCTATGATATGCAGGCAGCCAAGTATACGCACGGGTACAGCACACAATCGTGTGCAAGACAAGTGCGCAGGCAGCAGCGCCAGCAAGGCGAACACAGGCGTACACAGGCAGTCGACAGGTTCTCTTCGTGCGCAAACACGCTGAAGGCGGCGCACGTGGGCAGTTGACGTGGGGTACGCAGGCAAAAGCAGGCGACGGCGCTCCACGCATGTGTATAGTACATGTTGGAGGCGAGCTCGTACACGTGAGCAGACACGCAGCACACGGTGGCAGGAAGGCGGCGATGGATTTAGCGAAAAGCAACGTAGCAACAAGGAGTTTTTTTCCTCTTGCTTTCGTTTTTTTTCCTAAACCTTAATAAAAGGTTTAAAAAAACTACTTAATGCTTAAAGGTGTTTTTTTTAAAGACAACAGAGAATATATATATATATATATATATATATATTTATTTAAAAAAATACAAAAGCAAAAGCTCAAGATTGCTTTTGGGGAAGCCTATATATTCCCCTTAAGTAAGCTTCTTGCCACACGTCTCTCAAGTTTTCAAGCTCTAAATCTCTAAAATTCTCCAGCACTTTTCTTGTGCAAGATCGAATTTTCTCTCCCCTTGCCCTCTTCAAGATGTCGACCCAAGAATCCGAGTTGGAGCCCCTTATCGAACGTGAAGGCCTGCCGGCTACGGAAGACACCGATGCCGATCTTTTCGACGATTATGTGTCAAAATCAGATTTCCAAGAGTTTAAAGTCGCTCTCGAAGCTTCTTCTTCGGAACATCAAGCACAAATCGCCGCGCAGATGCAGGCTTTGCAGAACTCCATCTCCCTTTTGACCACTACCCTATCTACTCTTTCGGGTATGGATACCTTGGCATCTGCTTTAGGCCCCAACATTACTCCAGAATAGTTCGAGAGCGAGCAAAAGCAGCGTACCAAGAAGATAGTGAACACTTGGCTACATAAGTGGCAAGTCCATTTTCAGTTCCATCCATATGACGATGGGAAAAAGATCCAGCTAGCAGCAGGTTTCCTCTCAGGCAAAGCTTTGCTTTGGTGGAAGGAACTCAACCCTAAGCCAACGACTTGGGCACAATTCGAAGATGTCTTCAAGAAAGAATTCCTCAAGAAAGAGGATGATTATGATGTTATTGCCCGGTTTACAGCTTTGACTATAACCTCGCAGCACCTCACTTATGAGGTCTACCTCCATAAATTTAGGGACTTGCAGATGAAAGCTACGAAGATGGATCCCACAACTCTTTTGGGGTTCTTCGTAGCTGGTTTACCCGACTCATACTGTTTACAGGTTAAAAATAACACATGCAAAACTTTGGACGAGGCCATTCATTCCGCTCGTATCTATGATAATACAATGGTCTCTTCCAAGTCTAAACCCGTTACCGACCAGGGGAACAAGCAAAAAATAAAGTTCTCCGCACCAATGGCTAACTTGACTGAAGGAAAGTCTTCGGACCAACCTTCAAAGAATTCAAGTTCGACACCAGCGAAGAAGAAACGTCTCCTTAAAGCTTTGAAGCTCAAGGAGGGACGTTGTTTCATCTGCGAAGAAAAAGGACACATTCGTAATAACGAGTGCTCGAAGCAAAAGGGTGCAAAGACCAACACAGGACCCAAGCCAAAGGCAGCTAACCAGTTGTTTTTGACAGGTACGTCAGTTACTGTACTTTCTCGCCCTAGTTCATGTTCTGATTGTTTGTTCAAGTCTAAAGTTTTTGGCTTGAATGATCTTCTCCGAGTTTATGGAGAAGTGAATGGCCATAGAATCCACATTCTTCTAGACCCTGGCAGCTCACACAACTTTGTAAACTATAAACTTGTGCAGAAATTGGGTCTTGATATGACACCCATCAATCATACCTATGGATACGCCTACCTGCAGGTCGGCAAGTATGGGATCGAAAGGTGGAGATGCTACCAATCCGGATTCAGGACTACAAAGATACTCTGGAATGCTATATTATGCACCTAGAACATGTAGACTTGTTATTAGGGATTGAGTGGTTTAAGACTCTTCAAGTCCAGATAGATTGGTCTAGTTATATTTTTTCTTTTCAACATAGGAACACCCAGTATAGTATCTTAGGTGATTGTATACATCCCTCTTAGAGACCCCTTGTAAATACAATTGATTTTGAAAATATAATGGATTCTTCTTTGTATACCGCTTTCCATTGTGTATTGATTCCACTTTCTTCATTTCTCATACCTTCTATGGATGTCAATGACGTAAGTGTATTTGAAAGCAAAGAATTACAAAAGATACTTGATTCATTTCAAGATGTATTTCCTAAGGAACTGCCATCGGGATTACCACCTGAAAGGGCAGTAGATTATCGTATTGACCTAATCCCTGGTGCTCATCCTGTTAGTATTCCACCTTATAGTATGAGCCAAGCTGAGGAAGATGAGTTGGCTAAGCAACTCGAAGATTATCTGAGGATGGGCCAGATCCGTCCAAGTAAATCACCTTGGGGTGCACCTGTGCTGCTTAGGAGAAAGAAGGACAACACTTGAAGAATGTGTATAGATTACAAGAGATTGAACAAGTTGACAATTAAGAACCGTTATCCTCTCCCTAGATCAGATGACCCGATTGACCGGTTAGCAGGAGGGAAATATTTCACGAAGATAGATTTACGTACTGGCTATCACCAGATACGTATTCATGAATGGCATGTTGAAGGAACCGCCTTTCGGACTAGGTATGGCCATTACGAGTTTCTCATATTACCTTTTGGGTTAACCAATGCTCCAACCACTTTCCAGCAAATGATGAACGATCTTTTTCGTAAACATTTGGGAAAATTTGTGGTTGTGTTCCTAGATGATATTTTGATATATAGTCGTACTCTTGAGGATCATGTTAGACAAAATCGACTATATGCTAAGTTAATTAAATGTGAGTTTGATATCATTTACTTGGGACACAAGATCACTAGAGATGGATTGAGCATTGACTATGACCGAGTTCATAAGGTTGTGGACTGGCCTATACCACGAACAGTGAAACAACTTCGTTCTTTTCTCGGTTTTGTTGTCTTTCTTCGAAAATCTGTGCGGAAGTACTCTCAGCTTACACTATCGATGACCGACTTGTTGAAAGGTCGTGGACGTAAGCTAAATCAGCCTATCACTTGGAATAATGATCCGGATATGGCCTTTAGACTTTTGAAAGATAAAGTCAAGAAAACACCTATCTTAGCATTACCCTAGTTGGCCTTATGTTCTTGAAACTGATGCCAGTGACTATGCCATCGGGGCTACTCTATTTCAAGATGGTAGACCTATTGCTTTTGAAAGTAAAAAGCTAGACGACACTCAATCTCGTTGGCCAACCCTTGAGAAGGAGCTTTATGCTGTGATTCACGGTCTCAAGGTTTGGAGCCATTATTTATATGGCTCCAAGTTTGTGGTATTGACTAATCATCGGTCAATCAAGTATGTGTGTGATGCGGATGATTTGAGAGGAAGGAAAGCTCGTTGGGTTGAGTTAATGCAAGATTTTGATTTTGAGATTCGTTATCGAAAAGGGTCCATGAATAGTGTTACAGATGTGCTTAGTAGAATTAGAGAGGTGAATACTTTGTCGTTCACCGAGATTTCTATTGATTTATTTCAGTCATTGAGAGGGCTTTGCAGGACTGATAGTTATTTTGGTCCATTTTGGCAGAAGATCCAAGACGGGAGCTCATTGATTGACCAAGACTCGATGACTGAGCAGCCTACCATTCAGGCTGCAAGAGGCCAGTGGATGATTCGGAATGGTTCACTAGTCCGTAATGACAAAATTTGTGTACCACAAATCTCGGACATTCGGTCCAAGATTCTTAAGGAGTGTCATGACGCCCCTTTTGCTGGACACCCTGGGGTACACAGGACATTATCGTTAGTGAAACACACTTTTTATTGGTCAAAGATAAAAGGATATGTAGAAGATTATGTTCTCAAGTGTCAAGTTTGTCAAGCAAATAAAGCTGAACACTTTAGATAGGCTGGGTTGTTGCATCCTTTGCAAATCCTAGGTAATAAATGGAAAAGTACTTCCATGGATTTTATTACCGGATTGCCAAGAACATATCAAGGCCACGATTCTATTTGGGTTGTGATAGATCGCTTGACAAAAATGACTAGATTTTTACCGACCCGGAAGACCATTACATCTACGCAATTAGCACGGCAGTTTATCGAGCAATTGTTTAGACTGTATGGGTTACCGCGTAGGACATGGTCAGTGATAGGGACTCTAAGTTTACCAGTGATTTTTGGAAACTTGTTTTTGAGAAGTTGGAAACAACTTTGAATTTGAGTAGCTCAGATCATCCTCAATCTGATGGCCAGAGTGAAAGAGTGAATCAGATTTTGGAGGATATGCTTCGAGCCTATGTATCCAAAAGACAGAGTTCATGGGAGGATTATCTTCCTGTGTTAGAATTTGCATATAACAGTACTAAGCATACGAGTACAGGTTTTAGTCCTGTCATGCTTATGTATGGGTTTCAACCTAGATCACCTGTTATTATAGTGGGATTCTCAGGACTTCAGCATGATGCAGCACGTAATTTTTTGTAGATATGCAAGAAATGTTACAAGTCGCGAAGGAATCTATTAGGAGTGCTCAAGACCGAGACAAATTTTATTCTAATAGACATCATTCACCAGAGAGTTCTCTGAAGTAACGATGGTGTATTTGCGAGTTCCAAAAGATTCCGAGACTTTACGGACAGGTCGATCTCCGAAATTATCCCCTAGATACTGTGGACCATTTCGTATTACACGACGGATTGGTTCAGTCGCATATGAATTGGATTTGCCTTCTCATGTGAAAGTTCATCCTGTATTTCATGTTAGTAGACTTAAGGAAATATTGGGTGGAACAGACCAGTTAGTTACTCCTCAAGAAATCATAGATGTTGAGGACATGACATTTGCTCCACACGAACCTGAAAAGATTCTTGGATTTCATGAAACAAGATTGCGTAATACGCTTATCACGGAATACAAGATCAAGTGAAAGGATCGTGTTGAGGAGGACACTACATGGGAGACATTGACTACTCTTCAAAGAGATTACCCTGGCTTTTTAGTGAGCTTAGAAGTGAGCTCTTAGAGGAAGGGGAGTATGTCATGTGCACAGTGTGTATCTACCGTGTGCTACATGCACACAAGACTAGCTTCGAGGTTTGGGGAAGCTTGGAGCTAGGCTGGCTGATTGGCGAGCTGAGTTAGGGATACTAACGGGCGGTCACCCAAGTATGGACGGGCGGGCACCCAAGTGTGGATGCTCGATGACCGGCCAAGAGCCTATAAAAGGGTGGCCAAGGTTAGTCATTAGTCATATAGAGTCTCGCATGACTTTGTGAGAGCTCTATGGTCAGGAGCCTGGATCTAGTGCAGACGTGCACCTGCTCTATGCAGCCGAGGCTTGCAGCAGTCTCGAGGCCCGCAAGGGTAGCTTCATGGCGGTATGGGACGTTACGAGGTAGAGATTGGTCAGTATGTCCATCTAGTTAGCTCAGCTCGTGGCTCCGTGGGGACAGCCAAGTCTTGTGGGCTTGCCCATGGCTGTCGTGGTTGGGAGGCGAGCAGGGATTTAATATTCACGTGATCACAAGATTTTTTGTGATAATAACACATGTGAACAAGTTATTCACATGTTCTCATGTTACCGTTCACAAAAATAACAGGTCACTTGCCATTTGGGAACCCCTTAAAAGCTTGGCTACACATGGGAATAATCTATTCACATGTTCTCATGTTACCATCTTCACATAATAGCAGGTCAGTGGCCACCTACGAAGATTTTTTATGCTCGACAAAGATAAGTTTTTTAGGCCCTTGTGAAAGCTTTGTGAATATAACATGTGATCACAAGATTTTTTGTGTTATTAACATATGTTATTAACATGTTCACATGTTCTCGTTTACGTCAGTGAAATCCCTGGAGGCGAGTCATGCCTGCACCCCCTTCTTGTTTGTTTTGCAGGTTTTGAGTCTTGTACGGGGAGCGTTCCACGGTGGGGATTTGACAACCCTTCAGTGGGTAATTTGGGACCCAATAAGATCTATCTCTCTCTCTCATCTCTTAAAGTTTGAAGTGATAAAGTGGATTACTAAAGACTCACAAAACTCAGGATAAAGAAGGCGGTGTGAGACTTTGTGTGATAGGATCCTTCATTATGCATAATTCCACTGCATGTTATATTGGTATTAGATTCAGCTTGTCCACACACACCACATCCTAGTGTGAGAGCATCCTTGGATGGTCATACTTCGCTCTGGCAGCATGACCACGGACTTCAATAACATGTCTACAAAGGAGAGTACACATCAACAAAAAGACGTCTCCCCCGAAGGAGACCTTGCTCTTCCTCCTACTACAGATACCATAGCTCTACTCCGAGCACAGAACCGGCTTCTTATGGAGCGTCTCCAACTCTTGGAGGCAACAGTAACAAAACCCGCGCCTCCAATTACCCTTGACTTTGTCACCCTCTTCTTTCAGATGTAACAACAAAGACAAGAGGATGAAGCCAGACGACGGGAAGAAAAAGCAGACAGACGGAACTATGAAGAAGCACAACGCAGGCTTGAAGAGGACCGGTGTCACCATTTGGCTCCCTGAACAACAAGGTATCCTCAAATAAATGCAAAGATAGATTCTCTCCAGATCTTTCTATGCATTTAGACACCAGTTTGACTGGTGAATCACCCTCGGGATGTCCAGTATTTGGACTTTGCTGATATGATCAGTAGTCCTATGAGATGGATTGATATTTCCAGAGGGATGAGAGCTTTGCTGATATGATCAGTAACTCGTCTGGCAGTGCTAGTGTGACTAGTAGGCCTGGAGGTGTGACCAGTATGACTGGGAACACTGGAACTCGGGGTCATCTAGTATGACTAGATCCCTGAGTGAGATACATGGCTTGCGAACAGGGGATTTCCAATGTATATTTGCATATGCACTTCATTTTATGTATGTGCGAAGATAAAAGATTTACTAGATGCATGACTTGTTTTCATGTCCTGCATGCTTGCCCATGTTTGGTCTCGTAGCGCTGGGGACGCCCAGAACTTCTGGCTACGAGACTGTGGGGATGCCTTTGCTTGTTAATTTGCGATTGGCTTTTTGCAAGCACTAAATTTGACCGCCGAAAGGCTCAAAAATAATGTCTAAGGCTTAGTTATATTTTTATAAGGCGGAGAGTGTTCACACCCACATTAAAAATGGGGTGTGAACATCCCAATAGGCACACAAAATTTTGAAATATCTAATCGTGCCATTTCTGAAGGATTATGATGCTTTGAAATAAAACAAATAAAAAGGCCACAAGAAAAACATCCAGAGCCCTCGCATCCTTATGGAATGTGGTTGATGTGGGGGAAAAAAAAAAGAACATGGCTGGTTGGCGAAGAACCTGGCACCGTTTGACGTTTTCGCACACGGACGGGAGGCACTGAAGAGGCAGTCAGCGAATTGAAGCGAAGAATATACACACCTTCTTCTTCTTCTCTGGGAACCGACCGATTGAAGCTAAACAGGGGTTACTTATCTCTTGTTCTCTCTCCTGCAGCCAACTGAAG
This sequence comes from Cibotium barometz, assembly GCF_041138505.1. Taxonomy (NCBI): domain Eukaryota; kingdom Viridiplantae; phylum Streptophyta; class Polypodiopsida; order Cyatheales; family Cibotiaceae; genus Cibotium; species Cibotium barometz. The sequence continues at coordinate 29,685,416 of NC_141083.1, forward strand.
CAAGAAGTCGCCTTACTCTCTCTCACAGGCGGCCAGACACCTTTTCTCTCTTCTTATCTGCCAGCTGACTGAAGTATTCAAAGTTCTCTTTTTCTCTCTCACTCAGGCTGGACTGAATCGCAAGCATCATTCCTTATTTTCCCACAGGACTGAAAACAGAATTTTCTCTCATGGGATTCACGAAAATTTCGGTCTCTCTTCCTCTCATGCAGGGCTGAAACAGAGTATCATCTTTCTCTTTCATGGACTAAATGAGGAGTAAAATCTTTCTCTTTCTCACACCAGACTGAACCAGCAGGTGTTCACACTTTGTTTCTCCCAAGACTAACAAATAGATGGTTGGGAACAGTTGGTTACAAAGTCCTTTATACCCCACAAAATAGTATGCTGCGCAGAACTGCATAAAAGTTGTGAAAGGAGTGTCCCTCTACCCCGATACTGCGCTGCCACAACAGGGAGGTACAGCATGATAAAGTTCTACATCACCCTCTACTCTTGATTCCACATCCATGTGTACTTTGAAGGAATAACTAATGGGAGGTATGTATCCTGAAAATGATTCTATTTGGATTGAGGACCAAGTGGCCAAGGTTCTGTAAGAGAAACTAATCTAGTGTGAGACTGGGAGTGCTTGTGAGGTCCACATAGTAGAACGTGAGACTGGGCTTCTCCTGTGAGATCCACACTAGGTTGGTGTAAAGCTGGAAACACCCCTTGCCTTGGGCTTGGGTGGTGGAACTTGTTTTGCTTTGTTTTCATACTTGATAGTTGGAAATCAGGTGCAAGAGCATCCTCTACATGTATCTGAAAGTACTCCCTGTAACAAAGTAATAAAGTTTTTTTTTTTGGGGGGGGGAGGGCCAGCCCGTTCCGGACACATTGTGTTGTCAGTTCCTCCGAACCTTTTATACTCATTGAGTGTGGGTGAGTGTGGTTATAATTGGCGAAGCTATCTGTACTTAGTGTCTTTAATGTGAAGTTTAATATTCTTAGAAATTTGGATTGTACTACCCACCTCAGTTTCAACCGGCATCAGCCTGAACTCGCCGCTCGGGAGCACCAACGAGAGCTCGATCGAGAGCGCATGTTACTCAAACACCAACGGGAAAAGAAGGCCTTGCATCTGAAATATCAGCACCTCTCTTCAGTTTTCCCACCCATAAGTGCCACCAGCCAGCATCCCGCGACATCAAAACCATTAGCCGAACTCAACCGAATTTTAGTAAGTATGATGGTAAGTGTGATCATTTAGCTGTCAAACAATTTATTCATCAGTTTAATGCTTATTTTCCATTGGCAAAGCTAACAGATCCTCAAGACAAAGTCCACGTCAGAGCTTCCCACCTCACAGGTGAGGCAGTCACTTGGTGGCAAAATTGGTCTAGTATCCATCCATACCACATCACAGGTGTCACAACTTTTCGCTGGCATCCCTTTGTCCATGACCTTAAGACCAAATTTCTCCATCCCCAGTATTTGACCAACCTGGCAGATGAGTTTTATGGACTCGAACAGAACAGGTCACCTGTGCTTCAGTTAGGTTTTAACTTTAGCACAACAGTTAGGGTTATTTGAGCAGGCCAAGATGGATCAATTCATTCATGGATTAGATCCTAACATCCGGTTCATAGTTTGAAACTTTGAAGCCTGCACATATGACCGGGCTTTGACTCTGGCTCAAAATGAAGAAATGAAGATAAACGGAGGCAAGCCTAAGAAACTGCAGTCTAGTACCAAACCCCAGCAGCAACAACAGCAGTAGCAATCTGCTTCGCAGCAGTCGGGGAAAGGTAATGTGTCTTCTGAAGGTGATAAGAAGGACGGCAATTCTAGCTTTTGTTCAGGGGTAAGAAAAATAAGGAATCCAAACCTAAGAAAACCCCTGAGAATAACCTAATGTAGGCATCACTAGAGGCTATCTTCCTCCAAAGGAGCAAAGAAAGTACCACTCAAAGAACAGATGTTTTTTTTGTCATACCAGTGGGCATGGGAACAAGGATTGCCAGAAATGGCAAACGGAGCAAGCCTCCAAACCACCTTCTTCCACAGTTTCCACAACATCTCCTGCTCGTCCAACCCCATCTACTACCTACCACCAACGCAATTCAGCTTTTACCTTCTATACATCCTATGCTATCCGTGGTATTTAATGCTAAGCAGGAGGGTGAGAGTGATGCTGCACAGAAAAGCCTCATCCGAGCTTATGGCTCTGCCAAGGGCTACTAGTTCATAGTCATTTTTGACATGGACAGTTCTGAGGACGCCATATCTCCGCAGTTGGCCACCAACATGAGTTGTAGCTTAGTGTCCTATCATTTGGAGGTGGACGGGTTTACACCTAGTCTCCGCACCCACATATCTCAAAAGGCACATCAGTTTCCTTTTCAAGTTCAAAAGGTCTCATTCCAACGAGATTTCATTGTCTCTCCTCTATTGGGATGTGACATGATTTTAGGAATCCAGTGGTTTCGCCAGTATGAACCCATTCCTAATTGGGGGCAGGACACTTTTATTATCTCTAGAGGTTTTCCTGAGCCTATCATGATTCGTGGGGATAGGAGCATTCTTGGCATTCCTATGATTTCTCATCTCCAGGCCCGACGAGCTATCCACCACAAGGGAGCAGAAGGAGCATTGATTTATGCTCAGACAGCTTCTATCTCATTGATAACACTTGTCTCATCTTCTTCTTCAGTCCCCCAGTTGGCAGATCTTCTTTCTCATTCAAACTTTTTACTTAAGGATGATCTCCCACCCAATTTCCCACCCTCTCGTCTTGAGGATTATCATATCGATTTGGTCCCTAGGGCAGAACCTCCTAGCAAGTTTTCCTCTTTTCTTTCCAAGACTTTCAAGGGCAAGCTAGAACAGCAAACCAGTACTCAAACATTTGAAACATGTTCCTTATGGACGAGTTTTCACAGTCAACACAGACCACCAAGCACTTAAGTGGCTCCCGAGACGACGCCAAGTGCCCAGTGGAGTGATCGGCACACCAGATGGAGTCAGCTCTTCTACCAGTTTGGAGGACTAAACAAGTACATCCCTGGTAAGCATTACTCAGTGGCCGATGCTCCTAGTAGAAAGACTAGCATCCAAACTATGCAGGAGTCTACCATTCTCAACATCTCTGGAAAAGACTTCTATAACATAGAAGATTAGTATGTCAATTCCGCAGAGTTTGGTACTCAACCCAATTTGGTCCTCAATTTTGAGCATGGCCATTATTTAGTTCACAAACATGCAAATAAGTCTAGACGAGATGTCCAGTTCAAAGAAGGGGATAGGGTCTATTTGCATATCATGTAAGAGAGATTGAAACAAGTGGACAAACGTTGTCCCAAGCTTTCTTTTCCGTAGTTTTGGACCCTTTCCTATAGTTAAAAAGTTAAGTGATGTCTCCATGAAATTGAAGTTGCCTAAGAGTTGGACGATGCATGATGCTTTCCATGTTTCTTGGCTAAAACCATATGTTAGACTAGAAGTATTTGATGTATTAGATGAACAGCAGCCCGACGTGGTAGACGAATCAGAGATCATTAAGCTTGAGAAAATCCTTCTTCATCATTGGAAGCATGGTTCCAGTCGAAGACTCCATCAATTCTAAACAAAGCTCCGAGATCGAGGTACCCACGAAACCATATGGCTAGATGAGGAGTTCTTTCAAGAGTACCCCCAGTTATTGGCGAACTACTTGGAAGCCATGAACCTACCGCCAAGATAAGCAGGAGGGAATGTCACATGCACTCCGTACTGTAGTGCATGGTGACAAGATGGCTCATCATCAAGGCTCCATTGTACAACAGTAGAACCCTTTAGGATTTGATATTGTCATACACCGTGACCCCATTCTAATCCTCAGTCCAAGATATATCAAGCACGAGTTACGCACATCATTCCTCAGCCTTAGAGAATCACTTAGTCAGTCAAGTCCCTTAACCCACTTAGAGAGAATCATTCATGCATATAGAGTCAATAGAAGCCTTAGGGTTTGCATCACAGCATGATTGCATTTTACATATCATTCATCCCATATGCACATAGACCCATCTAGTATTTTTACCATATTTTACAACATTTATTCTAGCATTTTTACCATTTGTTTCAGCATTATCCATTTATTCTAGTCGTGTAGCAATTTATTGCTACAGCCGGCCAGTTTCCAAAGCAGCCGACCAGCAGCTAATGCATATAAATAGCATCGATTCATATCATTTAATCCATCATCATCATATTTGGAGCTACTAATCGAATCAACCCCTCAGCCTTGGGATAATAAGGAAAATACTCCTAGCAATAGGAGGGGGCCCTTCAGTGGGTAATTTGGGACCCAATAAGGTGTGCAGATCTATCTCTCTCTCTCTCTCTCATCTCTTAAAGTTTGAAGTGATAACGTGGATTGCTAAAGACTCGCGAAACTCGGGATAAAGAAGGCGGCGTGACACTTTATGTGACAGGATCCTTCATTATGCATAATTCCGCTGCATGTTACACACCAACCTTCCCATACCCATACTGTCACCCCCAGCCACTTCCTCAACCTCCACCCACACCACTAACCTCTGCTCTAACCACTAAAGATATCTTGAGGATAGTATGTCACGTGCACGCCCGTGCCATGGCTAACCCTTTGCAGAAACAACCTTAATCCCTGATTAATCAGCATTTAAAGTCAGTATCAAAAGCATCACTAGTCTCATTAGTAACCTCACATCAACATTAACATCATCAGTAGCTAAGCATCAGAAGCATCAGCATGGTCTACAGCATCTACATCATCAGCAGTACCATTAGGAAAGGCCCAAGCTGTCTGGCAACCAGTGCTTCTGATACTGACTTAAAATGCTGACTAATCAGAGATTAAGACTATTCCTGCACAGGGTTAGCCATGGCACGGGCGTACATGTGACATGGCAGCCCAAATAGGGAGGGGGGTAGCAACAAGGCTAGCAGCAACACCATTGCCGGCTATAGCAGTAGGACCGAACCCTAGACACCCAAATACCATCAAACCCATGCAAATTGTAAAATTGATGCCCAAGTTCAATGGGACTGGAGACCCCATTGCACACTTGGAAGTGTTTGATCAAATGTTCGCCACATGCGGTTGGCCTAATGACCTTGTATGGGTAAGTGCCTTCGGCCTTACCATGGAAGGGAATGTGGATGAGTGGTTCCCATCACTAAAACGAGAAGATGAGGTTGACTTTGACACCTTGAAAACTGCTTTCACAATTGGGTCCTCCCACTAGGGAACCCGATGGAACCCAGTCGATCAACTTTACCGAGTCAAGTAGCAAGAGACAGAATCAATTAGAGACAACATCAACACACTGAGATACGTTTACTCACTATAACAATGACAAATTCTCTAACAAACACTTAGCAAGGGGATTCTTGGAAGGAATTCTTGATTCAACCTTGCATAATGCCTTGTACTCGGAAAAGCATAAAAACTTTGAGCCAGCTGTAGAAGTGCCATAAACTTTGACAATAATTTCATGGGAACTTCTTCAAGGAAACTCCCTGAAGGAACCCCTGAAGGAACCCCTTATGAAGCATCCTTTGACACAATATCTTTAAGGGTAGCCGTCAAAGGCAAAGAGCCACAAGGCTCACCAGCCATAGAAGACCTAGCAGCTCTGCTCATGCAACAAATGACTATGCAATGGAAGGTCGGGGTAAGAAAAGATAACATTAGCCAACCGCATCTATATACCCCAGACATGAGTTGGTCTGGTGTTCGAAACGTCATGCCAACCACACAAGCACGGAATGCCCCCACCTAAGACCAAGACAAGGAGGAATCTGGTGTGTGTACTGCATGAGGATGGGAAACCATGATACTGCCCATTGCTACAAGAGTCAACCTCAGGTGGCAGCAACCACTAGTTGCACCAACTCCACGTGCCCAACACCTGGCTTTGACGACAAGACCCGTGCTTTACAACGCACCTCACCTAGGGCCGTATGTGCCTCAAAGAGGAGTTCTAAGAGTCCACAACCACCCATTCCTAGAGTAACCCCCATGATCCAATTAACCTTGATGGAAATACTTGAGGGGGAGGAAGAGGGAATCGGAGGAGACACTAACTACCTAGAACCACTGGAGGCTCACAGTCCCCCAAGTCAAATCCTAAGCCACTACATTCAAGACGACGACAACGTCTACCCTATATATATAGCTACAATGCAATCAAATAGGGGGAAGGACATCAATGCCCTAGAATCCCATATGCCACTACAGTGCTATCACTACAAGGGATCTCTTCGGGTGACGGAGTGTCCCATCAAGAAGGCTATGGCAGCCGCACTGACCAACCCATAGCCGTTAGTATCACTTTGCACAGGTTCTACTATCAACCATATGTACAAGGACTACCCGTTAAGAGCATCCAATCGAAGACCAGCCCAAGAGCACAAACCAAGTACGAGCCTTAATTTGCTACACGTCCGGGATGGGCTGTGACAAACAGTTTCTCTCAATGCTGTGACTAGAATGCGAATAGAAAGAGAGCCGCCGCTCACAAAGTCGGACAGGCTTCCGATTTCCGTACTCAAAGGGCGCGTAAGACAACCTGAGTCTTACTAGCCAACGAAGTTTCGGAACATGCTAAAGTTGCCCCAAAAACCAGAAGACAAAGGTCCAAGAAGATAGGATGACAAGGGGAAGACCGTGTGATAGTTCAAGAGGGATAAGTGAGGACACAGTTTCTAACATCTCTTCATCCTCTTCAAAGAAAGAATTGAATGCCCGAAAGAACTAGTCATAGACCCTTGCAACCTGCAAAAGAAGCTGGCAGACTATCCCAATCCTATTGAGGAAAAAAGAAGGCTCGAAGTACCCCAGCAACAACTGGTAAGAGCGTACAAGCACAAATGGAGGCTAAACCTCCAGTAGTCCCTAAACTCAGAACAGGGATTAGTGGATGAGGACAAAAGCTTCGAGACCATGGCCTCCAAACTGTTGGGTGATGACCAAAAAATATCACACTCAAAGGGACCAATACACATCCTACACCATTACCAGCTCTGAAAGCTATGTAAGTGATAACGGACAAATACCTAGAGACATAGCTGGACTCTCCGCCTTCCTCTGTAACTATTTGATCCTCCCAGCTCTATTTCACATGATGGAACACATGCCCGCACCATTTGGCCACCCAATTGGTCCACCCATGCTTTCTTATTATATATGCGCATTGGATTGGCATCCATGGCAATTGCATATGCCGAGGATGGATGCCACTCATGTGATACTGTGGACTTGGCTTTCCGTTGGGACTTGTGCCTGTGTGTACATGCCCGCAAATGCCTCAAGGATTGGTGTTCCATTGGGTCTAGTACCTCGTGTATTTGCTTGGAGTACGTCTATTTTGGTGTAGTTAACGAGGATTGTCTATACTGATAATGTATTGCATAGCATCTTTATGTGCTTGCTTGCAATTGAAATTGCATGCTGTTTTCATGCTTGCTTGACCAATGTGTAGTTCTGGGTAAGGGGATTCCCGATCATGTGAAATTGTCTGCTGACATGGTTATGTGGCATGTGATAGGTGGTAAGTATTGATCATAAACCTAGCCTTAGAAATCAGCACTAATTTATAAGTAAGTGTGTACACACTTTATAACTCACTGATAAGTTATGACTAGCCCTGTGTTCACGCACACTGATGTCCCAAGGTGGAAAAAACCCATACTTCTTGTATTGAGCATGCTATCCATTAAATCTTGGTGTATTTAAGTGTATTGATTAGCATTGTGTTTACCAAGTTACATGGATAGGTTGATGAAAGCATGGGAACACGGATCATGAAGTTGGCTTAGGAAAAAGAAAGCACCAGTTTTGGTCAAAAAGCAAGGAAAAGCAAAAAGTTTAACTTAGTTGACCACAAGCCAAGGGCACCATTGGAAAGAGGAGACTCAACCAGATCAAAAAGCTAAAAGCCGCTTTTTCAAACAGTAGCTCCAAGGCAAAAAAGCAAGGCCCTGAAGAAGCTAGAAAGCCAATTAATAAAGAACTTTGGCAAAAGATGAGAAATTTTTTATTATTATTAAAATATTAAAGCAAAAAGAGAAAAGCAAAGCATAAAGTATAGCTTTTGGCAAAAAGAAAGGCTTCCCCAAGGTATAAAAGAAGCATGAACCTCTCCCGTATCCTCATCCATGGAAGCTTGGAGATTATCCTCACCTTCATCATCATCAAGTGTGTGGAGAGCAAGGTAATCATCATCAACATCATCTTCATCATCTTTGCCTACTCGCCACTGTCGCCCAAAGTCAGCCACCACCCAACTTCGCCCGTCGCTTCTGATCGCCGTCATTGCTGCCCGTCCAGCGGTGCCCACTGCCCATAGCCACGAGCGCTACTAGCGTTTTCCTCCCGATCCACAACACAGGGGGATTGGCAATCGCACTCATATCTGCCAATTGGGTGTTTGCTTTTTCGAGAAGCTTCTTGAGGATTTTCCTGAAGATTGGGTGTTGAGTTCACTTGGATTTAGACTTGGAACTTGGACTTGGACTTGGACTTGGATATTGGATATTGGATCTGGTACTAGCCCGGTGAGAGATTCTTGTGGGTCATCCCCATGGTGTGCTCAGGCAATAGAGATCTCGTGTCCCGATATCGACTTCGACTTGGAATTCTACATCAGCATGTTTGTTTGCTTTTGTATTCATTGTTGTATTGATCCTGGCCAGCGTGCCCATGGATTGTTCTTGAATAAATTCCTAAAAGGGGGCGGGGCCTGTTCCTCGCTCAGTGTGGTGTACTATGCAAAGTTCCCTAACCCCTTTTTCTCGCTCCGCACCACTGAGGATGGCTTTATACTTAGACTGAGCTACATGGATACCCATCTGTCTCATGGATTGAGGTGCGCCATTGGGCAGATCCACACCTCTTCACATCAGTTAGAGATAGATATAGGTAGATTTAGAGGCATACCTCCCCCAGGGGATAGGATTTGTCAGATTTGTTGGATAGAGCCAAAACCAGAGGAGCACTACATCTGTCGCTGCACAGCATATTATGAGATTCGAGGGCGCTACCATTGCCTTTTCAGAGAGGGATTTGGACCACTGGCTAGAGTCATGGACTATTGTGATCAACAATGCTTGGGTTTTTATCTCCTGGAGATCTGCAGGCTCAGAGAGTCCATTATCAGGAGCAGACGCCCGACTGGCAGGGAGTCCACACAGAGACATATTACTGACTTCTCTAGAGGGACTACCTGGGAGGACACACAGCCGATAGCCCAACAGTGGGCACCCCGTGGGACTCTAGATGAGAGAGCTATCCAATTGAGCAGATCCAGACGCTCGAGGGTTCGCGGATCCTCACATCGGAGACGGTGCCTACACCGGAGGATTCAGAGCATCATTGCGAGGCATCGGGCTCGTCCGAGCAGGCATCTCACTATGGCAGATATCCAGGCCATCCACCAGCAGAGACCCATGCTAGAGCTCCTAGGATGATTACCACTCCACCCATATATTGTTGTACTCACTGTCACTTTTGTACTCCCCCATATTCATGTATCCATGTACTCATGTACCCCATTTCTAGTAGCATTAGCTTCCCACTCTCCCTAGTTGCTGCTCCCTACTGATGTATTGTAGGGCTAGATACTTACCTTCAGTTCTTTCTTTTCTTTACCAGACAGTGTATCATATGTCACATGGTTGTAACTTTGGTCTCATAGGTCACTTTGGCCTTTTGAAGACGTTAATATAACATTTCATTTCATTTCTCCCCCTCTCTCTATATCTCTATCTCTTGGATACATGGTTGAGCCTCACAGCACACCCCGCTAGGCTTACAGTGGTATCAGAGCAGGATTTGAGTTGAAGAAACTTTCTTGGGGTGACACAACCATGGCAAGAGTAGAGGGATACCAATGGCCTAATGTAGGCAACAATTATGAGGCCAATACAGGACTTCAAGATGAGAACCAAGGCCAACAGTCTTTCTCATGAGTCACCAGCCATGGCATCGGCAGAGTACTGAGATTTTTAGCAATTTAGATAGTTTCTCCAAGATGAAGAATTCCTTGCTTGGAGAGCCAAGAAGGAATAGGACCAAGGAAGGGCTTGAATGTTTGAAGATTTTATCAAGAATCGAGCCACCAAAGCCGAAAGAGTTGAAGCTGCTAAAGCCTATCTTCGGGCCAAAGGAGTCACCATTGCAGAAGAGCTACCCAGACTATTTCTTGTGGAGGAAACAGGGAGGCTATCCCTAGGCCCGCTCTCTCGGATGCAGCTTCTTTGGGACAAGTAAAGGAAATGAAGGCAAAGGAGTCTTCATCAAACCGGCAAGATGGACTTCAAGCCGAGAGAGAAGAGCGTCAAGTTTGATGCTTTTCATGGAAAACAGGATACACAAAAAGCATTATCTTTTGTTAAGCAATTTGATGCCACTTTTTTGGAGGAGAAGACTACTCCAAAAAGTCAAAACTTCGCATGGTTCGCATGCACTTGAAAGATGTCGCCTTGAATTGGTGGCTAAAAGTAGTACAAGAAGGGACCAAGCCGAAGACGTGGACCGACTTCAAGAGTATGTTCAACAAGAAGTTTTTACTCGCAAATTTTGAAGCAAATGTTCAAAAGAAGTGGGATGAGGTAAAGCAGAAAGTTGGTGAGGATGTGGCATCTTACCTTAATAATTTTTCAGGAGTTTCTTTGAAGTTTACTTCAAAGACTCCCATTCCACCACTAATGGAAATGCAAAAGTTTGTGAATGGATTTCAACCTAAGCTTATGCATTCAAAGACTCCCATTCCACCACTAATGGAAATGCAAAAGTTTGTGAATGGATTTCAACCTAAGCTTATGCAAGCAGTGTATATGGCTAGACCAAAAATGTTGGAAGAAGCCCAAGACAAGGCTTTACAAGCCGAGGCCTTGTACATGCCTTGGATGTGTGGCAAGACAAAGAACGACAATCAAGACTCACCTCAAAGGAAGAAGTTAAAGACTGATCCCCATCAAGAGCCAAGTCTCAAGAGAAGAAGGATGGGAGTGGAGACAAACCCCCACTCTTTTGATGAAGATTGTCCCTTGAGAAACATGAAGAATATGCCAAATAAGGAAAGTGTTTTCAGTGTGGAAAGAAGGAACACTTGACTGCAAATTGTCCTGACAAGCCAAAGCAATAAGCCAGACAAATCAGACAATCATTAGACTGACATCCTACCAGGAGGTTTCTCAAGAGGAGATAGCATTGAAGCAGTCTTGTACCATGAGGGTCATGTTGTGGCCTATGAAAGTCTTAGATGAGAATTTCAAGGACTGTATTGGAACAGATTGTAGAATGGAAATTTTGTGAATTTTTTTGTCATCAAAGAAGATTCTTTCTATGATGCAAACCCGCTTATGTGAGAAAAGATTTTGAGGCCAAAAGTGACTACAACTCAAGTTTGGGAGAAGCTACTTCTATTGGCCTAGCAGAAAGGACATTAAGCTATATGTTCTAGAATGTTTGGTTCGTCAGAAGGTCAAGTTTGATCGACAAAAGCCAATAGGATTATTACACCCATTCAATGTCCTATGGGAGAATATTGCTATGGATTTTATCTTTGGATTGCCAAAGTAAGGTATTTGGACCTTTTTCAAGATACCAAGAAGACCAACCATGTATGCCATCGGTTGGAGCTTTTAGAGCATTGGAGGATATATAATACCTTTCATGACAGTTTATGGAAACCATACACTCGATTAGCACCAGAGGAGCCTGTATTGGAAGATCCACCAGAGGAGAAAGAACAAGAAGAAATTTTGTGAACATAATAGATTGTATTCCATTCCGTGAGAAAAAGAGGAAAGGCATTGGTCAGAAAGTTCCTCTTGAAGTTTAAGAATTACTTGCCTTTGGATGCGAAATGGATGCCAGAAGAGTACTTCAAGGACTATCCAGATATACTTCGAGCTTATGAGGAAGTGGTTGGTCCAAATATATTCGAAGTACAGATATAGATGTCTTGTGATCAAGACAGATCATCCAAGAGGGAGGGATTGTTCCTCTAGCCCTCTTCATTATATATAAATTGAACTGGAATTGATCATTATTCTCCTTATATAATGATTATTTGCACATGCTCTAGTTTGGGTGGCAAAACGATTCCCGATAGCGAAAGGAGCAAGATTTGTATATGGGAGGCAACGATGCCAAATCATCCATTGGACGGCGACGACGCCGAAACGAGATTTGCATATGGGAGGCAACAGTACCAGATATCTTGGACTTCACAGTCGAGCGGTCCTAATAATCAGATGGCCCAGATGATTGTATTGGATTTCGCAATCAAACAGTCATTGCAACCAAATGGCCCAGATGACTGTATTGCATTTCATAGTCGACAGTGTAACCGCTCCCTACAGGAGGCCTACAAATCGGAAGACAAATTACACATTTTTAGAGCACTTAACTTATACCAACAACGGACATTATTAGCAACATTAAAATTGAAAATGAGCAATAACACTTGACACCAACACTAGAGCCGGCCCTCCCTCAATACAATTGTATTTCTTGTAGTATTTATATGTACAAGTGTCACGGGCCAATAGGCCAAATTTCTCCTCACATGGAGTGAATAGAACTCAGATAATTGGGTACTTGTCGATGAAGTCTGGATAGTCCAAGAAGTCCCCAAGTCACAGGCACACTCCCACCTTCACTAGGTGGACAACTACCTTTCACTGGCCCGGGACCGTGCACCAAAAAGCACGCCCCTACTAACACAGGCAAAGGGGTACACCACGGAAGGAACATTGCCTGGTTCTCCCAGATAAGCTTTGCTCCCGGATACCCTGGTGTTTAGTACTGCTTTTCCATGGCTGCGACCGAATAGGCAATGGCTGAAGCAAACCTGGAGGCTTTTGTCTATCAAATTTCACTTTTTGGCAAGTAATACATGTGCGTACATATGCCTCAATGTCTTTACGCATGCTTGGCCAAAAGAAATATCTTACAATCATGCGTGTGGTGTGAGTAAAATATCTCTCTGACCAACATAAGGTGGAGTGTAGCATTCCTCCATAACCTTTGGATGCATATCCTTCACCACACATAAACAGTTATCCTTCATAAGATAACCCTCTTTGATCACATAAAGTTATCTTTCATAAGATAACCCTCTTTGATCACATAAGAGGCATGCAAGTGACCAGCCATCAAATCAATCCATATATGGGAAAAATCAGCATCCAAATGATAAAGATCACATATGGCAGATAAGTCCCCATGAGAGGCCACTGAAACTGTAGCTATATAAGGCTTCCTAGACAATGCATATGCCACTACATTCTTCTTTCCCGAAGTGTGTACAATCTGAAAATGAAACATGGAAAGAAAATTTGCCATCCTCGTTTGCTTCTCCGAGAGCTTAGTTTGAGATAAAAAGTACCTCAAGCTTTGATGATCTGTCTTGACTACAAATTCAGCCCCAAGAAGATAATGCTTCCATATCTTTAAGGCATGAATTACAGCCAAGAGCTCTTTTTCATAAATGTCTAAATGGATCTCGGCATCATGCAATCGTCGGCTTTCATAAGCAACTGCATGACCCTCTTGATTTAGGACAGCCCCTATACAATTCCCACATGCATCACATTCCACCGTGAATGGCTTTTACATATCGGGAACAATCAATACGGGCCCACAAATGATAGCATTTTTGAGTTGCAAGAAGGCATATGGCTCATGCAAAGTCCATTTGAAGGTGGCTTTCTTCTTTGTAAGATCATGCAATGGCGAGGCAATGTTAGCAAAATTCCTAATGAATCGCCTATAGTATGAACATAACCCCAGAAAGCTACGCACTTAATGTACATTTTGCAACTCTGGCCAATTTTGAATGGTTTCAATTTTCCATTCTAACACCCTCTTTGGATACGATGTGTCCCAAATAGTGTCCTTCTTGCCCCATCAATAACATGCATGCGGCCTCTATACATAAATGTGATCCTATTGGTTTTATACTCTTTGCGAGGCTCAAGCCGATGATGCCAAGGCTTGCCAAGTAATACATCACATCCATTGAGTGGGGCAATCAAAAAATGCTCATGATCCAAATATCCCTGAATATGAATGCGTAACTTTCCAATAAGAGACGTGACCTGCACCTCTTTGCCAACGAAAGCTGCCTCTACTTCAATTTGGGATCCCATGTCCCCAATCTCTATGCCCAAGGCGGTTGCCATCTGTGTAGAGATGAAATTATCTGTTACACAATCATCAAACATGAATAGGAAGGACTGATCCTTGATTTGTCCCCAATCTTTGCATACTGTTAGCACATTCATCCCCAATTTCTGTCCATTTCTAGTGTCTTTTTGGTCCCTTTTGCATGGCCCTTGATTGTGGGCTGGCCACCCCTATTTTCCATATTTTTCTAGGATTTTTCCCAGCCCGTTTGGTATTTTACCAGTCGGCCAGCTACTCTGCTCTAGTCGGCCAGCTCTCTCCCCACCTATAAATAGGTGGGGCCGGCCTCTCACTTTTCATTCACTCTTGTACATATTTTGCTCCCTCACTTATGAGACTACTTGTGTCTATTGCGTGGGACTGTTTTGCTTCAGTATATTCAGCATAGTTGCTCCATATCTCTCTCTCTTGCACTCTCTATTCAGCACACTCTAGTTCTCCTTTGCTTCCGCTCTGTGCACTCTTTCATGGTGTCATCGCTCCCGGTTCAGCGACTCCTCTGTTGCCCGAGATTCAGCCCTATTTACAGCACCCTCTCCTCTATGTTTTTTCTCAAATTTGCAGCCTCTTTGTTGCTGCATTTTTTGGACATCATCTGCTGATCACTTCCTCTTTAGATTGGCTTCACTGCTTGCAGCCATAAGGTAATTTTCTGATCAGTGTTTCATTCCACATGGAGTTTGGATATAGGCAGCTTGTTTTTTCAGGACACCAGCCCTTCTTTTGCTGCATTTTCCTCTCCCGTGGTCATTTCCTAGTGCAAAGGGGGATTGTGGTGGTTTGGGCTTTGGTGGCACCTTTGGTACCTATGCAGGACACTTCTTCTGAGATTGTGCATATTTCTGAGATTGAGCCCAAGCTTTTGTGTTGGCTCCTCATCTTCGGCTTCTCGGAGTTTCTTCAGCATCTGGTGCTGAGAGGGGGTGTTAGCATATTCATCCCCAGTTTCTGCCCATTTCTGGTGTCTTTTTGGTCCCTTTTGCATGGCCCTTGATTGTGGGCTGGCCACCCCTATTTTTCATATTTTTCTGGGATTTTCCCCAGCCCATTTGGTATTTTACCAACAATCGGCCAGCTACTCTACTCCAGTCAGCCAACTTATTCAGCTTCAGTCGGCCAGCTCTCCTCACCTATAAATAGGTGGGGCTGGCCTCTCACTTTTCATTGAGTCTTATACATATTTTGCTCCCTCACTTATGAGACTACTTGGCTTCAGTATATTTAGCATAGTTGCTCCATATCTCTCTCTCTCTCTCTCTTGCACTCTCTATTCAACACACTCTAGTGCTCCTTTGCTTCCGCTCTGTGCACTCTTTCACATACCACTCTCTCTTTGCCATCATGCTCGGTGGTATCCTGCACATCGGGTATGGCATGCACATTTGCCTTTGGTGGCTTGTCCTCATGCTTTTACTTGCGGGTAGGGCATTGCCCAAACATGTGCTCTTTACTACCACAAGAAAAGCATTTTCGCTCTTGGCATATTGCTCCCTTTTCTCGAGGGTCAATCCAAACTTGTTCTTCTTTGGTGCAATATCTTTGGATGGGGTTCTTTCAGCTTTACCACTGTGACACGAAGTTGGGGTTTGGACTTCGGTCACTTCTCAGAATCAAAAACACATTTGAATGAAACCTCACAGCCTCCTCACCTCCCTTTCTCTCCCTAGATTAGGATAAAGATATACACATCAAAGGTGAGATCATAATTCATGGAAGGAAAGATGAAAGGCTCCGGAGAAGCAAGAATTTCTACCAGTCTTGCAGCTCCAAACAAAAGGGCGATTCTTTGTTGGAAGAAAATCTTCCGACTCAGGATTATGTGAACGGAAACATACGGGGAATATTGGTAAGGTTCATCCGTTCGAATTGGGCGATTTGGATGGAACATATTAAAGAAAATGAATATGGCAATCACTTATAAGAGGATAAGACACATGGGATTTACCTTTTGATAAGAGATTAGGAGGAATTAATCATGATTAAGACGAAAGAATGGCCAAAAAGCTATAAAAATAGGGATACATAGAGAATTGCAGTTTTAAATCCATAAAGGCTGTGCAAGAGAGGATTATATAGATGCGTAGAGCTTGAGGAGAGCTTCGCGCCTATATAAAAACTTTCAAAAACGGGCAACCGAGCGAAAAGTTATGAGCATTTTATTGCAAGACTATAAAACTGCCAAAATTCTATAAAAACAGAGATACACAGAGAATTGCAGTTTTAAATCCATAGAGGCTATGCAAGAGATGATTAGATAGATGCGTAGAGCTTGAAGAGAGCTTTGCGCCCATATAAAAACTTTCAAAAACGGACAACCGAGCGAAAAGTTATGAGCATTTTACTACGAGACTATAAAACTGCCAAAATTCGCCTAAAAATTAGCAACTTTGGGAGAAATTCTAATCATCAATGAAGTAAGGGATTAAGAAATTAGTTACATGAGTGGAAAGAGCATAGAAAGAGCTTCCTAGCCATATGATCAATTTTAGAAAACAATACCCGAGTGATGAGTAATTACCGGTTGAAATTTGGGTATTGGACCACAAAAAACTGCACTTCTCTCTCTTTGCATGAAGCCTCAATTTTCACATAGCCTCTTGCCTTTCGTCTCCTTCATGATTCAAGCTAGAGGGTAAGGGACATTGCTTAGCGGACAATCGTAAAGATTTACCTATGGTCCCCAAAGTCTTTCCACATGCTCATTACCGCTAAAACCATTGGTACCTCCAAAGGAGGGCGGCAATAAGGCAAGGGCTACCTTGAGAAGTCACAGGCCCGCCAAGATAATAACTCCTTATCCCACTTATCATGAATCATCAAAGAGGTCCAAAATTGGGTTAAGCATGAGGAGCTAATGCTAATTGAGATATTCACATGTAAAGAGAGTGTTGGAATAAGGGTTTGAAGATAAGAGAATGGCAATGACACAAAATGCTCAATTGAGGAGGCTCATTCCTTGATTTGAAAGGGAGAGGAGGGCTCCTTTTATAGGTGGAGAATCACCCTCTCTTCCATTGTTACAAATTACAACATAAAAATCTTCAACCCTTCAGTGACATAAGGGTAGATGTCACCATCAATTGTCCTCTTAGGCTAAGTCTTCTATTGATTATTAAATTGAAGACTTTTTGACTTTGAGAGTGTGATGAGATAATAGCCAAGCCTAAGTGGCATGTAGGTGGAGATCCCACTGACACATGGCAGAATTCTCCTCTTCCATGTAGGCATTCTAGAAGAATCTTTCCCAATTATGCACCTACACACACTCCTCCATATGCCTTCCACACTCCCCAACTTGTTGCCTTATGGTGAATACCATATTAATAATACAATAAAAATCCATGTGAGCATGAAGGCCCACTTTTATTTTCCACATCACTAGCCTATCTACCATACCAAAGTATTTATCAAGCATACTTGTGGCATTTACAATGTGTGCACCCTAAATCACGTAAAACCATTATATTTGAAGATAGAATGTTGTTATCGGGGTAGCCGCCAAGCCGCCGCATCACCACGCCTTTATTCCATTGTGGGCGCCGCAATCTTCTTGGACAAGCTTCCACCTTATTACCATTGCGAAACCATCAAAATATGCACAAAATTGACAATGAAAGATATCAATTTTTCACGTCACACCACCCTTTTGGAATTCCTGAAAGCTCTTTTTAGGTGGCTGTCCACCTTTTTGCAGGTTTGGGATAGCCCTCTCTTCGCCCTTGGAACCTCCCTAATCTTGCTTAATTTTAAGCCCCAATTGCTCTGTAGCAAGAGTAGATGCTATGAGCTGCTGAAGAGTGTGTTTCGGATGTAACTCAATGCCCAAATGATAAGATGGTTGCAATTCGTAGCGAAACTTCCTCTTCCTTTCATCCTCGGAGAGTTGCATAAAGGGAGTTACCTCAAGCAACACTTTCCAAAACTTATTGACATACCGTTGCACACTTTCATTGTCTTTTTGCTCAAGTCTATCCCACTTTTGGATGAGAGTTTGCTCCGCATTAGGAGGTAAAAATTGGGCATAAAATCTGTCCTTAAACTCTTTCCAAGTGCAAATGAAATCTTTGGTGGTCTTTTCAGTGATCCACCAATGGGCATCTGTTCCCTTCAATAACATGCTTGCATGACGAATTTTGGACTTCTCAGTGAAGTCCTCATCACTAAAAGCAATGTCAAACTGTGCCACAAAAGCTAGCACCTTAGAGGCATCATACTCTCCATGAAAGGCATCAAATTTCACGGACTTGTCCCTTGCCTTCAACTCCTTGAGCTTCTTGGAATGTGATATATGTTCTTCTCTTTTTCTCTTCCCCTTATCCAATGGGGTAGCCCTCTTTGCATGGGCTTCATGGGTAATCAAAGATGTTTCAAGAGGCATGGTGGCATGTGTATTATGAATCTGTGGCCCCGAGGCATGTGACCTCCCCAAATGATGCAATGTCTCACTACGAGACAACTCAATGGGCAAAGTCTTTCGGCTTGCATGCCGACCACTCTCTCCATGCCCAAGGCCATCATGTCACCCACTAGGTCCAACATGCACATACTTGTTGCCTCTTGTCCCATGAGGAGTAGATGTATGGCAAGAAGTGACTGATACCTCTTCCTTGTGTATAAAAGACCTAAACCATTGAGATGCTGGGTCTCCCTGCTTCAAGCGAGGTGGAGTCTTGAATACTAGCTCTCCATCCTCTCCTTCCTTGAGATCACCCTTGCGGATGAGATAGGAGAGTGCCCACTCCCTTGGCTTCTTGGCCACTTCACGAGCCATGGACTCAAAGGTCATATCCACCATAGCATCAGCTTTCCTTGCTTCAATGACACTTTGTACATGGGGATCTTCATGCAGAAATTTCAGCTCTTGCTTCTTTGCCTGCAAAGGCTTCTTCATGTGCTCCAATTCAACCCTCAAGGCATTGGGCTCATCCTCATGCATAGGCTCTTTTCCACGGGATGGCTGTCCCATGAATGCACTGTCATAACCTCTCTCAAGAGGCTTGTGCCTTCCAAGCAATGCATCAGAATCACGTGATTGACCTCTTGAATCTGGCATCTCCAAAGGATTGCCTTGGCTGTCCATTGAGTCAAGTGTCTGCGTATGCTTCCAATCTCAAAACACTGTCTCTCCTCTTGAAGAAGAGAGACGACTGGGCTCTGATACCAATGTAATGCTCCCTATAGGAGGCCTACAGGAGGCCTACAAATCGGAAGAGAGACGGCTGGGCTCTGCTGATACCAATGTAATGCTCCCTATAGGAGGCCTACAAATCGGAAGACAAAATACACATTTTTAGAGACCTTAACTAATACCAACAATGGACATTATTAGCAACATTAAAATTGAAAATGAGCAATAACACTTGACACCAACACTGGGGCCGGAAAGGACCGGCCTCCCCCTCAATACAACTCAAACAATTGGGTACTTGTCGATGAAGTCTGGACAGTCGAAGAAGTCCCCAAGTCACAGGCACACTCCCACCTTCACTGGTGGGTACACACCTGCCTTTCACTAGTCTTTCGGGACCGTGCACCAACAGGCATGCCTGTGCCAACACAGGCAAAGGGGTACGGAGGGAACATTGCCTAGTTCTCCCAAATAAGCTTTGCTCCCGGATTCCCTAGTGTTTCTAACCTTCACTGGCTCTCAGAAATTCTGAGGGCGCAGTTAGCACTACCACTCAGAGAAAAACTAACCAAGCTAGGAAAGCTTCCGAAGCATGGTTTTCATAAACATGCTTTGTTCCTGCTCTGCACAACTTAAAGAAATCTTTGAACTTAATTTTGCAAATTTTAGTTTTACACAAATAAGAAATACAAAGCACCTGGTATAGCTTATAGCAGGAATCAATGGAGATGCATTCCTATCACCTAGTCAGGTCCACCTAGTACAATAAATAGAGGTCTTGATACAGTAAATTCAGGCCTGGTACTGCAAGTATAGGTCTTGGTACAGTCTAGTACAGCAAGTATAAATCTGGTGTGGTAGAGGTACAATCTGGTACAATAGGTACAAGTGCAATCTGCAAGCAGGTACAACACACGTGTGCAAGTACAGTAGCAGGTACAACACACAAGCAGCAAGTACAATAGGTACAGAGCACACGGGCAGTAAGTACACGAAGGTACAGTAGGTACCACAGCAACTACAAGCAGGTACTAGGGCTGATTAGACACGAAATTCGCGACTATTTTGGGCTCCATGCCGTGTTGATTCATGGACTGTTCATGGACTAATTATGGGACTATTTTGAGACAGCTTTTGGATGGCCCTTGGTGCTGTATCTTGTCTTGGCACTGAATAGATATTCGGGCAAGAGATTTGTGCTGATGCTTTGTGGAAAATCCGGTGCTGTGTACACCCGTACCTTGGTATCTTGTAAAAAGCTTCCCTCTCAATAAAGAAGTTCCTATGGGGGACCGGCCGTTTCGGCTCAGTGCGGTGTTATTATACTATTTATGGTTCTTCCGTTGTGTTGTCATGCTCTGTCTGGTATGCTTGAAGTATTGGTCTACTGTTATGGGTCCCCTCTTAGTTAACCCAAGAAGTGAGCTTGCTTGCTAAACCTATCCACAATGGTCCAAATAGGATCATTCCCATGCTGGGATCTAGGCAAATCCATAATGAAGTCCATAGTAATGCTTTTCCATGGTTGCGAGGGAATAGGCAATGGCTAAAGCAAACTTGGAGGCTTTTGCCTATCAAATTTCACCTTCTGGTAAGTAATACATACACGTACATATGCCTCAATGTCTTTACGCATGCTTGGCCAAAAGAAATATCTTTCGATCATGCGTGTGGAAGGTAAAATACCTCTATGACCAACATAAGGTGGAGCGTGACATTCCCCCATAATCTTTGGACGCATATCCTTCACCACACATAAGCAGTTATCCTTCATAAGATAACCTTCTTTGATCATATAAGAGGCATGCGAGTGACCAGCCATCAAATCAGTCCATATATGGAAAAAATCAGCATCCAAATGTGATAAAGATCACACATGGCAAATAACTCCCCATGAGAGGCCACTGAAACTGCAGCTATATAAGGCTTCCTGGACAATGCATCTGCCACTACATTCTTCTTTCCCGGAGTGTGTACAATCTGAAAATGAAACATGGAAAGAAAGTTTGCCATCCTCATTTGCTTCTCCGAGAGCTTAGTTTGAGATAAAAAGTACCTCAAGCTTTCATGATCTCTCTTGACTACAAATTCAGCCCCAAGAAGATAATGCTTCCATATCTTTAAGGCATGAATTACAGCCAAGAGCTCTTTTTCATAAATGTCTAAATGGATCTCGGCATCATGCAGTCACCAGTTTTCATAAGCAACTGCATGACCCTCTTAGCATTTTTGAGTTGCAAGAAGGCATCTTGCTCATGTGAAGTCCATTTGAAGGTGGCTTTCTTCTTTGTAAGGTCACACACGGGTGGCACAAAACTGGTTCCCATCCATGTGAGGCAGTACTGGTCACACACGGGTGGCACGAATGTGGCTCCCATCCATGTGACACCAAAAGACTGGCCCTTTCACATGGGACACCGGCCTGGCCCCATGTGAACATGGCACAAATCTAGCCGCTCTATGGAGTGACAGTCCCATAGAAGTGGCTCCAAAAATGGCGATGGACCAAATGGTGACAGAAAGTCATTGTTTGCAACCAAATAGCCCAGATGACTGTTTTGGATTTCATAGTCGGGTGATCAATGCAAAGAGAAGGCCTAGATGACTATTAATGAATTCTCAGGTAGTCCTAGTGACCAGATATCCTTGAGTGATAGTCTGAGCGGTTTCCCTCAGGAGCTAGATAGCCCAACACAGTTTCCAATGAAACTAGGCAGGACAATCCATGAACATGAGGATCATTACTTGTGCACTGCATACTATTGTATGTTTGAACTTCTTTGACTTTGTGTGTTGTTTTTGATGTGTAGACAATGCTTGGATTTATGGCATGTGATAGTCCACAGGGCTCCAAACTACCTGGCAGTACCCGGAGTACCCGAATGATACATACTTGTTTGTTGTCCTGAAGTACCATCAAGAACAAAGCCATTCGTCAAAGATAAGGCATAGAGATGTTGCCAGATGAGCAAATGCCACCAGAGATATGGAGAAAGACCAGATGCACAAGCTCACCCGACAGGGCTAGTACTGGCAAATATTTGAAACATATGGATGTACTTGCTGTACTTGGAACACATGGGTATACATGGAACATATGGATGTGCTTGGAACACTTCAGTTCGCAATTGAGGACAACTACGATATAAGAGGGAGGAAATGTAACTATTTGGCCCTCCTAGCTCTATTTCACATGATGGAACACATGCCGGGACCATAGTCACAAGAAACATTTCTAGGTTTTGAAAGTTTTGAGATTTTGAAGGTTTTTTTCAAAAGGTTTCGTCCATCACTAAAAAAAACAAAGGTTTTTTGGGATTTTTATTAAAATTATATATATATATATATATATATATAAAGAGAGAGAGAGAGAGAGAGAGAGAGCTGTATTAACGTCTACTAGAGGCCGAACTCAACCTATGAGACAAATCAATGTACAACTGTCAATGTCTTCTAGATGTCCAGAAAAAAAAGGACAAAATGAACATGAAATAAACTATGAAAGTACTGAGCTAGTGGGGGGGGGGGTGTGATGGATGGAGCACTACCGCTAGAGGCTCAGTATGCAACCTATATGCACAGGGTATACAAGAATGCAATGCAGATCTGTCTAGCTCCAACCAGTACCATAATGGGGGTGTAATATGTGATACATAGGAGATGGCGAGGCAAAAATACCTCGGAGCATGATCTCCGAGTGTGAGTGTAAATGAGCTAGCCGCTCCTGGATATGGTGTTGATGTCAAGTCTGTTATCTTTGTGATCTCCCTCTGATGTAGTCTGGGAGTCTGGTAGCCTGGTGCTCTCGATCTCCGTTTGGCTCGGAGGTTCGCAGCAGCGCGCTAAAGTGTAACCCCCTCCTGTGTTAGGGTAGGCACTGGGATAGATCTCTAGAAGAAATCAGTTAGCTGGCGCTGTCACCCACCTCTCCCTGTGGTATGAGTCCGTAGCAGTGTCTCTATGTGTCTCTATCGAGAACTGGCCAAATCTACGCTGGTCTGCGGACTCCATGATCTGGTGGAGTGAGGGATGTCCACTGAAGATGGTGGTGTATCTCTCTCTAATGACACTATATGCTCTGCATCTGCATACATAATGTTCCTCACTCTCAACCTCCTCCTGGCATAGTCTGCATATCCTCTTTGCTTTGGGGATCCGTGCTGCCCTACCTGCCTCAATCTCAAGTTGGTGTGATGACACTCTGGGGATCCGTGCCGCCTCAATCTCAAGCTGGTGTGATGACACTCTGAGCTGGCCAATCACCACTCGGGCACTGTGAGGCATGTACACATCCATGTATCCAGGTCTTTATATGAATCCATCTGCTGAGATACGCATAAACTGATCTCTGTAGTAGTATAGCATCTTTGGCGGTAGAGGTTGACTTGGTGTAATCCGAGTCTCTTGAGTGTATCGCTGCCATAAATCCTACCGAAGGACTCTGTTCCTCTCAATGTGAGAGAGCTGGATGTGTGGTGCATGTATATCATACTAGAAAGGTGGCAAGTGATCTATGTCAAGACCATGCTGAGTGAGTCACTGTATCATCTGTGAATACCATGATCTCCTATCTCCACTCTCTGAGAGCTGCCTGGACGCCTCAAAAGCTCTATGTGAGAGTCGATTTGATGGCATATCTCTGATCCTCTGTATGAAGCAAATCGTCTGGAAGAGGGCCTCTACTAGCATAGGAGGTGCAGCAAACTCCGTCCGGACAATGTCATGTGGGACGGAGGGTTTGCTCTGTGGATCATTCGTGAGAGCATTAGAATTGCCTCCCTATCTGAGACCATGTGGAGGTGGCGAGCCCAGGTGCCCATACTGCTGCAGCATACATCAAAACAGGGGTGACTAGTGTGTCAAACAACCACCCCTTCGTGCGAGGCTCCTGGAAGTGTGCCTGGTGACACTGTCTCTCTCTAGCATGGCCAGAGCTGCATACCCTCGTGTGAGTCTATCCCTGGCTGCCTGTGCCATAGTAAATCTTCCTGGCAGAGTCATAAATGTAATCCCCAGGTACACATATGAGTCTACCACCTCTACCTGTCCTCCTGCTAGTGTGAAGATGGCCTATCTTGTCGAACCGGCTCTAAGGTGTGGAAAATCATGGCCTTGGTTTTCCCAAGGTTCACTGTAAGCCCCCTCTGTGTGCAGAAGTCATTGAGTACATGGAGATGGTGCTGTAGTCCCATCCGTGACTCAGAGACCAAAATAATATCATCTGCATATAGCAGCATAATGTGGATTGTGGTACCTGAGATGTCTACCCAGTCCCCACCACCGTGACCAATGAAGTCAACCACTTCATCGATGTATAGCCCAAATATGTAGGAGAGAGTGGGCATCCTTGCTTCACACCTATGGTGCTAGCAATAGGCATCGTATGCACCCAAAGACCTGCTCGTATAAAGCATAGATGCCCCAAACCATCTCTGATGGGATCCCCAATGACTGTAGGCGCTGGAAGAGTCTCTCTCGTGTGGCACCGTGTCAAATGCTTTGTGGAAATCCACAAAGCAGCAGTATAATCTCTTCTCCCGTGCCCTAGCCTGCTGGTCAATCGTACATCTCAGAGTGAATATATGGTCAATAGTGGAGAAAGCTCGTCGGAATCCAGCCTGCCCTGGTGCTCGCAGTCCCTCCTTCTCTGCATATGAGCTCAACTCTTCCTTGAGCACTGCACCATAAAGTTTGGCCAATGTATGGCCAATCATGATAGTCATGTAGTTGCTGGAATCTAGCATGTCTCCCGCTTTGTGGAGAGGCACGATGGTGTGCATAGTCCACTCAGCTGGTAGGCCCTCCACTAGTGCCCTATTAAAGAGGTGAGCAACAAAGAGTCCCAGTGTGTCGGCTGCATGAATAAGATGCTCACTTTGTATACCTGTGTGGTCAGCCGATCTCCCATGTTGTAACCGGTGGATAGCTCTCTCTACCATCGAGGCGGTAAAGAAAGTAGAGGTGGTAGGGCGGGATTCTTGTGGCTGTGGTATGGGCGGCTGCTAAGGGATATGGTAGAGGATCTTTGCATATGTGTGCCATGTGTGTGGATCCTCGGGGTACGAGGGCGAGGCTCTCTCATCCTGCGCCATGCAGTGGCTGCATCTCTACTCATGATTGAGTAGGTGGTATATATCCCAGTACTGTGCCTCCTCATATGCACGCCTCTTACGGAGTGTGAGGATCCTCATCTGTCGGCTCGCCTGTCTCTGTGTAATGGTCCCCACTACTCTCTGGGCATGGAGGTGTCTATATAGCTCTCTGCACTCATCATCATACCACCGATTCTGGGGCATGCTCCCAGATCTATTTGTGTGTGCAATGTGTGTATGATGGGGGAAGCTGCGGGTGGCGGCCGTATGTAGTAGAGATGACAGTTGGGTGGTGAGTGTGTCTAGAGGTGACAGGGGATCCATCTGGAATAGCCCGTCATATACATGATGCTCATATATGTCTGCCAAGTCATGGGTGAAGTAGAAAGTTGTATGCGATGCCTGTGTGGGCTATGTGGGTGCTGGTGTGGAGCTCGCCAGTGGTACGTGTGATCCGAATTCCGCACCAATAGGATAGGGGGGATGGTGAAAGATGTCACTGCCTATGTGGTCTCCATGGACCCCAAGATGTAGTCCGCAATGCTACCCCCCCTAATCGTGGAAAGCATGTTAGCGCTCTTGAATCCTGCCACTGTCTCATCCCGTTATAAATAACGAGATGGTGTCATTCTCCCAGCTCAAGTAAGTGATGACCATATCTGGTGTTATCCGGCCCCATGTCCTCTGACACCCTGCAGGCTCCCGTGTCCTCCACCTCTAGTGTGTGCATCACCTCGGGGTGCTCGAAATCATAAATGTCGCACTGTCGACTCTGTGTCCGTGCATTGAAGTCCCCCATAAGGAGGACTTTCCCCAGGTTGGAGTAGTGTATGATCTCATCTGAAAGAGCTGCATATGGTGACTCTCCCAATGGCCCTGTGTGCTCCTCCTTGCCTCTACTCTCATCCTCTGTTGTCATGGCATATCCTGATCCTCTAGGAGAGAAGTAGCATAGAGCAATGTATAACACCCTGTCTGCTGAGAGCTACAGTCTAATCCACATGTATCTAGCCTCCTAGTCACGTGCTACCACCTGTAGGCACTCCTGTAGCTCTCACTTGAAGAGTACCACTATACCTCCAGATCCTCTCGATGTATCTAGCCTCCTAGTCACGTGCTACCACCTGTAGGCACTCCTGTAGCTCTCACTTGAAGAGTACCGCTATACCTCCAGATCCTCTCGATGTGCTCTGTCGTGTGGTCCCCCTGTATGTAAACTCCCACTCATAGCCCTCTACTTTGGGTGGCCCCCTCTCTGGGCTCTGATGCGTCTCTGTAAGTAGTATGATGTCCTGTCCCTCCATGACCTCCTCCATCCTCCCAGGATGTGTCCAAAGTGCTCCATTGCAGTTCCAAACTGCTATGTGTATCTGTGAATCTGGATCCTCCATAGCTGATGTCCCATAGGCCGCCTGGCGCTAATTGGTGGCCTTGCCATCGATGATGACACGGCCATCGTGATAAAATGCTCTCTTGCCCTCTTTCTTCCAAGACAAAGAAATGAAATGAAATGTTATATTAACGTCTTCAAAAGGCCTAAGTGACCTATGAGACCAAAGTTACAACCAAAGAGAGAGAGAGATGTGTATTGTGAATCGTGATGAAAGGGAGGTGGTAGAAGGAGAAGAAGAGGATAAAGGAGAGGAAGTGAAAGCTTTAAGTAGAAGATGGTAAAGGGGAGAAAGTGGGAGGAAGTAAGGAAGGAGAAGAAGAGGAGAAGGAAGGAACAGAGAAGAGGAGGAGATGGTATGAGAAGAAGCAGGGAAAAAGGGAGGAGGTGAAACAAGGAGCATAAGAGGGGGAAAGAAGAGGAAGTGGAAGAAAAAGAAGAAGGGAGTTAAGGGGAGGAAGTGAAAGAAAAGAGGAAGGAACAAAGGTCAAGAGTATACAAGGAAGAAGAGAGGAGATGGCAGGTGAAGAGGAGGAGATGGAAGCAAAAAAAAACCCCAAAAAAACGAGGAAAAAAAACTTGAAATTTAGGCAAAACTACCTTCTTGCAAAGGGTTTTGAGGTTTTTTAGATAGAGGAGAAGGAGAGGGGTTGGAAGGTAATGAGGAAGATATGGACAAAGACCCAAGAAAACCCAAAAATAATATAATAATAATAATAATAAAAGAAACTTGAAATTTGGGTGAAACCGCCGTACTACAAAGGTTTCAAGGTATTCTAAAAATGTTTCAAAGTTTAGAGGTTTCTAGGTTTTGAAAGTTAGAAACGCATTTTTTTGTGACCATGGCCTAGACACATGGACAAGTTGATGAAAGCATGGGATCAGGGATCATGAAGTTGGTTCAAGAAAAACAAAAAAAAGCACCATTTTTTGTCAAAAAGCACGAAAAAGCAAAAATTCTAACTTAGTTGACCACAAGCCAAGGGCACCATTGGAAAGAGGAGATTGAGCTGGATCAAAAAGTTAAAAGCCACTTTTTCCAAAAGCAGCTCCAAGGCCAAAAAGCAAGGCCCTGAAGCTAGAAAGGCAATAAATCAAGAACTTTGGCAAAAGATAAGAAGTATTTTATTATTTATTGAATATTAAAGCAAAAAGAGAAAAGCAAAGCATAAGGTATAGCTTTTGGCGAAAAGCAAGGCTTCCCCAAGGTATAAAAGAAGCATGGACCTCTCTCTTCTCCTCATCCATGGAAGCTTGGAGATTATCCTCACCTTCATCATCATCCAGTGTGGAGAGCAAGGTAATCATCAACATCATCTTCATCATCTTCGTTTACTCGCCGCCATCACCCAAAGTCAGTCACTGACCGCCGCCTCTACGCTCCGCCGTCGCCGCTGCTTTTGATGACCGCCGCCCACAGCCACCAGCGCTATCAACATTTTCCTCCCAATCCACAGCAAGGGGATTGGCAGTCGCACTCATATCCACCATTTGGGTGTTTGCTTTTTCGAGAAGCTTCTTGAGGATTTTCCTGAAGATTGGGTATTGAGTTCACTTGGATTTGAACTTGGAACTTGGACTTAGACTTGGATTTGGACTTGGACTTGAACTTAGACTTAGACTTGGATATTTGATCTGGTACTAGTTAGCCCGGTGAGAGATTCTTGTTGGTCATCCCCGTGGTGTTCTCAAGCAACAAAGATCTCATGCCCCGATATACCGACTTCGACTTGGGAATCTACATTGTTATATTTGTTTGCTTTTGTATTCACTGTTGTATTAATCCTGACCAGCGTGCCCATGGATTGTTCCTCAATAAATTCTTGAAAAAGGAGGCGGGGCTTGTTCCCCACTCAATGTGGTGTACTGTGCAAAGTTCCCTAACCCCTTTTTCTCTCCCCCCTCTCTTTATATCTCTATCTCTTGGATACGTGGTTGAGTCTGTCACGGCACGCCCCGTTGGGCGTACACCCACCCATGAGGTTTTGTCCTCAAAAGCATAGATGTATGTGTGAACTCATGAATCGAGAATATCATCAAGGACTCATGTCAAGCTTGCACCCAAGATCATTTTCGGCATCTACTCAACCATCCAGAACCCACCATTGGCAAGGTATCCTCCTGGGTCATAAGGAAAAGATAACCCCAATGTCATCATGCCAATTGTAATGATGTGAGAGGCTAAGAAAATGAAAATCCACAAATGATGTCTCCTCCCACATATATAGGCCTCACTCTTCTCACATTTATCACCGGGATCAAAAGGAAAAGCATCATCATTGGATGTATATATATCACAGCCATCCAATAAAGAACCATTATGGCCATCCAATGTGTCATCCTCACAAGCATATGCATCATGCCCATTCGCATTATCAACGTATATACCATCAAATCAATCATAAGCGTATGCATCATCAATGTATATACCATCAAATGAATCATAAGCATATGCATCCTCAATATCATCCACATCTTGATCTTGATAGTCTTCAACACTTGTATCTTCATGTTCAGTATCCTGAATTGCCTCTTGATTTTCATCACTACAGAGATCTTCATGGCTGTCCTTCTCATTGAGATAATACTCTTCATATACATCACTATCAATGTTATCCTTCTCAACAAAAGAACCATCCATTTACTCCTCATGTCTCATCGTCACACACGTCTAAATCTGTTCTCAAATGTATTTACAACTCCCATTGTGTACAAAGAGACCCTCTTTGCAATTCACATCAACACTTTCATCGCTTAAAGTCTCCCCACAAGCATAGTTGCTTCTTATGGAAGCGATGGACTGAAGTGAATTTCTAGTGGCACATTCATATGTCGATGAGGCTTTCATTTGGCCATCAATTCAACTCTCCCGCTAGTCGAAAAGTCACCATACATAACACCAAAACAAAATACATCTTCAATAGATGTATGTGAAGTATCACCATGAATCCCCATAATCAAATAATGGACAATCATATGTATTCCAATCCGGCATCAAGAATGGCTTGTATAATGCATTCTTACAAACTTTCCAATTGCCATCCAATGCAATATTAACCGGTACCTCCTCATTGATCTTGTCATCAAGATCAAGCTTCCTTTGTGGCATGATATCATGAGTTGAAAATGCATCCATAGAAGCACTTATGGCGGCTGTCCAATGTTTAAGGCTGAAAATTAGATGCTACTTTTGTCTACTTTTTTGTCTTTCAATTTGTCAGTTTAAGCAACCAATTAAATGAACTTTGTGGACCCCGATATAGCATCCGTGGCTCTCCGTTTAGCAAATTTAATGGGTCTCAGATTGGTGTGGTGCATCTTTCTTGAGGGCTGAATATGATTGTTGTATTTTAATTATGTGAGTGTGTCATGGGGGGTAAGAAGAAGAAGAAAAAATGTGAGGTTTGCATGAGTCGGAAGCATGAGGTAGAGGATTGTCCATGCGCAATTGATGAGTGCTCAAATAAAGATGCATGTAGGAAATGGTGTATGGTTGACCTATGCACAAAGTTTCATAAAATCATCCATAAAGTGCATAAAGCATCATCTTGGGAGGAAATGGAGACTGCATTTGAAAGGCTGGAGCGGATTTTGAGGATGACTTAGAGAGTGCATATGAATGGTTAGCTGATCACAAAGGAGACAGGTGAAAGTCATGTTTCAGTAGAAAAAGCATTGGTAAGTTACAAAAAGCATGTGAGAAGTTGAGGGATGCACGTGAGGATGAGTTCAATGGGGAATCGAGTGATGATGATGACAGATGGGTTGGCATGGAGATTGAAATCCATCAAGTGGGAGTACCAAAGATGGAGGAGAAGGAGGTGCAAAAGGAGGTTGGCCAAGAGAGCCAATAGAAGTGGATTCTTACAGAATGGGTTGTCAGATGTGGATGACAAATTCTAAAATACAGATGATGGCAGATTGTCAAAATTCAGATATTCATGTGTTAGAGATTTCGGAGTTGCTGATTGGGCAACGAAGAATGCATTATAGGATGCATAGTGATCAGTTTTTATGGTTTGTGGATCAGATCACATCTAAACAGGTTCAGAGGATTCCAGAGGATTATATGCAGATTATTTACCTGATTTTTATGGAATTTTTAGATTTCAGAGGAAACTTGGTTTGTATACATCTCAGTAGGTTTCTTGCATATTGGTGTCACATTTTCA
Source organism: Cibotium barometz (assembly GCF_041138505.1). Taxonomy (NCBI): domain Eukaryota; kingdom Viridiplantae; phylum Streptophyta; class Polypodiopsida; order Cyatheales; family Cibotiaceae; genus Cibotium; species Cibotium barometz. The sequence continues at coordinate 29,716,404 of NC_141083.1, forward strand.
TAGCAGATGGCCAAATTGTTGAGATATCGAGCTCGTCTAGTGAGGCGGTGGACACTGATGACCCGCCTGGGGGATAGGCCCCACACTTACACCACTGGCATGGTTGGTGAGATCTTGGGTGATATGCGGCCAGTGGGATGACAGGCTGTGTGACAGCCATTCTAGAGACTGGCATAGTTATAGCGCTAGCTCATTTAGTCGGGTTCACACTATAGAGAACCCGTGTATGTATTTGGTTGAGTACCTTTCATATTGTGTGTACTCTTATTCTTGTATATGGTGTGTTGAGTGTTGAGTGAAGAAGAAGAAGATTTTCAGCCTCTCACCTTGTGTGTTCTCTATTAGGGTTTTGTGAGTGTGTGTGTGTGCTTGCAAGAGCTCAAGCTCTCTTCCCCCCTGCATCTTTTCATGGTATCAGAGCCTAGTTCATGCTAAGGGCTGAGCTGCAAGCAAGAGAACCACAGGAAGCAGTACGAGGGTAAGAGCTTCAACTACTCTTCCCTATTTGTGTTGGTGACTACACCCTTGTCGGGAGCTCTACGGGAGGCACCGGCAACAACGATCTCTGATTGAGGAGCTTTCTTCGCGGGAGTAAAGCTATAGGGCAACTATACTGACCTATAGGACAGACAGAATTTTCAGGGCCGAAAACGCGTTTCGGGCGCGTCTGGACCTCCATTTTTCAGAAAGCAGGCGATTTCGAGCACTGCGAGTAAGTCATCGATTCCCTGCAGAACTTTGTTTTAAGAACTGCAGGAAGACAGATTGACTGTGCAGACACTGTGGGTGCTGCAAAGAGGTCTACATTTGCCATTGGGTGTATGTATGCACATTGAAGTCACTGGTTGTGACATTTGAGAGTACTACAGTACCGCTGCAGAAAATACAGCAGTTTGTGCAGAAAAACTAGAGTGCTGTTTCTGGTAAAATTGTGTGTTTGGCAAGATGTCAAATGATGGGATAACCCATATTGTGGCTGAGAAGCTTGATAAGAATAACTTCCATGCTTGGAGGTTCAGGTTGACGAATTTTCTGATGGGAAAAGGCTATTGGGACTACATAGAAGGTGAGCATGAAGAGGCACCGGAGATACCGGATATAAATTCGACTGCTACAGATGTGAAAGAGTTTAAAGACTGGAACCAAGGAGCCAGGAAGGTTATGTATTGGCTCTCCATTAGTATACAAGACACCATGATTGGGCACATTCAGGATGCCAAGTCTCCCAAGGAGGCATGGGACACCTTGGTAAAGCTCTATGAAACAAATACCAAGGCACGTAAGATACAGTTGAAGAATGAACTTCATACTGTGGAGAAAAAGAGCATGTCTGTGAATGACTATGCGCTGAAGATAAAGAGTATTGTGGAATCCCTTGCATCTATTGGTGTGTCAGTAGATGATGATGACAAGGTGGAAGTCTATCTACGTGGTCTCGGGCCACAATACAAGGCATTCAAGACGTCCATTCAGACTCAGGAAAACATTCCCAACTTTACAGATTTGGTGTCTATGCTGATTATCGAAGAGAAGAGCTTGGGTGAAGACCAATAGTCTTCACAAAGCAAAAACAGTTCAGAGCAACAGGCCTTCTACACGAGTTCAGGAAGAGGACGAGGTAGAGGAGGCCATGGACGCGGTCAAGGAGGTGGCCGAACAGGTAATCAGAATTATGGCCAGCAGCACCAACAACAACAACAGTCCCAGAATCAACAACAACAACAACACGCAGGTGGAAGAGGCAAATTCAGAGGCAAGGGGAGTCAAAGAGGCCGTGGAAATTGGCAAAGGCAATATAATGATGCACGTGAATGCTATTATTGTGGTAAGCCTGGACATGTGCAGGAAAAATGTTATAAGAAGCAGGCTGACATGCAAAATGGGAAAGTGCAGCAAAACAACTATGCATCCTCAAGCAGAAATAATGAGGATAATGAAAGGTTGTTTGTTATGCAGCATGTCGTGAATGCCATGTCTGAAAATGTTGATGCAGCACAAAAAGATAATTTATGGTATGTGGATTCAGGCGCTTCGAACCACATGACGAGTCATGGGGAGTGGTTCAAGGAGATGAAAAACCCAAAAAGACCAGGTTTTGTGGAAACGGGGGATGACACTGCTCATCCAATTGCCCATGTTGGAGATGTGCCATTGTCTATGCAGGATGGCAAAGTGAAGTACCTTGTAGATGTACTTCACGTTCCGAACATAACAAAGAATCTGGTTTCAGTTGGCCAGATGATTCAGCAGGGTTTGCAGGTTCGGTTTAACCCTGATGGTTTGTTATGTTGAAGATTTTAAAGACAAGTGCAGGTTGGTTGCAAAAGGCAACAGAGTGGGCAGAATGTTTACATTGAATATAGGCATGCCTGAAATGAGTGCTGCAATGTTTGCAAACGGTTCAGGAATTGTTGCAGACATAGACATTTGGCATAAAAGGATTGGACATGTAAATGTACAGAGATTGAAGTCTATGCAGACAAAAGGAATTGTGATAGGACTGCCAAAATTTAAAGTAGAAGGTATGCAGAAAATATGTGAAGCATGCCAATTTGGGAAGCAAACAAAGCATGTGTTTCCACGTAATAGATATGTGAGCAGAAATGCACTAGATGTTGTGCATTCAGATGTATGGGGTCCTACGAAGACCATATCTATGGGAGGCTGCAGGTATTATGTGACTTTCATTGATGACCACACAAGGAAAGTGTGGATATATTTCATGAAGGAGAAGAGTGAGGTGTTCACTCACTTTCAGAATTTCAGAGTTTTGGTTGAAAAGCAAACAGGGAAATATGTAAAGTGCCTAAGGTCAGATGGAGGGGGAGAGTACTTCTCCAATGAGTTCTCTGAATTTTTGAAGAAGAATGGTATTCGGAGACAGTTTACATGCAGATACACTCCGCAGCAAAATGGAGTTGCTGAGCGGAAAAACAAGCACATTGCTGAGATTGCGCGAGCATTGATGGAAGAGAAGAATATGCCGCATAGCTATTGGGCTGACGCTGTTTCTACAGCAGTATACATCATGAACAGGACTCCAACTGCAGCCATACATGATGTAACTCCAGAGAAGAGGTTTACTGGCAGAAAACCAGATTTGTCTCATCTAAAAGTCTTTGGATGCATTGCATATGTGCATGTGCCAGATGAGCTGAGAACTGAGCTGGATCTAAAAGCTGAAAAATGTGTGTTTATTGGATACTCCCTTGAGCAAAAGAGATACAGGTGTTATAACCCTGCTACATGTGAGTTGAAGGTAAGCAGGGATGTTGTCTTTGATGAGATGAGCAGCTGGTATGCTGCTAAAAAAGAAGCTGTTGGGGCTGATGTGAGTGGAAGTGTGGTTGCACAAAATGCAGGTCAGAAATCACAATCTTTGAGTGGACCAAGAGAGTCCTGATCTAGTGGGTCTATTGATAGACCATGGAGTGGCAGGCTGCGTCATAATACCAGTCCTGCAAATGTGATTAGTACATCACGTAAAGGAAAAGAGAAAGTGGTTGAGCCCCTTGGTATGCCTGACATTTCTGCAGGGCATTCTCATGTTGATAGAGAGTCTAGTGGCTCAGATATGAGCCTTGATGAGGAGCTTGGGATCCCAGCTATGAGAACACCTGGTGTAAAGAAGGCTATGGAATCCATGAATGAAAAGCTGCGAAGATCATGGAGAGTGAAGAACCCTGTGTAGAGATTTACATATGATGGTTATGTAGCATATCACTATGCATATATGGCAAAGGTTGTGCAGGTTGTAGAGCCCACATGCATTGATGAGGCTGTTGGAAATGTGTGTTGGGAGAAAGCTATGGATGAGGAGATGGATGCACTATATGGAAATGAAACTTGGGATTTAGTGCAATTGCCTGAAGGCAAGAAAGCCATTGGATGCAAGTGGGTGTACAAAGTTAAACATAACAGTGATGGAAGCATAAACAGGTACAAGGCTAGATTGGTAGCCAAAGGATATGCGCAGACATATGGGATTGATTATGAGGAAACTTTCAGCCCAATTGCCAAGATGGCAACGGTGAGAGTTGTGATAGCAGTGGCTCCGTCAAAGCAATGTTCTTTACATCAGCAGATGGATGTAAAGAATGCATTCTTGCATGGGGATTTGCAAGAAGAGGTGTATATGTTGCAGCCACCTGGTTATGAGGATGTGGGTCACCCCGAGCATGTTTGCAGGTTGAAGAAAGCCTTGTATGGCTTAAAGCAAGCACCAAGAGCATGGTCTGACAAGATTTCTGAATATCTTGTCACTATTGGCTTTCATGTAGCCAATGCAAATTTCTCACTGTATGTGAGACATGGTGATAGAGGAGTTGTGCTTGTTGTCATCTATGTAGATGACTTGATCATTACGGGGGACCATGATGCAGAGATCTTTGATGTAAAGATCTTGCTTAGATAGAAGTTCGAGATGAAGGATCTGGGGGAGCTCAGATATTTCTTGGGCATTGAGGTGATTAGGTCACCACATAGTATTGGATTGCTGCAGAGACAGTATGGCTTGGACATGTTGTCCAAGTATGGTATGACAGGCTGTAAGCCTATTTCTGTGCCATTGGATCAGAATGGCAAGTTGAGTGCAGATTCAGGAGTCTAGATCTTGGAGGATCCTACTATGTACAGGTGCATAGTAGGAAGTTTGATCTATATGACGATCACCAGACCAGATTTGAGCTATGCTGTTGGGTTGGTGAGTCAGTTTATGCAGGTTCAACGGAAACCGCATTTGGATGCAGTGAGACGCATACTGAGGTATGTGAAGTCTACTTTGCATTGTGGACTATTCTATGAGACTGGGACAGAGATATGTGTACATGGATACACGGATGCTGATTGGGCTGGTAGTATCTCAGATAGAAGATCTACCAGTGGATTCATGTTTTCTTTGGGGAGTGCTGCTGTGACTTGGAGCAGCAAGAAGCAGTCTACGGTTGCTCTATCCAGTACAGAGGCCGAGTACAGAGGAGCTGCTATGGCAGCATGTGAGGTAGCTTGGTTGAGAAAGCTACTTGCAGATTTGGGTCTATCAGTGGATAGACAAGTTGTCATTTTCTGTGACAACATTAGCAGTATACAGTTGGCCAGGAACCCAGTCTTTCATGCTCGTACGAAGCACATAGAGGTCCACTACCACTTCGTCAGAGAGAAGGTCTTGGCAGGAGATCTTGACCTTGTTTATGTCAGCACAGAGGATCAGGTAGCTGACATCTTCACCAAAGCATTGGGTACAGAGAAGCTCCGCAGATTCAGGGCTTCGCTTGGTGTACATGAGATGGAGTTAAGATCGAGGGGGAGGGTTGAGATATCGAGCTCGTCTACTGAGGCGGTGGACACTGATGACCCGCCTGGGGGATAGGCCCCACACTTACACCACTGGCATGGTTGGTGAGATCTTGGGTGATATGCGGCCAGTGGGATGACAGGCTGTGTGACAGCCATTCTAGAGACTGGCATAGTTATAGCGCCAGCTCATTTAGTCGGGTTCACACTATAGAGAACCCGTGTATGTATTTGGTTGAGTACCTTTCATATTGTGTGTACTCTTATTCTTGTATATGGTGTGTTGAGCGTTGAGTGAAGAAGAAGAAGATTTTCAGCCTCTCACCTTGTGTGTTCTCTATTAGGGTTTTGTGAGTGTGTGTGTGTGCTTGCAAGAGCTCAAGCTCTCTTCCCCCTTGCATCTTTTCACAAATAAACCTACACAAGTTGATTGAGACTGATTTTGATCACTGGAGGATTCAAACGAAATGTCAAAATCTTATGAGGGAAGTTGCAAAAGTTGTCAAGGGTCAAAATTTTGGTTTTGAAGTATCCGAATCTTTGATGTTGATGAGAAATGTTCAATCTAACTTTCAAAATGTTTTCATTGTGAAGAAAGTTGGTGATCAATTTGACTATTTGGCAGATTTGGGTTCAGATTTATTTGACAAAGGTAGTTTTGATAGCATTCAACTTGGAGGATGTCAAGTGCAGATATTTGATGAATGTGAAGTAGGTTTTACAAATCTGATTATGTCAAAACAGGTGTGGAGGATTAGATCAGATTCAAGGCAAAATTATGATGCAAAATTCTTAAGTATCTGGAAGAGTTATCTAATTTGACAGTCAAGTTTCTTTCAATCTGTTTGAGAAGGAAGTATGGTCCAATTTTCAAAATGTGGAGGAAGCATGTTTTCAACGTCAAGGTAGGAAGTCATATCAATTGTCGCAGCAGTGCAGCAAATTAGTCAAAAATCAGCAGTGGAGCATTATGTTTCAAATGGAAAGTCAGCGGATATGCAAAATTTCAAAGAGGAGGATGTTCTGATGGTGTTTATGCTTATCTTTGCAAGATTCTTTGCTTGTCTAGTATCCGGATCAAGGGATTGTGGATCCGAAGTCAGCCTATGGCTCAAGCCACCGAGTGTTTAAGGCTGAAAATTAGATGCTACTTTTGTCTACTTTTTTGTCTTTCAATTTGTCATAATTGGATGTAGTGTGAAGTGTCTTTTGAAATTTGGATGGAAGTTAGAAATGTCATGCGAAGTAGTAGTGGTTATCTGCAAATAGAAGAAGAAGGATTTTTCATTCGCAGATATGGAGATTTATGTAATCAGATAGTTGATAGTTATTTTGACAATAAAGATGCAGTGTGTTTTGTCAATCTGGTTGTCACTGTGGCGTTGTCATTCTGTATGTTATTTTGAAGACTGATGTGATGAAGATGTTTTGGAAGTATTCTGTGTAATGCAGTTTTGTGTTATGGATTAGTTTGCTGTGTGTTTGGGAAGTGATACATAGATAAACAGTTTGTCAGTTTGTTTGTCAGAAAGTCTGAATTTCCCTTGAAGTTTGTGAAAGATGTGATAAGCAGTAAACATCCAAGCATCCCTATCTTCAGCTTCTATTTCTTCTTTGACCACGGATGGATAAGATACATGTGGTGTGCTTAAACTTGACCTCGATGGTACCAAAGTAGAGGCTTTTGTTGCAATTTTCTCACCATTTTCAACCATAGAAGCATTGCAAGTAGGAATACTCTTCGCTTCCACATTGCAAGTAGGCATACTCCTCGCTTCCACATTGGTCATTTCCACATCGATCAAATGCAACCCTTGTTTGGCGTTCTTTCCCCTCTTGACTTTTCGAGAAAGAACCGGCATAAAAGTATCTCCATCTTCCGGCCCATCACACGCCTCTAGCGGGACCCGGGAAGTGGACTTAGCGTGATCCCGCAGACAGGGAGAGGAGACTCTGGTGGCTACCCTTTTTTTTGCATACACTCCACGACTAGGCCACAAGATCCAGATGCCAGAGGTCGAGGACACTGCAGCAGCAACAAGACACTAGCAGTCTCAAGGCCTCTCACGGTGTTTTCTCTTAGATTTTTGGAAGAGGATTTGAGACAATTTTCAACCTTGGAAGTTCACCCTCTTTTTGTGATTATTGGCACATAGGAGTTTGGTAGTTGGCACATGGTTGGCCATTGGCCATAGACCAATAGCATGTTTGACGTGTAAACACTCCCAAGAGTCTCAGCAACATTGGCTTTGGGTTTTCCCGAAGGCTTAGCAGGTTTGGTAGTGGATTCTCGGCATCTACACAATGGACAAGACCTCTACCTGTACTATTACATGGGGCACTGTCGCTTGGACCCTTGAGATTGAGGTTCTCATGGCTTATGAGGAGGACGGTGGGGGGCTAGCCCTTCAGGGCTCTCACCTTCGCATTTCAACAGTGCCAGTCCCAGGCCCATCTACTGATCACTGGACTCCAGGTTTGTGCCAAAGATGGGCCCAATCAGACGCTGGCAGGCACCAGTCCCCAGAGATTTGTAGTAGCATTGTAGCATGGCACATCTAGAGAGCTCGATGCAACAAAGTCGTTAAGGCACCCACACTCCACTTGCGGAGTCCAATCAAGAGCATATGGCTCGACATCATTCATACCCTCCGCGGCCAGTGCGGGAAAGCTGCAAGGTGGTTCTGACCGTATGTGGAAGCATCGAGAAGCCTTCTTGAGACTCTGGCGACCTGGTTCTTTTCTCACAGATAGAGGTGGTGAGCCCACTTGGCACTACAAACCACCTGTGTGGTTTTTCCCTCCCCCACTCCTTGTATGAGATAGCCATCTCCTCATAGAGAAAATAGCCGCAAGAGAAGTGCATCCTTCTTCCCCTTTGTTCTTTGATCCTCACTCCGTACGAGGTTGTATTTAGCCTTTCGAGGCTGTTTTTTGTTAACTAATAGAAGCATCTTGTTTCCAAGAGGAAAAAAGAGTATCTCCATCTTGCACACAAGGATGTCGGTTCCCTAAAACATATAAACCTCGTCACTTTGCACTCCACCTTCCTTGGATTTCTTCAAGAACTTGCAAGAATGGTTGCTTTTAGTGGGAAAGGCTAGTCGATGGTTCATCACATTGATGTCTGCGATTATGACAAACTTAAGGACCTTGAAAACAACTTTTATCTACGGCGTTTTAAGACAAGGTGATCGGTGGAGTGCAACAAGAGAACTCTATTTGATTGAGCGAAAAAAAAAACAAAACCATTAGAGATTTTATCGTTAAAGATCTTGGACTCAGGATACTCAATTGAATTTTAGATGACAACATGATGGAGGATGATCATGATATGAGATGTTTCTTATCTAAACCAAGTGAAGCAAAGGCTAAGGAAAAATTGATCTCGAAATTGTCATTCCCTGAATTTGACTACAGAGCCTTGCTTAAAAGTTGTGAATCAGAATCTCCAAGAGAGGATGAGCTCCCTCAAAACCAAACATCCTTAATGCCTCTCAAAGTGATGAGAAAAATGCCTTGTGTTCATTGCCATCACTACGTCCATCCCAATCTCCAATGTGTGCACCCTAGGCTTATCTTTTTGTACTACATACATTGCAAAACCTTTGGTCATGACACATCCCAACCTCAAAACCTCAATCTCTTGTGTCCCAAATAAACACGGTTCGAAGGTAGAAACTGATCAGGAAGCAATTAAGCGAACACTTCAGTGTTTCTATTGTCGTGGACCGCACAAAGTGGCAAATTGCACAGTTTGGAATACTTCTATGCCCATAGTCACTGATGTTAGAATTCATGGTACTCATGCTAGATCAACTATGTGGAGGAGAATACTTTGGAATAACTCTCCTTTGTTGGATTAGAAGCCTCATTAGTGTTAATCAATAATATTAGTGCTCATAAAGCACACTTTGAAAAGCTTTGTGCACTTGAAGATAATGTTGATGATGAAGCTTGATGAGAATGAGGCTCATGAATACCTCATGGTGTATGGCCACCGCTTCAAAATAAAAAATTGGATCAGCAATAAGCCCTCACAAGAGCACTTAGGTGATTAGAGCAAAGAAGAGGGGATTAGAGCAAGAAAAAACTTGATTTTGAAGCTTTAATGGTGAGCTTTAATGGATTTCAAGAGGGCAACCTTGGTTTTTCTCCTGTAGTAACCGCGTCGAGCGACCATTAGGGCTTAAATTTGAGATGTATACTCCTAAGGCTATGGGCTTCAAAAGCCCTAAGCCAATGCAACCTACAACCACCTATACACGGCGTATTGTTGTACGGCATCAGCTATGCAGCAAAAACATCACCGAGTTAAACCAGTCGAAATGCCACGACGGAGAGGAGACGATTTGGCTGATTGGCTGTACGAATGTGTGCGCTCGGGCCTCCTCTACAAGTTCTTAGTTGAACATTCCACGAGTTCTTGCCTCCACAAGTTGCTGGAGGGCCTCCACTGCCAGGAGGTTCAGCTCCACAAGGGAAAAGATAAGAAAATTGACCTATTCTACACCACAAAAGTGACATACTCTTGCCAAGATCGAGATACCATGTTAGAATTCGTGGTGCTCATGCTAGATCAACAATGTGGAGGAGAGAGACTCACAGAATATAAGAAAATATCTTGCTTATTAAGTTGCTCAAATACAACTACTGGCTTCATTATTAGGAGAGAAGAGAAATCCTCTAAATGAGGTTTTGAGAGACTTCTTTAATTTCATAAGGGATTCATAGAATTTCTCACGTGCTTTCTCAATCTCATAATTTGTGCAATCTGTCTCTAATGACTCTTTTGTAGAGAGTATGTCTTCCTTTTGAAAGGGGAAGCGGTACTCCTCTGGGTTTTGTATTTTGGTTGTTTTTTTAGGATTGACATTATGAGGCTTAATCACAACCAGTGATCCTGAACGACACTCAACCATGCTTCATACAAAAATGCCTTCTAGCTCCACCTTTAAATAGATGAGCTAGTGGACCTTAAGTCCCTTCACACACACACCCTTCTCTTTCCCTTTTACATAACTTTAGTCTCTTAATAACTGACACTTTGCAACACTTTGCAACCCATATGTGAACGATGTGGCATAGATCACATATTCCATTATTGTCCAAGGCGAGTTGCTTCAATGCAACCTGTCTCGCAGAATATAACTCTTAACATCTTGAGTGTGCAAAATGGAAAATTTTCCACGGTACTCTTGAATGTGCTTACACGGTTGTAAACCAAGGCCCGAGATGTTCCTCATCTAAACCAAGTGAAGCAATGGATAAAGAAAAATTGATCTCGAAATTGTCATTTTTTGAATTCTATACAGCTTGCTTAAAAGCTTTGAGCTGGCATCTCCAAGAGAGGATGAGCTCCCTGAAAACCAAACATCCTTAATGCCTCTCAATGTGATGGGCAAAATGCCTTGTGTTCATTGCCATCACTACATCCGTCCCAATCCCAATGTGCGTACAATAGGCCTATCTTTCTGTATTGTATATACTACAAAACCTTTGGTCACGACACACCCCAATGTCCCAATTCATCTACGATTAACTCAAAACCTCCATCTCCTATGCCCTAAATAGAAATGGTCCAAAGGATAGAAACTGCTCAGGAAGTAGTTAACACTTTATTATCATGGACCGCACAAAGTCGCAGACTGCACAATTTGGAATACTTCCATGCCCAAAGTCATTGACACTTTGCAATCCATATGTGAACGATGTGGCATCAATCACATATTCCAACATTGCCTAGGGCGAGTTGCTTCAATGCAACCTATATCGTAGAATACGACTCTTAATATCTTGAGTGTGCAAAACGAGCAATTGTCCATGGTACCCTTGAATGTTCTTACACGCTTGCAAGCCAAAGGCACGAGAAACAATAAAAAAGAATACAAAAGAACACACTTTGAAATGGGTAGAAGAGCATGTTTTAAAACAGAAAACAAAAAGAGGAAGCAACACCTTCTAAACTCGAGAAAAACAAGAGTCAACAAACTGTCGAAACTAAGGTTAAAATAAAGAACAAGAGAAAGGATCCCATGGACGACCTAATCTCAACACAAACCTCAGTTACAGTTATCAAAGGACCGAGTGTGCCATTGTACACACTGGGCACTATTGAAAAAGCTGAGAGTCATGAAGAGGATGAAAGTGAGTGGGAAAATGAAACCGAAATGGAAATTGAAATTGAATCGGATACGAAAACATCCATGGTTCCACTTGAAGATTCTATCGTGGTATGGTTAGATTTTGTTATGGGCAATGATGTTAAGTGCAAATGTGCATTGATTAGCCTTAGAGCTAGTCATAACATCATGAAAATAGACACTTGGGTGTCATTAGGATAACCTAAAATCGTTCCTAAAGATAATGGTCTTGCAAGAGGTGCCAATGGAAAAAACATTGAAGTTCCAAGTTGCTTTAACTATACTACTCAAACAATTGGTGGAAATGTGGAATTTAGATTCCATGTTACCTGAGATCCCCTTGAGTATGATGTCATCTTGGGTGGAACTTGGATATGTGACCAATTGATGGATCCATGCAAACGGTCACCTTGAACACTCCTAGGTGGAACTTGTGTATGTGACTCGTGGTATTCAATTGATGAATCCATGCAAATAGTCACCTTGAACACTCCTGCAGGCATTGTGAAATTGCTATTACAAGAGAGAGAGACCTTAGAGGAGATGGAACTTCCAACATATCTTACTCATATTATTCCAAGGATTATAGTTGGATTTGAACTTTACAATCCAAGCACATATCCACGAACGAGAGCACAATCTCATGACTCTCGAGTTATGGGATTTGTTAGGTCAACCAACACTCAAGGCACATCCAGAGAAAATTCCATTCACACGACATAAACATGTCATGTTTGGGGTACTTTGAACAAATAATGTATATAGAATCTAACCTTCTTACGTGTAAGTTTTTTGTGGTTAAGTATATGTTTGAAGTAGATTTGATCTTGGGGCATAAATGGACTATTGCTGTCCAAGCACAACTGTGCTTTACTCGTGATAGGATCATCATGATGGTCAACGACACAAAATTGACAATACCATACTACAAGGAAGAGATGTATAAATACGATCATAATAAATCGTGTCTTCCTTTGTAATTTTTACTTTTCTTAAGTTTTCAATGTGTTGTACTCAAGGTCTCACTTTACTTTTTCTTTTTCTTACATTGAGATATTTATGCAACCACATTTAGCATATCTCTTCTAATTTGGGACAAATCATAATTGAAATATCACTATATATGCATAAAAAGTTTCTTCAAACTCTCCATCGACGAGGGGAGTGATGAGCACATTGCGTAAAACAACTATGACCTTGAGTTATGAACAGTTACATTGCCCCCTCAGATACCCATTTGAGGAGGGAAACACAACAGCCACAACACTTCACTCTTTATGATAGCGAACCATCTCACCATGGAGCGGCGTTCTTCAAAAAATTGGCGCAGATAGCTCGAACTTGGCACCTTAGTTCATGTCTCTTCCTGCATAAAAAGAATGGTTAATTTATCACAAAATCTTCATTGAATATAGTTCAAATGACAAAATATTATGGACACAAAATAACCCCAACAACACGATGTGGGTCGAAAGTGTCTTGCAATTTTTTCTTGTTGCCCTCCTCGGCCTTCTAGTAATTGTTTTGAAATGCACTCAAAGTCAAAAACATTACAAAATAATCCCTTTTGTCTGTTCTTCGAAGCAAGCAATGACTCTCTTGCAAACCCTTCGTATTTTTCTCCCATCAACCATCGTGTTCTCATCATGCTCCAAGCGTTGAGAAGCCTTCTTTTTTGCCTGCTCCTTTCTTTTCATCTTGGCCAATATTGCCTTCTCACCTCAGATAACTCCTTGTTATTAGTAGGTGTGGTGCCGAGATGCGAGACTCTTGTAGATTGTCAAAGTCTCTTGTAATGTCTATATCTTCAAAGTTTCCTAGCAACATTACAAAAACACATATTGGTTTGATGCACATGATACCTATTATTGAATAGCAAACAAGTATTGAAAAGGAAAAAAGAATGGAAGTTCTTACAAGCACTATACAGCTATAGCTACCCATCCAAAGCATCCATGCTTGCTTTGGGTTGAGAGACATGTAAGTGTCCTTCACATGCATCCATGCCTTGTTAAAACTCTCTCCTTATAGCTACCCTTCAAAAGCATTCATTGTTGCTTAAGCCTTGCTTTATTAAGAATTTCCTAATACAAAAATAGTAGCACACATTAAGGAACATACACAATCCAAAAGATAGAGAGAAACCTTGGACATTAGGAATTTTTTGGACCCAAAAAGGGCCTCCTAATAAGGATTCCTAATTTTAAGGGATTAGAGCTTAAAAAGTTGGGCTTAAGGGAGACAAAGGCTATGATGACCCCTATTTTTTGCCTTGCCACATCAGCCATACCCCCTTTTTAAAGGGAATATTCTCATACTCTCTCTCTTACTTTTTGACTTTTCTCACACTTTCTCTTACTTTTTGATTTTTTTATCTTCACTCTCTACAAATTGAATCTTTCTTGTCAGTTTGAAATCTCCTTTCTCATTAACTCCCACCACATCTCCCTTCCACATCAACAAAACATTCTCGTATTTAGGTGTGCCCCAAAAAGTGAAAATTTTTATTTTTTTATTTTTTTACATTTTGAGGTGGAAAAAACACCACCCATCCAATATGTATGAATTTTTAATCTTCACTCTCTACAAATTGAATCTTTCTTGTCAGTTTGAAATCTCCTTTCTCATTAACTCCCACCATATCTCCCTTCCACATCAGCAAAACATTCTTGTATTTAGGTGGGCTCGAAAAAGTGAAAAAAAAATTATTTTTTTACATTTTGAGGTGGAAAAAACACCACCAAACCAGTATGTATGATGAAATCAATTTTTTCCCTCCAAAAAGCTTATAATTCAAGGGTCGTGTCAGAAGCCTGTCAGGAGCCAGTACATCCATAACTAACTGTCACCCCATAAACATAACTAACTGTCAAAGGAACCACTGCATCCATGAGATCCCAAAATTGTGGAGACCCCAAAAAATATTATTTTTTAAATTTTCTCATAAATGTAATTTATTGATGAGAAGTTAGTATATTTGTATATCAAAAATATCATTTTCTACTTAGAAAAACGGATTTGTATTAAACTTCCAACAGCAAAGTTTTAATAGTCTCTCTCTCTCTCTCTCTCTCTCTCTCTCTCTCTCTCTCCCTCTGAGGATCTCTCTGCTTTAGCTTCTTCCTCTCTGCTTAGCTATGGAGCCTTTGCAAGCTGTGTGTGTAGCCCCTTGTGAAGCTAGAAAATGGAAGGTTGATAATTTACACATTCGTATTCCAAAAGAGTATGGCAGCTCTAAAAAAACCCATCCTACTGATGCACAATCTATCCAAGCTCGTAGAATAGCTAAGGAGAAAAATGTAGATCTTTGGGTTGATGGGCATCTCTATCCAATTGACCCTCCATTAAGAGCACACCCTCCTTTCCGCGATTTATCATCTTTTATGCAATTTGTTGGTGAAGGAGAGCTTGGCTTGTTAGGATACTGTAGAAGATTGACTACAAGTGGAGCTTAGCAAACCCATATTCTCCAATCTCAATTGCAAGCATCACAATAAATCAAGAAATCAAGTTTTATCAGAGGAACATTGAGTTGCTAATAAGAAGAGCCCCTTTCACTCGCACAGTGAGAAGGAGATTCTCCAACGATATAGAACAAAGTTCCGTGTGGAGGGGATTGTCCTTGAAGCATTGCAAGAAGCCTCCGAGGCTTACCTTGTTGGGCTTTTTGAAGATACCAACCTCCTTACAATACATTCAAAGAGGATTACCATATCTACCAAGGACATGTAACTAGCTCGGCGTATTCGAGGTAAGCGAGGCACGATCTAGAGATCTTAGATGTTAACCTTCTTTTTGAAGCAACTCTTTTGTTTCAAACCCCCCTTTGTAACAATCCTATCTGGCTTTCATTTGTGACCTTCTGATAATTAAAATTTTAAGTTTCTCTTACAATGTCTCGGTGTCATCATGTTTGTTTAATATGGAGTGTCTATCATGTGCCAGTTTGTCACCCAAGGCATCAGAAATGCTCTTGGAGGACAAAGGAAGCTGTGCCAGAACAGTGCGAATTTGACCTCTGCAACGACGATGTAGGCTCAAAATTCGCACTGTTCTGGCACTTCCCCCCTAGCCACTCAGGATCATTTCTGATGCATTTATAATGAAGTTGAGCACACTAATTATGAGAAACAGTAGTTTACAAGATAATAATCATGTGTGAAAATACAATGTTTATCATCCAATGTATCAAAATTGCTCCTGGAGGACTGGGGAAGCTATGCCAGAACAGTGCAAATTTACGCTCTGCAGCGGCGATGCAGGCTCAAAATTCGCACTATTCTGGCACTGCTCCCCGAGCCACTCAGGATCATGCATTTATAATGAAGTTGAGTACACTAATTGTGAGAAATAATAGTTTATAAGTTAAAAACAGCTTTAATCATGTGTGAAAATTACATTATTTGTCATCCAATGCATTAGAATTTCTCCTATGGTGGAGGACTGGGGAAGCTATGCAAGAACAATGCGAATTTAGGCTCTGCAGAGCGGCGCTGCAAGCTCAAAATTCACACTGTTCTGCACTACTCCCCCAGCCACTCAGGATCATTTCTGATGCATTTATTATGAAGTTAAGTACATTAATTATAAAAAACAGTAATTTATAAGATAAAAATACCTTTAATCATGTGTAAAAGTACATTATTTGTCATCCAATGTATCAGAATTGCTCCAAGAGGGTTGGGGAAGCTATGCTAGAATAGTACGAATTTGGGCTCTACAGCAGCGGTGCAGGCTCAAAATTTGGGCTCTACAGCAGCGGTGCAGGCTCAAAATTTGGGCTCTACAGCAGCGGTGCAGGCTCAAAATTTGGGCTGTTCTGGCACTGCTCCCCTAGCCGCTCAAAATCATTTCTGATGCATTTATAATGAAGTTGAGTACACTAATTATAAGAAACAATAGTTTATAAGATAAAAATAGCTTTAATCATGTGTAAAATTATATTATTTGTCATCCAATGCATCAGAATTGCTCCTGGAGGGCTGGGGAAGCTATGCCAGAACAGTGCGAATTTAGACTCTGCCAATGGCACTGCAAGCTCAAAATTCGCACTGTTCTGGCACTGCTCCCCCAGTCACTCAGGATCATTTCTGATGCATTTATAATGAAGTTGAGTACATTAATTATAAAAAATAGTAATTTACAAGATAAAAATACCTTTAATCATGTGTAGAAATACATTATTTGTCATCCAATATATCAGAATCGGTCCTGGAGGGCTAGGGAAGCTATGTCTGAATAGTGCAAATTTGGGCTCTACAGCGCGGTGCAGGCTCAAAATTTACACTATTCTAGCACTGCTCTCCCAGCCACTCAGAATCATTTCTGATGCATTTATAATGAAGTTGAGTACATTGATTATGAAAAATAATAATTTATAAGATAAAAATACCTTTAATCATGTGTAAAAATACATTATTTGTCATCCAATGCATCATAATTGTTCCTGAAGGGCTAAGGAAGCTGTGCCAAAATAGTGCGAATTTGGGCTCTACAGCAGCGGTGCAAGCTCAAAATTCGCACTGTTTTGGCACTCTTCCCTAGGCTCCCAGGGTCATTTCTAATGTATTCACAAAAACATTGATGGTACAAACTAGAAAAAACAATGATATACTTGATGAAAATAAGTCTGTAAAAATTGTATTGTATTCATAATAAGAAGTGATACATCATCTTTACAAAAGCTTTCTTACAATATTGAGCTTCCTTCTCTTGTTATTGGGCAGAGTGTGCTCAAGGAGTGATTGGGCTATTTCTTGAGGATCCTCTATGCCTATGCTTTTGGCTATACCTATACGAACAAGAAGCTTACCCCTAACTCCAGAACCAAAAACATCGAAGGCAAGAGATTTTTTAATCAGAACTATACATTTAGTGCTCTGTACCATTAGAGGCTACATAGAGCACCTTAGAGAGGGCTTTCAAAAAGAAGAGAGTGAAGGCAGATTGAGGGGTGTAGTCCCTTTGGATAATGGCGATGCCATCCACAAGAAGCCGACCAAGATAGTGCGCCAACATAGCATCATGTCCATGGACCTTGGCCTGGTCTCTGCTGCCGCCGCCTCTCCGTGCAAATGTGTTAATTTCAACCACCCTCTGCAATCAAAGGAAAAATCAAAATATTTTCCTATACATAATTCCCATGGTTGTCCCCTCCTTACGCTTCCCAATCTGAAAAATAAAGAAATTGACACAATAACCAGAAAGTGTGAGGGTTAATTCTAGACATGTAGTGGAATCAAATATACCTTTCTTCTCATCAACTTGAAACTTGACTCTTTCACATTGTCAACGCCCATGATGCTAAAGTGTTGACGTAGGTCTATTAGGCTCCAATGCTTTCTTGCTGCCACTCGCTCAATCCATCCATTTTGCATCATCACAGCTACCTCAATAAGCATAATTTCTTCTTCGAAGGCTTGAAGTGGGATCCATGTCCCGTGCTTTTGCATCCATCTTTGGTAGTGCAGACGCATGTACAAAATAGAGCGTGCCTTCAAGAACCTGCAAGAAGACACTATAGAATCTACTACATTGCACTTGTACACATCACCTTGATGTGACCCCTCATTAACCTCCCAACCCTCTCCTAGTAATCCTTCAACTTGGTCAGACCGTACCTCCTTACAAAAATACATTGTTTTTGTTGTTTGGTGCATTGGCATGGAATTGAACATGTGCACAAAAACATGTAAAGGACAAAACCAATTTAGCCCTACTGACCTAGATGCCTTTGAAAACTTGAGTGATGTCTTGATATCACTTACCATCTTAAACTTTAAGCATAAGATGGTCCAAGCATCTGGTTTGGGCCATTCGGGATGTTAAGAGGGGGGTTGGGGATCTCTTCTCGCTTGCCAAATAAACCTGGTTTTTTATCTACAAAATATGAGTGAGAAAAGAAAAAGATATTATTCTATACAAGATCACTTGGGCTTTGAGATACAAACATTGCCTCTCCAATGGATGCATGCATAGCATAGAAAACTCCAGTGAGGCTTTGGAGGGGCTGTTCCTCAACATAATTAGAGGGAAAAGTATCTGAAGAGAGACATAAGAAAATGGAGGATCATAAGAAAATTTGAAATAAAAAATCCAATATTAGCATGTTGTTAAAGCTGTGTTTATGTTACACTGACAATTTGAAGGAAACCTTGGTCGTTGGCCTTGAATGTACAGGTCTCCAAGGGTATACACATGTTGCACTATGGCAGTCCTTCCTTCTTAGTATGCTTGAAGCCTTGTAGCCGCCCCTTATGATGTAGCATATTCCCCAGTTGATGCACTCGATGTGGTCCCTTAGAGCTTGGCTGCATGTAGACCCAAGCCCCAACCCTGAATCTTGTTGGAGCCCAAACTCTATTCTCATCTCTTGTGTTATGTAGCACAAGCTCTTCCACCTTCTCCCTAGGTCTTCTCACATTATTGGAAGAGGCCATGGTGGTAAGAAAAGAGAAGAAGGGAAAAGAAAAGCTTGTTTTACAACAGAGGAGTGGAGAGGAGAGAAAGTTCAGGGTTTTCAGTGCAGCAATGGAAAACTTAAAAGAGGGTAAGAGTTTGAGAATAGGCTTCCTGAACCTAGAGTAAACTAAAGAGGGGTAGAGTTTCTGCAGCAAAATGGAGAGGGAGGAAGCTTGAGAGAGAGAGAGAGAGAGAGAGAGAGGGAGATTGAGAGGGAGGGATCTTGAGAAGGAGGGAGAGCTTGAGAGGGATGGAGTTTCTGCAAGCAATGGAGAGCTTAGAAAAGGAAGAAAGAGGGAGAGGGAGCGTGAGACTGAGGAAGCTTGACAAGGAGGGAGAGCTTGAGAGGTATGGAGCGTGAGACTGAGGGAGAGGGAGCGTGAGACTGAGGGAGCTTGACAAGGAGGGAGAGCTTGAGAGGTATGGAGTTTTTGCAGCAATGGAGAGCTTAGAAGAGGAAGAAAGAGTTTCAAAATGAGCTTTCCAAACCTAGAGTATGTTGGGGGGAAGTTTGAGAGGGAAAACACACTTTTGGAAAAAAATCAAAAAATTTTAAATTTTTAGGGTTTTTAATATGCGCGATTCTAGGTGGGAGGACCTCCAAGTTTGGGCCCAGGAGGTAGAGGGACAAGAGTAGTAATTAGGACCCATTAGCAAACCAAAGCCTAGGCCCCCTAGGGTCAAAGAAGTTAAAAAAGTGCACCCAACCCTCCTCCTATTGGTTCATTCCTAATCAAAAGTTAATCTAAGAGGCCCTCTTTGGGTCCAAAAAATTCCTAATGAGAGAGAGGGGAAGAGGAGAGAGAGAGAGAGAGAGAGAGCTCACCAATAGAAGCAATGTATACAGGAGAGCTTCACTGCACCTCTGCAAACCCTCAGACTCTCTATGCTTGGCATCCAAAGAGGAACCAGTGCTGGTGGGAGAGGTTTTGAAAGATAGTGGAGATAGAGTCATGTACTGTTCAGGAAGTTATAAAGATAGCCAACATTTTTTGAGTGACCAAATAGCCATTTTTCTACTAAGTAGCAAGATTTTAAAAATTTTCCATCACCCACATGCATAAATGTATGAATATGTAGAGAGAGATAGAGAGAGAGAGAGAGAGAGAGAGAGAGAGAGAGGCTAGAGAGAGAGGAGGGAGCCGAGAGAGAGAGAGAGAGAGAGAGAGAGAGAGAGAGAGAGAGAGAGGGGGGGGGAACCTAGCAAGAAAATGAGGGATTGAAATTTTAGAAAACTGCTCGCGCTAAAAAAATCCCCCTCATTAAGTTCATTCTTCTCGGGTCAAAATCCTTTGAGAGCCATGCAAGCTCCCCATGTAA
The DNA here is from genome assembly GCF_041138505.1 of Cibotium barometz. NCBI lineage: Eukaryota > Viridiplantae > Streptophyta > Polypodiopsida > Cyatheales > Cibotiaceae > Cibotium > Cibotium barometz. The sequence continues at coordinate 29,736,620 of NC_141083.1, forward strand.
CCGAAACTGTAAACCATTGATGACTACCATCTTGATGCTCCATTATTTGTCCAAAATCAAATATAATGCATGAGAAAGCCAATACAATATCTCCAAGAGAATCATTCACAAGGAAATCATCTTACTTCACATGTTCTAATTCAAGACTAGAAAATGTCTCGAAGATCTCAAGATCAAATAAGAATTCATAATTATGCTAAATACTTTTGTCTTCCATGTGATCATTAAGAATACCTTGTGATGCATCCACAAGGTTGCCAAAGAAGCTTGTTGTACGTTAGACACCCCAAGTTGCTCTTGTCCATGTCCTCAAATGTGAAAACTTCCATAAAACATTCATGGATGTTATAAGAATCAAAACCCTTACCAAAGAGATCCTAGTCTATCTCATCTTCCAAGATTTTATGGATGATGGTATCCTCTTCTTCAAGCCGCATGCAATCCACCAAGGTACGTGCATCAACACAAGAATGTTCCTCATGTGGCTCTATATCATCCAAGAACTCTTTAATGTCCTCTAGTGCATCTATGGTACATAGATAAGAAAATCATTGATAATTTGCTCCTCATCTAGGACTTCAAGATCCATGATACCGTACTGATGATGTTCATTGTCAAAAGAAGGTTCATCAAACCAATTTGTCACCATGGTATCCAAGAAATAATCATCCTCAACTCGTTAAGAAACATGAGGCACTTCACTTGCTAATTCCTTTGCATGACTATGACAGCAAACCTATTGGTTATAGACATCACCACCACAAACTTCCTCTTCCACTCAACATGCCCCCTTGAACAAGCCTTGGCATGACCACCAACAACCCCCCTTGGTGTGACCATATCCTCAAATCCTTCCCGAATTCTTGTAGGTAATGTGCATTGTGAAACATAATTTGTGCAACAAATTCATCTGCAACCATGTCCTTATATCATCTGCTGACATATGTCATTGACACCTCTAGTTGCCCTACTAACATATGAGTATAGTAATCTACACCACAAAACCATGTGAGAAATGTTTTATTTTGATGATTTCATCGGTGTTTCCTATGAAATCCCAATTGTCATTTTTTTCCTTTTTATCGCTTCTCAAAAATAAAAATAAGAAGAATTGAAAAGAAAATCCAACAAGAAAAGAAAAGTTTTCCTCACAAAAAATGAGTATTTGGGAGGAAAAAAACGCACATAATTTTATAATCAATGCCTAACCTCATCATGGTAAGCTCTACACACATCAAGAATAAAAAATGTGAGCCTTAAAACACTGCAGGCTTTTAAGTGTGTAAGCATCACGACGAACGAGTTGGCGCTACGTCTACGCCTGCTTATGCTCACCTCCTAGCCTCACTCACGAAGATCAAGTCCTTAATCACAATTAAAAGTTATACATTCTTGACTCCTTTATACATTGCAAGACCTTGATCATTCAAGCTAAAAGCCAATTATAGCCTAATGCATGACGTTCTTGCCTTGGCTGATTCATTCTTAAAAATGATTGATCGTGGAGACGCAATGATGTGGGACCAAAATGTGTGAATAGCTTAATTAGATGACAATAATAACTGTTGAGCTAAATTAAGTATTTTCGTTTGCATTTTCTTTAGAAGTTCTTCTGATTTACGTTTTGTTTAATTTTAAACTGCTATAGGTAATTCGTCAAAATGGACATTCGCATCAAAGGTGCTTTTACAATCGTAGGGCATCGCAAGCCTCCAAACCTGCATGTGCATACACATAAGAGAAATATGGATTAATGTTACTCTGAAAGGGGAGATTCATACTAATCAATGGCGAAGTGGTATGACTAATTTTGGTTCATTTAGTGAGAGGTCTTGAGTTTGAGTCATGGCCTCATATGTGCAAATACAGTGCAATGGCACGCTAAATTAGTGTACCGTTGCACACTAATCCTTTTGTAAAGGATTAATACACAATGGTATTAAATTGCTTTTATGATTAGTGACGAATCATAATTTCAAAAGTTGAGAGAAATCAATACATTTTGAGCAGGATTGAGTCGTGCTTAATGCAATCAGAATCAATTCATACGCAACATCTTCGCAAAAATCCATCATAATTTACAAAGAAAGGCTTTCCATAATGTACACTCTAATTAACCTCTGATTGATAATTAACCTTGCAAAGAGCACATGAATTAATGCAATCAGAATCAATTTATACGCAGGAGTTTCGTAAAATTCCGTCATAATTTACAAAGAAAGGCGTTAGATAAGCATTCTATGCTGACTTATTAATGACAATGTACACGCCAATTAACCTTGCAAATTAAGAACACAAGGATTGAAGAGAGGGGAACCCTAACGATAATTAACTTAGAAAACATGAGAGATCAAATAAATGCTTGCTTTCTTTCAATCGTCTTTTACGTAGTAGGCGTAGATTGTGGAGTAGGGAGTTGCGTGCAAATCTCCGACTTGTGCGCCGTCGGAGTTCGAAGGAGGCAGGCCGCCGCTGGTTTTAACTCTCTGCAGGTAAGTGACGGCGCCGAGAAGCTCCCTGAAGAACACACACAAAGCTTAGAAGCACTACATCAGTTTAAGTGTTTGATTAACGCATTGATGAAGAGTATATAATCTTACGGGCATCCACTCTCGCTGGTGGCTTCGAAGAGGTTCCAGTTGATGCTGTCGGGGTCTACCGGAACGGTCTCGAGGGCTTTGGCTGTGACGAGACTGGTGCTCGGGATGAAGGTTTCCCACGACGGCTGGCCGCCGCCGGCGTCTGGGTGTGGCAAGAAGAAGTGTTGGGCAACCACGGGCCCGCCCTTGGAGGCCTCGTGCATGGTGTAGTAGAGATTGGCGGTGGCGTTATAGAGGACCCAGGCGGAGCCGTTGAAGGAGTAGTGCTGGAGGCCGACGGCGTAGTAGGCCACCTGCAGCTTCTGTCCGGCAGGCACCTGGATGGCCGCTGGTATGGAAATGTTTGCCAGCAGCAGACTGCTGCAGTTGGTGCTGGACGCGCGGGCGGGCATCAGGAGCCAGAGGCACGCAACCACGCTGGCGCAAAGCAGCCGTAGTTTCTGCGCTGGCACCATCTTATTGGCTATATTGCAAGTTCGATCAGCTGACGCTTGATGATCGGAAGCGTATCAGATACGCTTGATGAAAGAGAGGCTTCGTAAGCTTGATGATCGCGCTTGATGAAAGAGAGAGCGATCAAAGCCTGTTTGCTCTCTTAATGTATGGTAGATTGATGACCTCTCTTAATACTCTTTGCTCTCTTAATATATGGTAGATTGATGACCTGGATGCCCTTCTTAATACGCTTTGCTCTCTTAATATATGGTAGATTGATGACCTCGATGCCCTTCTTTTTGTTTATAAGCTGATAGCTGATCCATTGCAGCCCCATTCGAGCTTATAAGGTGGATGATCCTGATGCCTTTTCTTTTAAAATAAGCTGATAGCTCCATTCGAGCTTTAGAACTGGTCAGCTTGCAGCTTGCTGAGGATTCTTGCACGTCTCGAGAACGACTTTGCTTTTGTGGAGAGAACGCTTCAAACCTTGACCAGGACACCATATTCATGGTAACCACCTTTTTTATATATGGGCACTTTTGGCCTCTATTGCATAACTACCTTTAAAATTCATTTCACACGGCTCCAAACACATGTTCCAAATCTGAATAAGACAACAAACAAACCGACAGATTGTGAGCCTCGTCTCTCTCTCTCTCTCACACACACACACAACCCAATTAGGACAAATGCCATTGGAACAGTAAGCTTCTGGTGTTATCTCTCACCCCTACTCGGTACAATGATCACTATCTCACACCCCTAATTGGTACAGTGTTCACTATATAAGCAAGTTGCAAATACCCATTTGCAAATGGTTGTCTTGCAATGTAAACTTACATAAATTAAAAATACCAATCAAAACTTATCCACACCATAAAAAAATAATAAAAAGAATATTCCTCTACCCAATTCTTTTTATTGTGAACAATAACTGTACTTATACAAGTAATATGCTAATCAAATATATATCCACCACATTTTTTTTTCAAAAACCAAAAGTACAAAAAATACATAGAATTTCCTCCACTAGTATATCCTATGATGCTTGCCCAAAAGAAGAGGTTTGGCTTAACCAAGATTAAACCACTCCTCATGATATCTTGCCAAGAATCTTTAGCTTAACCAATAAACCACTCCTCATAATATCCTTCACAAGTAATACAATGCTAATAAAAACATGTTTAGGACAAACCTTTAAAAAACAATTCTAAAGAATATAGAGATTTTCGTCTAGTGCTAAGATCCAAGATGATTGACCAAAAGAATCTTTTGGTGAATTAAAAACATAATACTCTCTATGTCTTGTACGATATAGACAAGACCAAAAATATATATCCCTTATTTTTGAATTTTGAATATCTAAAATGGACCCTTTTAAAAATCCATAAACAATCCCCTATGTAATATGTTTTTAATACTACTTTGGTAACATGCTCCAAAAGTGATCTCAGATACTTTAATGACCTATTATCTTTGAAAGATTTGACTTAAGCATAGAATTCCTGATTCTCACAACTGTACCTAGGTCAACTTGACTAATTGACTTTTCTACAAAAGTGAAAACAAAGATGTATGGCCATGTAGTACATCCTATTAGCTTTCCATAGAGATCGAGATCTCCTAATTCCAACAAGTTTTGGTAGTCAACCATCATTTTCAAAATTCTAGCTGTAAATTTTATAAAACAGTCAACATGGGCAATTAACATAAGGACAAAGGCATTCGCATTCGCATTGAAGATGATGTTTGCAATATGCCTAAACATGATGATGCAATTTGCTTCCATTGTTATAGATGAGAGAGAGAGAGAGAGAGAGAGAGAGAGAGAGAGAGAGTATAGATGTATCATAGAATTCTTTCTTCCGCAGATCTAAGAGAAGTATAGCAAGAGAAGAAATAATGGTTCTCTTGAATGAGGGTACACAACAAAGCTATGTGTTGGGAATTATTTTTCTCAAATGGGAGGAGCTTATAAAGATCTACGAGAAGAGATTGTTCTCGATAATCTCATCTCAAATGATTTCATCTTTTTGGGAGGATCTAGAATGCTTCTAGGAGAAAAGCAAGAGTTGATGTAGAAAAAGATACTAGCTTATGGTAGAAGATTATAGATCTCTTATCAGATACTGAATCCCTTTGGAAACTTGGCCATTCATGGCTTCTGTGAAAGTTTATGGAAGCATCAGCAGATTGCATGATCAAGATTATATACATAATGGAAAGAATCTGATCAATCCTCTAGATAATGTATCTAGAAGATTAGTATTCATGGCTTTTGTGAAAGTTGATGGAAGCTTCAATGATGGATTGCATGATCAAGATTATATACATAATGGCTTGGTAATGATCTCTCCACCTTAAATCATGTAGCATTAGTATATCAAAGTTTCAAGGTTGATGATCAAGAAGGATATATAGAGAGAAAAGAGAGACAAAATTGGAGATTGGCACAAAGGATAGCAGGACAAAAAGTTTAAAATTGTTTAGAGCTCTTATGGATGGGATCTAATCATGTTGAAAGTAGAGTGGACACTTGGCACAAAGTGTCGAAAACTATCTTTCTTTTTTAGGTACCAAATGCTTGTCATCTTTTGAACATATTAAAACATATAATTGTTAATAAGGTATGTTCATGGGATAGCTATGGTAGCTCATTAGACTTTGTGACTTATAATATTGTTTTCATATGTCATTAGGATTTGGCACATGTGGATCACAAAACATGATATATATACACTTAAGAAAAACTTCATATAAAGAAGAACTTTCATGTACATCCAATTGTCATGTAACTTTGTGGTTCTTCTCATAAAGATCTTTAAAGACAAGTATGGTCACTTGCAAGTTCCATTTTCTTACAATAAGACGATGCTACTAAAAAGACATTTATTACAAAAGACAGAGATAATACTAAGGAAGTTCATCATCATCTTTTTCATTGTCTATAACATGATTCTATTAACAAGACATGTTTTGTTACAAAAGACCATAACAACGCGACAGGGGGTAGTCCTGTGTTGAAAGAGAACCCATATCGCGTTGTTGTGGTCGCTCACAAAAATCGTGTTTACCGCATAATGATACGAAAAAATCATGTTTAGTACCTCATGTTTGCATTCACTTTTACAATGGATGCTTGTCATGAATGGATTAGCTCTTTTCAAGCAGGTCGCTAACCCATTATGATGCCCAACCATTGATGATGCACCATCAAACCCAAAATATATAAGCTTATTCAAATCTAAGCCATATTGCACCATGAAATCTATGCAAGAGTCATACAAGCAAGGTGATGTGCTGCTTTGTAACTCCAAAACTCCCAAGAACATTGTCATAGGCTCATAATTTTCTAGGTATGATGCATAAATAATCAAATTTTGTAAACTGAGTGTTGTAAATTGCGAATGTAAGCAAGAGCATAGGCGGTGTTAAGCAGGGGCATAGGTGGGAGAAGAGGACGTAGCCTATAGGTGTCAAGTTTCAACGGAGAGGCCGGGTAGGAGATGAGAGAAGCTTTGAAGGAGAGAGCACTGAGCAGGATCTTCTCTGACACCACGTAGAGGTCCGAGGATCTATGCGCAACGCCAATGCTAAGAGATAAGGTAGCTGCCACACCTAGTAAATGCCACCTGAGGTCTTGACTAAGAGGTAGACCGTAGATCTAATCATCCAAGAGATAAATCTAACTTCTAAGTCTCATTAGCTAAGAGATAAGTTGCTGCCCTGCTTCTCCAAGCGTGTGTTCACACCAAGTTCCAACCCCTTGAGTTCTACCTATTACCTAGTACAAAAATGAAAATTTGACCAGTAGCCCGTTTAACCCATGAAAATCTACATGTTTAAGTAAGAACATTCTTATACGTAACCCTTGAGAAAAAGGGAAGACTTTTGTCTTACCGTGAATATCAAGTTTTAGGATCAAGTTTCCTCCTTTTTGAAAAAGGATTAGACAATTTTTTTTTCGTGTAGATCCAAAGTTTGCAAAGCACCCTGATTGTGAGCCTCACAAGCCTTCCCGTCTCTCTCTCTCTCTCTCTCTCTCTCTCTCTCTCTCTCTCTCTCTCTCTCTCTCTCTCTCTCACACACACACACACACACACACACACACTCCCCAACCCAATTAGGACAAATGCCATTGGAATCCTAAGCTTCTGGTGTTATCTCACACCCCTACTCGGTATAATGTTCACTATCTCCGCTATAAGAGAATCATTGTTTTTCGACGCTTAGTTTCCACACCTGGTTGCATCATCTATATGTGCTTCGAAATAGGCGTCGAAATAGACGTCGAAATATGCTTCGAAATATGCGTGGAAATTGAAGTCAAAATAATAGTCAATTTTTTATTTTATTTTTAATGAATTTATATATATTATTTTCTAGTTTCCATCCTCGGGTGTGTTTTAGCCTTCTCTTTCTACCTCTTTGCAAGCATATGTGTATATGAGAGAGAGAGAGAGAGAGAGAGAGAGAGAGAGAGAGATAAAGAGAGAGAGAGAGAGGGGGGAGCTGAGGGAGAGAGGAGGGTATAACTTCCATCACGCTCTTTGAAGCAGAAAAAATGCTAGCTCCTCCTCCTCATCACTAAGGTGCAATTAAGAAAGTGCTCTATTTTACAATGAAATTAAAGCTCATCAATCAACTTGCTCGTCTCCTCAGCCAGGTCCATGGCTCCAAATAAATCTATTTCTAGAAATACTCCATCATTGTTGTCAATTGGTGGAACCGATTGTCTTGTAGTAGTAGAAGGTAATTCATCCATGTCGTCATCCTCTTCTAGCTCTAGCATGAGAGTTGTCGATGCATCATGATCATACTCAGCTTGAATCTCTTCTTCTTCTCGATTATCTCTAGTGTATGTTTCTCGTTCAAGATGTATTTGCTCAATGAGTACACCTTCATCCGATCCTAATCATGTGTGAGCCTCACCTACTTCCTCAACTAGTATGTCTTCTTCTTGTTCTTCTTGTTGTTCAATAGGTGCTAGTGGTGTATGCTCAACCATCACATGATTTGGGTGTTCCTCAGCATCTGGCAAACAGTCAACTGCTATTCTCACCTCTTCAAATATTTGTTTTCCATGTGTATTTATTTGGATCACAAACAACCATTTATGATCTATCGGGTCTTCCACAAAGATGACTTGATCACAGTGCTCTGGTAGCACAAATATGTCCCTTTGGTCAGGCCATATCTTTGTGCAGTCTACTTGAAGAAATCCACACTTGTCTTTGCGTACAGTTACTTGCGCCCCTTGAGTTACCAACTTGAACCATTTCACATCAAAAATGAACATATCAAACTTTTTGAATCCAACCTTGATAATATCTTGGATTGTTCCACAATAATCTAGCATGCCTACTCTTCAGTATTGCCATCACTTGCACTTGAACGACTTTCTTGCATGAAATTAGCCTTCACACCACAATCAAATGTTGTTCTCTTTTTATCTATTCCTTCTACTCGAAAGTGACGTCCGCGTGACCAAATTGCCCCAAACTTACGAGACTGCAAGCACAATAAATAAGTACTTTAATTGTATAAATTCACTAAAGCACAACATAAAAGACAATGCGTAGATATCTCTAACTCACATACATGAAAATCACAACCATATGCAAGCTCCTCCTCCTCATCACTTATTGATTCACCATTGCATTTAGCTTGTAGTACGGTCTGCTCGAGCCATTTATTTAGAAGGAAAGTCTGGAAGAAGTGCAAGTTCTGTTGGGTACGGTAGTGTGCGGGTTGTTCGACTCCTATGTGACAGTATTCCCATTAGGGACAGCCTCAAGACAAGTGAACATATCACGATGCGAGGTAATGTGCTTTGTAGCACCACTGTCAAAATACCATACATCAGAGTTAACAGAAACTGCCAACATGTACAGATGGGTCATACTGGCAATACATGCTAAACGCCCATTCTGTATCCTGCACAACATTTGCAGAATCTGCATTTGTGGAAGCCTCCACTATTGTGGCTGCATTTCTCTTTCTTCTTTGCCTCTTTAGCCTTTAGCTTAGGGCAATTCTTAATGACATGATCATTTGACTTACAATAGTTGCACCTAATCTTTTTCTTGCCTTTATCAAGAGCCTTCTCAGACTTATTGTTGCTACCTATGGAAGGAGAAGAAGTTGCAGACCTATTAATAGGAGAAGAAACAGTGGAAGGTGCTACCTTACCACTTCTTCTCTGCTGGGCAGCAATAAATGCCTGATCAATTGCACGCTGCCTAGCCTTGTTTTGCCTAGACTACGCTTCTTGCAAGAGCTTGTTGATTAAATTATCATACTTGACAACATCAGGTCTGTCCTCATAGTAACAAGTCTTCACGTGGAAGCAAAAGTCTGATATGACTCAGGTAAAGCATCAAGAACAGTCTGCACAAGAGAATGATCAGGAATAATCTCACCTGTAGAAATCAACTGTTCCTTGAGATCTTTAATCTCAGCAAGAAAAACATTCATGTCATCATCTTCCTGTATAATCTTCGATTCTAGCTCTTTACGCAGGTAAGAGATTTTTGCCTCGTTATTACGACCTGCATAATACAAACCAGCTAGAATATCCCAAGCCTGTTTTGCTGTTTTAGCTGAACGAATATGTGGGGTGATGTTACGTTTGATAGAAAGTGCAATCAAGGCATGAGCCTGCACATCTTTACCATCCCAAAACGAGCTTGTTCAAACAGTAGTGGGTAAAACAGCAGCAACAGTAGAGCTGCTAGAACCTGCAGCAACATCCTCAACAAATCCTACATCCTCAACAAATCCTACATCCACAGAACCTCGACATACATCCATACCCTGCACAATGTTTCACACTCCTTTTGCAACCAAAACATGCTGCATCATGTATGCCCAAAGTGGGTAGTTGCTGTCTCCATCCACAGTTTGTCATCAGCAGACAACATGCGAAATACATCATTACTGTTATCAGCCATGGCCACTGACTGAAACTGATGCAAAAGCTACCTGTAATGAAGCAAAGACTGAACAAAAAACAACTCGTGCTATGTAACACAGTCCACAATAGAATACGTATGCCTGTTTTGCAAAAAATTGCATTGTCAAAATTTCTCAATCGGAGAACGTGAGTCAGAGGGTGCCGGCGGCGTAGCCCTCGGAGCCGATGCCTGCTCTGATACCAATTGTTGGAATTAGGGTTGCAGGAAAGCACACAAAGCTTGGAGAAGAAGAAGCAAGAATGCACACAACACAAAGTGTATTAGATTGTGTCAATGTACAAAAGATAAGTTAGCCCTAGAATGATGGGCGTATATACAAGCCGGGGAAAAAAACCTCCTAAAGAGTTAAAAAGTGCGCTGGCAGTCCTAAGTGTGTTCACACACATCACTGCCTATATATATGGCAACATTATTCTCATAAGGCCTTTCCCTTGTGGCTCTTCCCCAACTAGTCAATCATCTTCGTCTTGTTTCCATAATCCTGGAATATCGGGATCAGACGTACTGAGAAATTCAGTTATATATACAAGTGATTCTTGAACAAGCCATCCCGCTGCCATACTACCTTCAAGACGAGCTCTTTGATGAACAAATCCTTTAAGTATCTTCATAAATCTCTCCAAGAAAAACATCCATCGGCTATGGACAACCCCAGCCACAGCAACTTCATTAACCACATGAACTAGCAAGTGCAATTGAATGGTTAAAATACTTGTTGGAAAGTATTTCTCAGCCATTGTAACAGTCTTGATGGAATTTAACTGTGATGCTTCCAATGTGTCTCTACTAATCTCTTTCCTTGATATCCATTGTATCACTACACCAATTTTATAAATTGTTGCTCTAATGTCATCGTGGAGGCAATCCTTGATGGCTATAGGAAGCACAAATTGTAAGAATTTATGCCAATCATGACTCTTCAAGCCACTAAGCTCATCGTCTCCTTTGTAAATGCTCCCTTAAAGTAATGCATGCATCCTGTAGGGGTAGAAACTCACTAATGCACTTCTTTACACACTGTTGCTCATCCTTTGTCATGACCCAAGGTGCTTTTGGTAGCTTCACCTTTCCATCTGCTCTATTTTTGACCCATAAGTGATGCATGCGTTGAACCTCTTGTAAATGATCTCGTTGTGCCTTGCTCTCCTTTGCTCCTGTGATGGTTTTCCAAAGCACCTCAAATATATTCTTGAAAATGTGCATTGGGTCAAGAAGATGGTTTACTAAAAGGTCATTCCAGTATGGAAGTTGATGGAAAATGGATAGACGCTTCATTCCTGGAGGTGTACAGGTTGGATCCAGCTCCCATAAGGTCCTCCAATCACTACTCTTCCATATGCGAGGAGACCTCCCTAGAAATCCCTCATGCAAAGGATGGTCCACTGGGAGATACTTCTTGTGGCCCTCGTATACTATCTTCTTCATAGACTTTGAGTGTCGAGCCTCAAGTTGCGGCCCACATAATGGACATCCATTATACCCTGACACTGAAAGCCCTGTAGAACATCAAAAAAGATTGTAGAGCAGGTAAGTTTGGATGACAATCGTGACTTAACATAATATGTTAACAAGCTACAGTATTACTTGAGCACTCTCCACCATAGCCAGGCCAATCATGCATAGTTCACATAAGTATTCCTCTCAATGTTAGTGCACGTTGTCCAAGCCTCTTGGAAATATCATGAACTTCAATGCCCTCCCATAGAACACGAAGCTCCTCAACTTAAGGGGCTAAATACACATCCATGTTCTTCACCTTGTACTTTCCAGGAACTATCAAAGATAATAAAAGATGCCATTTTTTTATTGCTAGCCATGGTGGAAGATTATAGTTAACTAGACAAACAGGCCATGTACTCCATGATGATCTTCATAGACTAAATGGATTCACTCCATCCATCGCTAGTCTGAGTCGAATATGGCGAGCCTCCTCCTGAAAGGCTACCCACTTCTCTTCAATGTGCTTCCATGCAGGGGAATCTGTGGGCACACGCATAACACCATCCGTGGACCTAGTGTTATGGTGCCAAGTCATCAATCCTGCAATGGATTTGCACTTGAACATTGTTTTAATCCGAGGGATGATGGGAAAGTGTCGTAGAACTTTTGTTGGTACCCTTTCTCCTTGCACATCTTATCTATATCTCGATGTACCACAATGCAGACATTGTACTACGTTGTTATATTCTTGTCGATAAAGAATATAATCATTTGGACAAGCATGGTGTGTGTTGTAGTCCATGCCAATCAAGTGCAACATTGCTTTTGCTCGACTACAGTGGTCCACTGGCATCTCATTATTTTCTAGCAATATTTGATGTTTCAATAAGCTGTTAAACAAAATAGTCAAGCTAAGAAAATGCATATAAAGGTACATAACTCACTGATTGCATATGATATCATCACTTATGCAAAAAGTTTTGATACGCTCGTATTAGACCATCCAAAAATTGATTGCAAGTTCAATATGGATAGGCAAGCATGTAAAACAAACACATGTGCTCCACGATATAGTGGAAGACGAGCAAGCCTGCGTAGCTGTTTCTCTTCTTGGGAAGCGTATTCCACACGTCATGTGTTTTCTTCTACCCCTTCATGTTCCAAACCTCGATCTTTTGTTCCATCATGTAAGGCATTTATCATGTCATCCATGTCATGTTCTAGTATTTGCTCTGAATCTGCCTCAAGTTTCTCAGGTTGTTGGATCACCTCATTTGTGGCTACTCTTGTTGGTCTCCATAATTCAGGCCACTAGTTTGTCTCATTGTTGAAGCGTGCAGTGCCACTAATTAGATGTTCCAATCGCTCCACCGAAAATATTCTTGATTTTTTTGTATGATCATTGCAAATTCGTCGACGTCGAGCCACTTGGTATTTGCAGCGAGTACATGGGCAAAGTGTCTTCTCCTCTAAATGAACAAAATTTGAGGGTGTGGCATCATCCTTGGATTTCATATTGATTTGCAATGGGAATGAATGCTTATTTTTGGAGGGAAATCCTCCCTTAAGTATTTGTGGAGGGTGGTAGTCGGTGATAGGTAGTTTGGAATGTCGGGGGCGCGCAAGATCTGGAAAGATTTTGAATTTGAATGAAAAGTAGCGATCATTGAAATAAGCGTCAAAAATGTCGTCGAAAGAATGTCGAAATATCAGTTGAAATGAGCATGGAAATTTTATTTTTTCGATGCTTTTGACGCTTTTTTCACCTTGATTTTGATGCTTTTTTCCACCCTGATTTTGACACTTTTTCCCACGGTTATTTCGATGCATATATTGATGGTGCAGGTTTTTACAGTAAAATAGAACCTCTCTTTTTTTGCATTTTTTTTTTGTGCGCATGTGTTTTGCTTCCTCACCAGGTATGCCTCCTTTTCCCTCACTCCCATCTCCTCTTGGTTACATGTACATATATTGTAAAATGTCTCTATGTGTAATTATGGATAATTTTCTTGTTTTTTTGCTTTCTCATTTGTTTTGCAGGTTCCCTCTCTCCCAAGCTCTTCTCCACCTCCTTCTTTGCCCTCCCTCCCCTCCCCTCCCCTCCCCTCTTCTCTCCTCTTGGTTGTTAAATTGGTGTGTGTGTGTTGAAGGATAAACCTCCTTGTGTATCCATGCTATTCACACTTTTAGGGTTTTGTATTACTAATTCTTTTCTCAACTTTTTGTTTTGTTTTGTAGGTCTTCTGATAAATTCTTTTCTCTCTTTTCAATTTTGTATGTATGCATTAGGTTCTTAGGGCTTTTGTATGTATGCATTACTAATCCTTTCCTCACCCTTTTGTTAGTTTTGTAGGTCTTCTAATCTTCGCTTTCAACATCACCAAAAAGAGGTAAGTACTTTTCTATCTTTCCTCTCTTTCCTCTATTTTTATCTACCAAAAAGAGGGGTTTTGTTTGTAGGTCCTCTATGCATAGAGCTTAATCTATGAATAGAGCTCTAATCATAGAGCTTAATCTATGCATTAAGCTCTATTTGTAGAGCTTAATGCATAGATTAAGCTCTATGCATGCATTCATAATGCATAGAGATATATGCATAGATTAAGCTCTATGCATAGAGCTCTATGCATGCATTAAGCTCTATACATATAGCTTAATGCATGCATAGAGCTTAATCCGCTATGCATGAGGCCTTATGCATAAAGCATGCATGAGGCTTATGCATAAAGCACTATGCAAGCCACGCTATCCTAAACTAAACCGTACCTTGGCACTATGCATTAAGCATGCATGCATAGAGCTTAATGCATGCATAGATTAAGCTCTATGCATAGAGGTTAATGCATGCATAGGATTAAGCTCTATGCATGCATTAACCTCTATGCATAGAGCTTAATCTATGCATGCATTAAGCTCTATGCATGCATGCTTAATGCATAGTGCCAGGGTACGGTTTAGTTTAGGATAGCGTGGCTTGCATAGTGCTTTATGCATAAGCCTTATGCATAAGGCCTCATGCATAGCTTTATGCATAAGACCTCATGCATTCTTTATGCATAAGCTTGACTTTATGCAATTTTGGTCATCGAGTATAGCTTGTATGCAATTTTATGCAACTATTTTACGCAACTACTTTATGCAATTTTGGCTTATCTCGTCAGAGCTTGATATGTAAATTTCACATCTTGCAATATAATTTGGCCATTGTTTGCACTTGTGTGAATTATGTACCTACTTTGTAATGTCGAAAACATTATGGCACTCTAACTTTTTCAACAAATTCACTTCGTTCTTCACATCAGAGTACAGTTGCCTTTCGTACTCTATAAGTTTGGCATAATGGTGCATCTAGCTACAAGACTGCAGTTGGATGCACCATTATGCCACAAAAAAAATATACCTGCACGCGTCGAAAAAACCATCGAAACATTCCTCTGAAAGACCAAAAATATTGAGATGTGGGAAGGCCTCTTACATAAGCCCCCCACCCCCTATTATTATTACTTTAGAGGCTTCTCTCTCCTTCTCCTTTTATATTTACATGAATTCTTCTTAAAATATTCAAAATGTTAATACTTTTACTTCACAAACACCCCTTAATAAAAGCCTACATAGGCCTTACAAGGCCTAGGTCTAACTAGCTTAGGCATCCCCTTTGTCCTTTCTCCTTTGAGTCCCGCCAACGAACTTAACCTTCTCCCTCACATAAAAAAAATGTTTTCAAAAAGTTTCAAAGTCTCCTTTCTACCTTTTAAAATATAACCATTCTAACTTTAAAAAATAACTATACTTACACAAGCAACACATAAGAAATCTAACTTTAAAAAACAACTTTACTGACACAAGCAACATACAAGAAATATAACTTTAGAAAACAACTATACTTACACGAGAATAAAACTTTAAAAATACCTATATTTACACAAGTAATACATGCTAATAAAAACATGTTTACAAATCTTTAAAAAATAATTCTAAAGAATATAGAGATTTTTCTCTAGTGCTAAGATCCAAGATGATTGACCAAAAGAATATGTTTAATGAATTAAAAACCTAATACTCACTATGTCTTGTATGATATAGACAAGACCAAAAATATATATCCCTTATTTGTCAATTTTGAATATCTAAAATGGTCCCATTTAAAAATCCATAAACAATCCCCTATGTAATATGTTTTTAATACTACTTTGGTAGCATGCTGTAAAAGTGATCTCATACACTTTAATGACCTATTATGTGACTTGCATCTTATGACATGGTAGCATGACATAAAACTATCCTCAAACACTTTAAATTTATGACATGTTACACATGACCTACATATTTTATGACCTGCATCTTTGAGGATCTTTCACAAGCTATCGATGAATTTTCATATGTTATCTTTTGCATCTTGTTTCTTATAACCACTTAAACTTCATAAAAATATACATTATGATTAGATTTGGTTCTTAGAAATAGATATATAACCTACAATATTGGTAGCAAAAATATGACCCTAAAGAAAAAGAAAGCACGTTTGGACTTTGGAGAATGATGGACTTTGGAGAATGATGGACTTTAGGGGGCGGCCTAAGTGCCCTTGAATCATAATCATTATTACATGATCCAAGGACTCTCTTTTACCTTGAAATTTAGATTATTTGTTTCAATCCCCTGTTTCCTCTATTTTCTTTCTACATTATTTTTATAATCTTAATACTGACATTCTTATTTTGTAAATGGATTTTTGCACTTTATGCCAAGCATGATATTATTTTGAAGCCATAATTAGCTAAAATATAGAGGTCGTCCGAATAGACTTTTGGGATGTATCTAGGCAAATCATGAGCATGGATGGAAGCTTCAAGGAAATAGTATGGTATGTAGGTATAATTATTGACTTCCACTCTCGATTTATTTGTATCATCATGCATTAAACATAATTTTTGTGAATGACCATAACAATGCGATACGGTTCATCTTTCAAGACAGAATTACCCCCTGTCGCATTGTTGCGGTCTTTTGTAATAAATATGTCTTTTTAATAGCACCGTCTTATAGACAAGGACAAAATGATGATCAACTTCCTTACCTGTAAAAGTGAACGCAAACATGAGGTACTAAACATGATTTTTTCGTATCATTATGCGGTAAACATGATTTTTGTGAGCGACCACAACAACGCGATACGTGTTCTCTTTCAACACAAGACTATCCCCTGTCGCATTGTTATGGTCTTTTGTAACAACACATGTCTTGTTAATAGAATCATGTTATAGACAAGGAAAAAGATAATGATGAACTTCCCTAGTATTATCTCCGTCTAGATACAAAAAGGCATGTACATTCTTCCTCTTGCTATTTTAACGTATAAAAAAAATTCAAAAGAGCAGCTTCTTTCTAGTGCGATCTACCCAACGTTGATTGATGCACACTTTCTGTGATCACCACTCTGAGTGTTTTTGCGCAGCATTTGACCCTGTGTATGCTTGTTGCCTTTTTGTGCTGCTCGATGTGCTCTGTAAGGCCTCATGCGCTCCAATTCCCTTTATATTCATAATTTCTATAGAATCCTCTCGTAGAACCTTTGGAATACTTCATGTAGACTGTTTTCTCTCATAATCCCTCCTGCATATCTGTTGTGGTGAAAGTATGTGTTTCTTGCTTGATAATAAGACTTCTCCATTCCTTGTGTTAACCATATTGATGGAGTTCCATAGTCTTTCACAAATCATGGTAGATGGTTGTATATTATGTGTTGGAGAAAGACAATTATGAATGAAATAAGTTCTTACCTTATAATGCATGATGAATGAAACGAGCCCTTTTTGAATGAATGAAATGAATTCTACCATACAATGCCTGATGTTTAATTTGCTCCATGCATCTTTCATCGATTTCCAAAATCTCTCAATGGTTGTGAGATCCCTGTCCCCACTGCACAACGAATTCAGGGGTGCTAGCAGCGGAAGTAACACTTCTTGCACAGGGCAAGGTCCCACACTCGGGGCCTCACCCACGGATATCCGGACAAGAGACTAATCCATCGGTTCTTCCAAAACCGAACCCGGAAAACTTCCCTTGCCCAGAAAGAACGGGCGATTCCTCCAAGATAATTTTTCTCTAACGTAGTCAAAAGCCTTAACTAACTGAACTGATCTGACCAAACCCATAGTATCAAAGTCAGATCAAGGAAATGATTGCACTTGGATCTTAGAGACTAACGCTTTTTTCCTCATTGAGAGGCACAGCCATTGATTCTTTTCCATAGAACAATTTTTATCTGGGATTTACTTCATCTATCGTACCATAACAGAATTGAGTCTCACTTTAGAGATCCATCAGTCCAGTCTAACCCCATCCAATCCCATGGGTTAGCCAACCACCTAACCACTAAAGTGATGGGATCCAAATTAGGAATTTGGTTAGATTTTGTCCCAGGTACCACGGAAAAGAGTTCCCAGGCCCCCTAGTCAGATATTCATGCAAACTTAAAACTAGTCACACCACTTACACACCCAATATGAAATTTTCTTTTTCACAGAATCAACTATTTCTAAAAATAATTATTTAATGAAACCATTGTGTCAATGATCATAACCCTCAAAATCTCCGGTTAAATCCTTATTTCCAATCATTCCTTCATCGGTGTACATATGGCATCATTGGAAACCAGAACACTCACCACCTGTCCACTCAGGGGCCTTTTCGATAGTTCCTAGCTCATAGTAACTGGCAATATATTCACATATCAAAATGGAATCTCCGTTGAAGATCAGCAAGATCAACCAACGGATCCATATAGAAGAGCCATGGACTCATCCGTTGAGGACCAGCAAGGTCAATCAACCAGATCCATGCCCGAATTCAGAAAACAACTCTTACTCCTTATTCAATATCTTCCCCGACATACTTGTGGGTATTTTCGACAAGCCAAAGCCCGAGCACCGTATGGTCAGTACCATCTAGGATCCTTCGCAGGTCACCTAGCGCTTCACTCATAGGCCGCTTCCTTGGTCCCTCATCCACCATACTGAAAGCTCAACATTTAAATCAAACTGAGGCTGGTCAAGACCTCAGCTGATCTTGCTATGCGAGACATTCTCCGTTGACTCTCCGTCAGCTATTGTAACTTTATCAGCTAGGTCTCCACGACCTCATTCACAAGATGGTCAAAATGCTTCCCTAGCATTCTTGACATAAAACAGTCATTTAAAAATAGGTCATAAATACAATTTCTATATAACGAAATCTTGTCTTTCCACATTAATCAACATTACTTAATCCACATTCATTTCATATAAATTCCCATTGTCATCCAATCACATCATTTTCCATCTCATCACTTCTTTCCTCAATTATCCTCATCACTTCTTTCCTCAATTATCCTCATCAGATCTCATCCACTCGCATTTACCCATATCCACTCGCATTTACCCATATCTACATCAGATCTCATCCACTCACATTTACCCATATCCACATCTCATCAGATCTCATCCACTCACATTTACCCATATCCACATCTCATCAGATCTCATCCACTCGCATTTACCCATATCCACATCTCATCCACTCGCATTCACCCATATCCACATCTCATCCACTCGCATTCACCCATATCCACATCTCATCACATCACATTCATTCACATCTCATCCATTCAGACCACATCACATCACATCTCATTTAGACCACATCGCATTCACTCACATCACATCTCATTCAGAACACATCACATTCACTCACATCACATCTTATTCAAACCACATCACATTCACTCACATCACACATCACATTCATTCACAACACATCTCATTCAGACCACATCACATTCATTCACATCTATCCCGATTCACATCCCATCACATCCATTCACATCCCATATCATTCATTCACATCCTTATTCACATGCCATCACATTCATTCACATCCCATATCATTCATTTACATCTTGACTCATATGCCATCACATTCATTCACATCCCATATCATTGATTCACATCCCTTATCATTCATATCTATCCAATTTACATCACATCTCATCACCTCTATTCTTGTTCATATTCATCACATTCACATCCACAGATATTCTTCCACATACATCCACATCCATACTCATCACATACACATCCACATCTATCCTTCCACATGCATCTCATCGCCTCTATTCTTGTTCATATTCATCACATTCACATCCACATATATTCTTTCACATACATCCACATCCATACTTATCACATAAACATCCACATCTATCCTTTCATCTACATGTGACATCCATCCTTTCACATACATACATCCACATCCATTCTTTCACATATATCCACTTCCATTCTTTACATACATCCACATCCATTCTTCACATACATCCACATCCATCCCATATCATTCATTAACATCCTGATTCACATGACATCTCATCACATCTATCCATCCATTCATTCACATTTATATGATTCACATCACATCTATCCATCCATTTATTCACGTTTATCTGATTCACATCACATCTATCCATCCATTCGTTCGCATTTATCTGATTCACATCACATCTATCCATCCATTCATTCTTTTATAAAAATCAACTTCAGTGGGAATAAACCTTTTATAAAAATCCTTTTATACATCTATTTATGCAATAATTTAATTTTAAGAAAAATAACACTTTCGAAATAAAAATAAATCCTTTATGCATCTTTCTATGCATAAAATATTAAAATTTAATGAGAATAACTCTTTTGAAATAAAAATAAATTTCTTTATGCATCTCTCTATGCATAAAATCATAATTAGTGAGAATAACTTTTTTGAAATAAAAATAAATTCCTTTATGCATCTTTCTATGCATAAAATTAAAATTAATGAGAATAACTCTTTTGAAATAAAAATAAATTCCTTTATGCATCTTTATGTGCATAGAAATCAAAATTAATGAGAATAACTCTTTTGAAATAAAATAAATTCCTTTATGCATCGTTCTATGCATACAAATTAATTCTAATGAAAATAACGCTTTTACAATAAAAATATTTCCAATATGCATCTTTCTATGCATAGAATGAAAATAACACTTTTAGAATACACAAATGGAGGGGATTACTCTTTTTAAATAACATAAAGATAAAACTTATTTCCACAAAATTTAAGAAAAATTTGCCATAACCTCCTTTGTATGGCTGACCATTTTTTAATTTTTACACTCTAAATCTACTTAGAATTTACCCCAAGATGAATTTAGCACTCTAATTTAATCAATTCTCATTTTTTAAGAGAAAACAATACGGAAAGTTTAACTCTATTCATTTGATTACACATCTTGGATAAAGAAGGGCTGAATTCAATGAAGAGAAGGGGGAAGCCTTTTCATCAAGGCATAACATCCAATTTCAATTTAAAAGAAGCAAGAAATCATAAAACCATGGAGTAGAATTAGAAAAAAGTAGAATTTCTAACTTACATGGAGTTTTGTGAGCTATCCTTGGGCTTGAGGGATTGAGGGTTCTACTCTTGCTTGGATCAAGAGTGGCCACCAATTCTTTGTAGAGGAAATAGTCAAAAACAAGTGAATTATTAATGAATTCAATGTTTTTGGCTTTGGGGAGGAGTAGAGTAACAGTGCATAAAACACTATTAACCTTTACAAAGGGGGAGGCTTCTATTTATAGGAAAAAGTGAGCCTCTAACTAAGTAAACTGATTCTAGAATTTTCCAGATCAGTTTGGTCACTTTTTGACCATTTTTAGGTCAGTTTAGCTTACTTTTTGGTTCTAGTTGAAACAGGAGAGAGAAGATGTAAAAATATCTCATTATTTGTGAGTTTAAAACTCATCCACACATGTGATAGGCGCCTCCTTCATGAGAGGAATTCCCCACATTGAGGTGTCAAAAATGCATCATTTCGTCTAAATATCTCTTCTTTTTTAACTTAATAACCTTGTTCTTAGTCAACTCTTTATCTTATGACAGTGAGTATTTACTCATTTTTGAGGGATTTTTATTTTATTTTTCAATTTATCTCCTCCCTACATTTGGATTAATCTTATTGGTCTATAGGAACCTTAATCCAAAATTTTCAAAAAATCTGGACTCTCAGTCTAAGGTCCTTTTTACCTATTTTCAATTTATTCCAATTGCACACTGGAAAGTTCTTTCTGAATTTTTTTTTCAGGGGAAATCATTTTAGTAAGAAGGGATATTTTTTCATCCAAAGATATCTAGAAACTGAATTATATCTCTCTAGAATATTTTCTCTCTCTAGGCCAAAATAGATAAAAACAAGATCTGTTATTATTCTTAAAAGGGGATTGATTACAAGGGGAGAAACTGGACATCTTGAGAGGCTGGGGGAGGAATCTTATATCCTACCCCACTTAAAAAATGTGAGATGTCCTCATCTCACAGGTGGAGTATGATCTCTTTGCTCTTCTTATTCTTCTTCTTTAATCACTTCCAACGTTACGACCTTGGAAGTGGATGGCCGATTTGGGAACAACTCTCTTTGACTTCCCCTATTCTAAGGCAAAGGTCTTGCATTACTTTGGTTTGAAACTGCAGGTTGGTTAGAGGGTCTACCTCTGGGATTTCCCTGAATTTGGATAGAAACCTGATTACTCTGGAAGAAAGAAGATGGAGTCTGGAATCTTGATCCCTGATTTCCCTACCCTGAAAACCTTGATCCAAAAGGAGTTAGACAATCCATACTCTGATGTCCAAATCCTTAACAGTTATAGCATTTCACTCCCTTGTTTAAGGGTGGAACTTCTGTAGAGTTGAATTCCAGGGGATTGAGTTTTGGAAAAAGGACATTTCTTCCATTCTGGAACTTCCCATATCCTGGGCTTGACCCTGATATCTCTTAGGCAATGGAAGGTTGGAATCACCTTTTGGAACTAAAAAGCTTTTGAAAGGTGATAGTGCTGGCTTTGGTGGGATCTTGACATCAAAGGCCTTGGAGAAATCCTTTGCTATCCGCACTGCTTCGGCCATGGAAACTGGCTTGGCGTTCTTCACCAAAATATTCAAAGGTTCGTTTAGTCCTTGAATTGTTGAAATGTCAAGCTCGTATACAGCTGGAGGATAGCACATGGGTGCTGATAGAGTGACAGTATGGTAGATAGATATCGTGTGGTGTGTTTATGACCGCGTCCATCTGGTCATGTGTGGTGTGGACATTACATTAGGTTTACTTTGTAGTGTGGACATAACACTATGTTGTGTTCTCCTTTGTGTGTGTGAGAAAGATTGTGACTATGGCTTCTCTCCTTCTTTATGATTGATGAATATGGATTAGGGTTTGCTTCTCTTGTGTGTGCTCCCTCCTGCTTCTGTTTTTTATCATGGTATCAGAGCCAAGAGCTCATTAGCTGTGTTGTGAGAGTGAGTGAGAGAAGAGGGAAGAAGAAGAAAAAGCTGTGAAGAAAGCCATTGGAGCTTGGAGCAAAGGAGAAGCTGTGGAGCACACATCGGCATCAGACCTGAGAGCTAAGGACCATTGGTAAGTGTAGCAAGACCCCCTCTGCGGATTGCAGGTATCAAGAGCAAGTGTAAGAGAAGATTAAAGGTGCAAAAGAAAGCAGAAAATTTCTGTTTTGAAGCTTTCATGGAAAGCTTGTGAATGAATGTACTTTGGCACATGTATTTTGGGAAATTCAAGCAAAGAAGTGAAGGTCTCATGTATTTGGAAGGGCACATGTACTGGCAACTCAGGAGCAAATCATTCATGCAAAAAATTGATGCATTACAAGTGATGTGTGAAGGAAAAATTCTGGTTTTGTGAACTCCTGCAAAACAGAAAACATACCCCCCGTGGAGGATCGATTGCGGAAGCTAGAGGAAGAATTGAGCTAAACCCTTCAAGCACATGTTATTTTAGGTCATCGCTAATGTGCTGATGATGTCAATGAGCATTTGCCCTTCTTCTACAGCCCCCAGGAGCAGGCGGCGCATCTTGGAGCAGATTCTTGGATAGGTTTCAATGATTATGGTCTAATTCTCTCATTTGGACACCAAATTGGATGCTTTAAAGCTTGGAGTACTTAGCAAAAGTGTGATTGTGAGCAAGATAACATTTGGGGCAGCTCATTTCATGAATTTGGAGCTTATTGAACTCAATTAGCAGAGGTTTGCAGGTTTGCAGAAAGTCTGTCCAGAAACAGAGCATTTTTAATCAAGGCATTAATCCTTGTCTATATCAAATTGGCCTAATTCCTTTGGTACAAGTAAAGTCCTATGAGTTGCTAAACTTTTGATTCAAAAAGTTTTGGATTTGGATAAGATTTGAAGGAGATAGAGCATTTTTAGTGAGAGGTGGTACCTGACAGATGCAGAAAAAGGCAAACCAGGGAGCTACAAAAATTGGTGGTTCTCATTCACCTTGAAGAATTTGATCAAACCCTTCTAGGATATGTTGGAGCAATGTGTTGGGAAGCCAATGCAAGTTGAATCATTGAATTTGGACAAGATTTGAAGGATTTAGAGCATAATCTTGACTGGTTACTGGCGAGAAATTACTGGCGAGAAAAAAACCAGAAATTTTTTTGTGAAGAAGTATCATTTGGTTTCAACTTTGATCGAGTGTACATTGTTGGTGAATCATTGTGGGATGTTAATGCACACAATTTGCAAGAATTTGATGTGATTTGGAGAGATTTGAAGCTTTACAGGTCCGGCATACAACTTGTCAAAAGGGTACATCTACTATATTTTTGCAACAATGGGAGATGGTCCGATACAGATTGTTGGAGAGAAGCTTGACCGCACTAACTTTCAAGTGTGGAAGTTTCGAATGAAGAGTTTTTTGAAAGGCAAAGGTTTATGGAGTCTTGTCTTGGAGGAAGACCCGGAGCCATACCTACCTCCTCAACCAAATAATGCTCAGTTACTGGCTCACAAGCAATGGGTAGAGCGGTCTTCGAAAGTGTTGCATTATTTTTCAATATGTGTAACAGATGCCTTGCTTATTCACATCCAAGATGCAGATACACCGAAAGAAGCATGGGATATCTTGTGCCGAATGTATGAGACAGACACTGGTGCAAGGAAGATACAACTAAAGCAACAGATTCACAGTGTAACAAGAAGGAATCGGAGTATACATGAGTATGTTCAGGAAATCAAGGGTTATGCAGATTCCTTGTCATCAATCCATGCCCCACTGGATGATGATGATTTGGTTGCTCTCACATTGCGTGGTTTAGGCAAAGAATACAAATCTTTTGACACTTCCATCTCAGTAAGGTTGGGAGGAATGCCAGACTTTAATGAGCTTTTGTCATTGCTCATTGTGGAAGAATTGAAGCTTGGCCTTGGTGGTCTGAGTGTTACAGGTGGTGCATCCTCGTCAAGCAATGATGAGCATGCAAGGAATCAGGCTTTTTACTCATCTAGAGGCTCTCGAGACAGGGGGAGATTTACCCCTCGAGGCCGTGGAGGACGTGGTTGGAATGACAGGTCTACTCAACCACAATCAAATCAGAATTTTCAGAATTCACAGTCATCATTTGGATCACGTGGAGGTCGTGGATTTCAATCCCATAGGGGGAGATTTGGAACAGGTGCTCGTGGTAGAGGACGATGGCAAGGTCCTCAACAAAATTTGAATGGGATTGAATGTCACTATCGTGGCAAACTTGGACATATGGCAAAAGATTGTTACAAAAAGCAGAATGATGTGAGGAATGGAAGACCACAACATGGAAATTATGTATCTACTAGTAACAATGATGGGAGTTCAAATCATCTTTTTGCAATGAAGCACGTTATGGGGACAATGGAGTCTCAGAATGCTGGAGATGAGTCATGGTATATGGATTCAGGTGCCTCAAACCACATGACATGTCATGGTGAGTGGTTTGAGAAGATGCAACCATTGGATACAAATGGTTATGTGGTCACAGGAGATGATACTCAGCATCTTATAACACATGTTGGCAGTGTGCCTTTGAGGATGCATGATGGAAATGTGAAAAATATGTCAGAGGTACTATATGTACCATCCATTACAAAGAATTTGGCATCAGTAGGCCAAATGGTTGACCAGGGATTACAAGTAAGATTCAATGAGAATGGCTGTTTTGTGGAAGACTTTAAGCATGGCTGTAGATTGATTGCCAAGGGCAAGAAGGAAGGAAGGTTGTTCAAATTGGATGCAGGCATACCAAAATTGAGCTCAGCCATGTTTTCAAAGAGCAATGGGATTGTGCAGGACATTGACATGTGGCACAAGAGGATTGGACATGTCAATATACAGAGATTAAAGAACATGCAAACAAGAGGCATTGTCAGTGGATTGCCTCGATTCAAATATGATGGACAGATGCATGTTTGTGAAGCCTGTCAGTTTGGAAAGCAGGCAAGGTTGAGGTTTCTTAGAGAAGGAAATATGAGTAACAGGCCACTTGAGATAGTACACAGTGATGTATGGGGCCCTGCACAAAATCCATCTATCAAAGGAAGTCTCTACTATGTGACATTTATAGATGACTTCAGTAGGATGACATGGATATACTTTTTGAAAGAGAAGAGTGAAGTGCTGGAAAAGTTTGTGGATTTCAAAGCTCTTGTAGAAAAGCAATATGGCTGTTGGATTAAATGTTTGAGAACAGATGGAGGTGGTGAATACACCTCAAAAGCTTTTGAGCATTTCTTGCGGAAGCATGGGATAAGAAGACAGTTGACATGCAGGTATACACCTCAGCAGAATGGTGTGGCTGAGAGAAAGAATCGAGTCATATGTGAAGTGGGAAGGGCAATGCTCAATGAAAAGAGCATGCCAGATTACTATTGGGCAGAAGCATGTGCTACTGCAGTGTATATCCTGAACAAAACACCTACAGCAGCCATTCATGGAAGCACGCCAGAGATGCGGCTTACAGGTTACAGGCCAGACATTGGACATCTCAAAGTCTTTGGGTGGATGCGTAGCTTATGTCCATGTGCCTGATGAAAGAAGACGGAAGTTGGATCCTAAGGCAGAGAAATGTGTATTTATTGGATATGCACAGGATCGAAAGGCCTACAAATGTTATAACCCTCAAACTAGACAAGTAGTCATCTCACGAGATGTGGTGTTTGATGAGCTTGCTAGTTGGTACAAAGCAAAAGATGAGGGAGTCATTGACACACTTGAGGCTAATGTGCCTGTGAACTTGCCATCACAAGCAAGTTCTAGTTCTACTACTATGTCTAGGCCAGCAGCAGAAGCTGAGAGTAGCAGTGTACGTCCATGGTCAGGACGTCTGAGGCATGAGAGTGTGAGCACTGGTGGGAGCAGTGCTATGGATAAAGGCAAGAAGAAAGTCGAAGGCATTGGAATCACAGGTTATGAGTCTTCTAGTTCTGAGAGTTTGGATGAGGAGCTCGGCATACCTGTTTTACGTGTTGAGATATTCAAGCTCGATGTCAGTGAGCCAGCTATGCTATGTGCTGGCAGATTAGGTAGGAACATGTGTGAGACATAAATGACCACGTGTCCAGCTGGTCATAGTGTGTGGACATTAGCTAGGGTTAGTAGAGTGTGGACACAACTTATTGTGTGTTGTGTGGATTATGGATTAGTGCATTATGCTTTGTGTGAGAGTGGACATGGCTTCCCTCTATGGTTAGGGTTTGCAATAGACATTAGGGTTTGCTCCTGTGTGTGTGTCTCCTCCTCCTCTACCGTTCTTTTAACATGGTATCAGAGCCTTGTGCTGTTTATTAGGGTTCATGAGTGAGTGAGTGAAGAGGGAGAAGAAGAAGCTGTGAAAAGAAGCTGTGAAGCTGCCATTGGAGCTGTGAAGCTTGGAGCACACCGAATCTTATCAGATCTGAAAGCTAGGCCTACCGGGTAAGGTCCTCTAAACATCCTTGAGCGGATTGCAGGTGAAATAGGCAAAAGCAAAGCATTTTAGAGCAAATCAAAGCAAAGCAAAATTCTGGTTTTTGAAGGTTTCCATTAAAGCTTGGGAACATTGATGTATGGTGGAAATATGTGTGATTCTGGCAAAGCAAACATGTATCTGACAATAAGAGATGTAATGGCAACTCTTATGCAAGCCCTATGGTGATTTTGGAGCATTTTGGAAGCATTTAAATGTATGGAAATCTCTGGTTTTTGAGCTCACACAAAACAGAGAGAAGACAGTCAAAAATTGATGCATTTGGAGCCTATTTTTGGTGAAAATCAAAGCATTGGTGGGTTGCACACATACCTAGGTGTCTTGGGCACTTGTAGCACTCTTCAATTAGCATCAAAAACACTCCCAAACCCCTGATTTGCAGGCGGCGCAGCCCATACAGAGGAAACAGGGCAGAAAACTGGTTTTTTCACTACGAGGAGGTCGATTTCTTACTTGGTGCTTGATATCTTCCACAATCTTCTTAGCAATTGGATGCTTTACATCTTGGAGAAGAGGGCTATGTGATTTGTTTGACAAATGATGCTTAATTGAGCTGGGAATGAGCTGATTAAAACAGGCTGTCCACTGGTTGCAGAGAAACAGAGCATTTTAATCGAGCAATTAATGTTTGGTGTTTTACAATTGGACAAATTCCTCTTACATGGAGTTGATGGACACTATTGCTAAGCCAATGAATGCCTGGTTGCTCAATTTGGTGAAATATTGAAGGAATTAGAGCCAAATCATTACTAGTTTTTCTGGTTTTTCTGGTTTTTCCAAAAACAGAAAAAGGGGTTTTCAAAAATTGATAATTATACATGTCAAATGGAGTTGATACTCAACATTGAGGTTCATTAGGTGTCAATGCAAGTTTCCTAGACTTGATTGCACCATTACATTGCGATCTGGAGCCTTGGAAGGCGTGTCAATACAGGGTATCCCGCACTGAGTGAGACAGTTCGTCTCGGATGATTACAGGTTGATTTCCTACATCAAATTTGGAGTTTGTTGGCTATCTTGGAGTATCTGGAACATTAATTGGAGTGTGGTTGAGCTGAGGAAGGCTCATTTACAGATTTGAAGTGTGCGGAAGGTGTACGCATTGAGCAACATGTCGGACAATCCAGTTCAGATTGTTGGTGAGAAGCTGGATAGGAAGAACTTCCAGGCATGGAAGTACAGGATAAAGAGTTTCTTGAAAGGAAAAGGATTTTGGAATCTCATTACAGGTGCTGAGCCAGAGCCTGAGCTACCTCGGCAACCTACACAGCAGCAGCTTATTGCTCATAAGCAGTGGTCAGAGAGAGCATTCAAAGTGCTGCATTATTTGTCTATATGCATTTTTGATGCTATGCTCATACACATTCAGGATGCTGAGAATCCCAAAGATGCATGGGATACTTTGGTCAAAATGTTTGATACAGATACGAGTGCTCGCAAGTCTCAATTGCGACAGCAGATACACAATGTGAAAAGGAATAAAAGGAGCATACATGATTATGTACAAGAAATCAAGAAGTTTGCAGATGCATTGGCCACAATAAATGCCCCCATGCCTGATGATGATTTGGTGGATATTACCTTGCGTGGTCTTGGCAAGGAATACAAATCTTTTGATACATCTATCTCAGTGAGGAGTACAGGTCTACCCGACTTTGATGAGTTGGTTTCACTCTTATTGGTTGAGGAAATCAAGCTCAGTGATTCATTTTTGGATGCATCTTCTAGCCATGATGATGGCAGAAATCAGGCATTTTACTCGCAGAGAGGTTTTAGAGGCAGGGGGAGATTCGCATCACGTGGACGTGGTGGTAATGGTCGTGGATGGCAGGATAGACCTCCACAACAGAATTTTCAGCCTTCATATGGTGCTCGAGGTGGTCGTGGATATGCACCACAAAGAGGCAGAGGTAACCCCCGTGGTCGAGGACGTTGGCAAGGCCAACAAAATTCTATGCAAGATGTGGAATGCCATTATTGTGGCAAATATGGTCATATGGCGAGAGATTGCTTTCGCAAACAGAATGATTTGAGAGGGGGAAGAGCACAACGTGGTGGTCATTATGGTGGAAACTATGCACAACATGGTGGCAACTATGCATCAAATAGCAATGATGGAACTGCAAATCATTTGTTTGCCATGAAGCATGTTGTGGGTTCTATGACAACAAATGCTGAGAATGATGATACATGGTATATGGACTCAGGAGCATCAAATCATATGACATGCCATGGTGAATGGTTTGAGCACATGAAGCCAATGGATGTCAAAGGCTATGTGGAAACAGGTGATGATACCCAGCATGTCATTACACATGTTGGAAGTGTACCATTGGTCATGCATAATGGTCAGACAAAGTCTATGTCAGATGTGTTGTATGTGCCTTCGATCACTAAAAGCTTGGCCTCAATTGGTCAAATGGTGGAACAGGGATTACAGGTTCGCTTCAATGAGCATGGATGCTTCGTTGAAGATTTCAAACATGGATGTAGAGTGATTGCTAAAGGCAAGAAAGAAGGAAGACTGTTTAAGCTGGGTGCTGGAATTCCTGAGCTAAAATCAGCCATGTTCTCAAAGAGCAGGAATGTGGTACAGGATATTGATATGTGGCACAAGAGGATTGGCCATGTAAATATACAGAGATTAAAGAACATGCAAACAAGAGGCATTGTCAATGGTTTGCCTAGGTTCAAATATGATGGACATATGCATGTTTGTGAAGCCTGTCAGTTTGGTAAGCAGGCAAGATTGAGATTTCCTAGAGAAGGAAATATGAGTAACAGGCCACTTGAGATAGTACACAGTGATGTATGGGGTCCTGCACAAAACCCATCTATCAAAGGCAGCTTATACTATGTTACATTCATTGATGACTTTAGCAGGATGACATGGATATATTTTCTCAGGGAGAAGAGTGAAGTATTGGAAAAATTCATGGATTTCAAAGCTTTTGCAGAAAAGCAGTATGGCTGTTGGATTAAATGTCTGAGGACAGATGGAGGTGGTGAATACACCTCAAAGGCCTTTGAGCATTTCTTGAGGAAGCATGGAATAAGGAGACAATTGACATGCAGGTATACACCTCAGCAGAATGGTGTGGCTGAGAGAAAGAATAGAGTTATATGTGAAGTGGCAAGGGCAATGCTTAATGAAAAGAGCATGCCAGATTACTATTGGGCAGAAGCATGTGCTACTGCAGTTTATATATTGAACAAAACACCTACAGCAGCCATTCATGGAAGCACGCCAGAGATGCGGCTCACAGGTTACAGGCCAGACATTGGACATCTTAAAGTTTTTGGATGCATAGCCTATGTGCATGTGCCTGATGAAAGAAGAAGGAAGTTGGATCCTAAGGCAGAGAAATGTCTATTTGTGGGATATGCACAGGATCGAAAAGCCTACAAGTGTTATAATCCACAAACTAGACAAGTGGTCATCTCACATGATGTGGTGTTTGATGAGCTTGCTAGTTGGTATAAGGCAAAAGATGAAGGTGTTATTGAGTCACTGGAAGCAGATGTGCCTGTGAACTTGCCATCACAAGCAAGTTCTAGTTCTACTACTATGTCTGGGCCAGCCAGCAGCAGAAGCTGAGAGTAGCAGTGTACGTCCATGGTCAGGACGTTTGAGGCATGAAAGTGTAAGCACTGGGAGTAGTGCTATGGACAAAGGCAAAAAGAAAGTCGAAGGAATTGGAATCACAGGATATGAGTCATCCAGTTCTGAAAGTTTGGATGAGGAGCTTGGCATACCTGTTTTACGCACACCTGGTGCTAGACAGGACAGATATGTGCCACCACATGCTAGAGTCACAGGTGTACAGAGTGACCCGCATGCATTGCGAAGATCCCAGAGGGTCAGATATCCTGTTGACAGGTTGACATACAGAGATTTTGCTATGCACTATGCATACATGACATCTATGGTGAAGCATGTGGAACCTACATGCTATACAGAGGCTGTTGGAAAGCATGTATGGGAAAAAGCAATGGATGTAGAGATGGACGCATTGGTCCATAATGATACATGGGATTTGGTTGCCCTACCAAAGGACAAGAATGTTATTGGATGTAAATGGGTCTACAAAGTGAAGTGCAAATCTGATGGTTCTATTGAAAGACATAAAGCAAGATTGGTAGCAAAGGGATATGCACAGACCCATGGATTGGATTATGATGAGACGTTTAGCCCAGTGGCTAAGATGGGCACAGTGAGAGCAGTCATTGCTATGGCTGCAGCTAATGGCTGGGAAATGCATCAGATGGATGTTAAGAATGCATTTCTGAATGGAGATCTACAAGAGGAAGTATACATGGCACAGCCAGAAGGGTATGTACACCCTAGATATCCTACTCACGTATGCAGGTTGAAAAAGGCATTGTATGGTCTGAAGCAAGCACCACGTGCTTGGAGTGATAAGATGAGCAGATATCTTATCTCACTTGGTTTTCAGATTTCTACAGCAGATTCTTCACTGTATGTGAAGAAGACACAGCATGGGATTGTTTTACTAGTCATCTATGTGGATGACTTGATTATTACAGGTGATCATAGTGCAGATGTGATGCATGTCAAGAAAGCTTTGAGTGGGCAATTTGACATGAAAGATCTTGGTGAGTTGAGATACTTCCTTGGCATTGAAGTGGTGAAAGATCATGCAGGTACTTGGTTAGTACAGCGCCAATATGCCTTGGATATGTTGGCAAAGTATGGCATGACAGGGTGTAAACCTATGAGTACACCATTGGAGCAAAATGTGAAATTGCGGGCTGATTATGGCGAGGAATTGGATGATCCTTCCATGTACAGGAAGATGGTTGGTAGTCTCATATATATCACTATCACACGCCCGGATTTGAGTTATGCAGTGGGGCTAGTCAGTCAGTTTATGCAGAGCCCCAGGAAACCACATTTGGATGCAGTGAGACGCATCATGAGATATGTGAAAACCACAGCACATTATGGTTTATTCTATGAGAGTGGTAAAAGCTTGGACATACATGGCTACACAGATGCTGATTGGGCAGGTAGCGCATATGACAGGAGGTCTACTAGTGGATATGCTTTTACACTTGGAAGTGCCGTGGTGAGTTGGAGTAGCAAAAAGCAACCTACAGTTGCTTTATCCAGTACAGAGGCTGAGTACAGAGGTGCAGCCATTGCTACGTGTGAGGCTATATGGTTAAAAAGTCTCTTGGCAGATTTATGTGAGCCTCTTGATGGCAAAGTTGTCATACATTGTGACAACATGAGCAGTATGCAGTTGGCAAAGAATCCAGTGTTTCATGCGAGGACCAAACACATAGAGGTCCATTATCACTTTGTCAGAGAAAAGGTGCTGGATGGTACAGTTGATCTTCACTATGTGAAGACTGATGAGCAGGTGGCTGATATCTTTACGAAGCCACTTAGCAGGGAGAAGTTTGAGTACTTCCGGACTATGTTGGGAGTACATGGGATGAGCTTGAGGGGGAGTGTTGAGAGTCTTGATATCCCAAGCTCATCTACATCTTCATCGGCAGTACATCATGAGCTTGAGAGGGGCTGTTGAGATATTCAAGCTCGATGTCAGTGAGCCAGCTATGCTATGTGCTGGCAGATTAGGTAGGAACATGTGTGAGACATAAATGACCGCGTGTCCAGCTGGTCATAGTGTGTGGACATTAGCTAGGGTTAGTAGAGTGTGGACACAACTTATTGTGTGTTGTGTGGATTATGGATTAGTGCATTATGCTTTGTGTGAGAGTGGACATGGCTTCCCTCTATGGTTAGGGTTTGCAATAGACATTAGGGTTTGCTCCTGTGTGTGTGTCTCCTCCTCCTCTACCGTTCTTTCAACATTACGCACACCTGGTGCTAGGCAGGACAGATATGTACCACCACATGCTAGAGTTACAGGTATACAGAGTGACCCACATGCATTGCGGAGATCCCAGAGAGTCAGATATCCAGTTGAAAGATTGACATATAGAGATTTTGCTATGCACTATGCATACATGACATCTATGGTAAAGCATGTGGAACCTACATGCTATACAGAGGCTATTGGAGAGCATGTATGGGAGAAAGCCATGGATGAAGAGATGGATGCTTTGGACAAAAATGATACATGGGAATTGGCTGAGTTACCTCAAGGAAAGAATGCAATTGGTTGCAAATGGGTGTATAAGGTAAAGTGCAAGTCAGATGGCAGCCTAGAGAGACATAAAGCAAGGCTGGTTGCTAAAGGATATGCACAAACTTATGGTCTTGATTATGATGAAACTTTCAACCCAGTGGCTAAGATGGCTACAGTGAGGTCTATCATTGCACTAGCAGCACAAAAAGGTTGGGCTTTACATCAAATGGATGTAAAAAATGCTTTCTTGAATGGTGAACTACAAGAAGAGGTGTACATGGAACAGCCAGAAGGATATGTACATCCAAAATATCCTACTTTCGTTTGCAGGTTAAAGAAAGCACTCTATGGTTTGAAGCAAGCACCTCGTGCTTGGAGTGACAAGATCAGCAGATATCTTGTCAGTATTGGATTTGTGGTTGGAAATGCAGACTCTTCACTTTATGTGAAGAAGACACATGATGGTATCGTGATGATAGTCATTTATGTTGATGATTTGATTATCACAGGTGATTGTGGGAAAGGCATTGATGAGGTTAAGGCCTCTTTATGCAAAGAGTTTGATATGAAAGACCTTGGTGATTTAAGGTTCTTTCTTGGCATTGAGGTGATAAGAACAAACAAAGATATATGGTTGGTGCAAAGGCAATATGCACTTGACATGCTGGCAAAGTATGGTATGACAGCATGCAAACCAATGTTGACACCATTAGAACAAAACATGAAGCTTAGGGCTGAT
The DNA here is from genome assembly GCF_041138505.1 of Cibotium barometz. NCBI lineage: Eukaryota > Viridiplantae > Streptophyta > Polypodiopsida > Cyatheales > Cibotiaceae > Cibotium > Cibotium barometz. The sequence continues at coordinate 29,770,802 of NC_141083.1, forward strand.
TTGGGTGATGAGCTTGATGATATCACCATGTACAGGAAAATGGTTGGTAGCCTTATCTACATGACCATTACGAGGCCAGATCTCAGTTATGCAGTTGGTCTGGTGAGTCAGTTTATGCAGAGTCCTCGTAAACCTCACTTGGATGCTGTGAGACGTATTCTCAGATACGTCAAAACTACCGTGCATTATGGTCTTTTCTATGAGGCAGGAAAAGACATGCATGTCTATGGATATACAGATGCAGATTGGGCCGGTAGTGCATATGACAGGAGGTCTACCAGTGGGTATGTTTTCAGCCTTGGTAGTGGAGCTGTGAGTTGGAGCAGTAAAAAGCAACCTACAGTTGCTTTATCTACCACAGAGGCAGAGTATCGTGGAGCAGCCATAGCTGCATGTGAGGCTATGTGGTTGAAGAAGTTGCTAGATGATGTCAGGTTACAGAGTGATATGAGAGTTGTCATTCATTGTGACAACATGAGTAGTATTCAGCTTGCTAGCAACCCAGTTTATCATGCCAGGACCAAACATATTGAGGTCCACTATCACTTCATCAGAGAGAAAGTGCTAGATGGGCATGTTGATTTGACATATGTGCAGACAGATGAGCAGGTTGCAGATATCTTTACCAAAGCACTTGGTAAGGATAAGTTCGAGTATTTTTGTACTAGATTGGGAGTCCTAGAGATGGACATGTCGAGCTTGAGGGGGAGTGTTGAAATGTCAAGCTCGTATACAGCTGGAGGATAGCACATGGGTGCTGACAGAGTGACAGTATGGTAGATAGATATCGTGTGGTGTGTTTATGACCGCGTCCAGCTGGTCATGTGTGGTGTGGACATTACATTAGGTTTACTTTGTAGTGTGGACATAACACTATGTTGTGTTCTCCTTTGTGTGTGTGAGAGAGATTGTGACTATGGCTTCTCTCCTTCTTTATGATTGATGGATATGGATTAGGGTTTGCTTCTCTTGTGTGTGCTCCCTCCTGCTTTTGTTTTTTATCATGAATGAACCTGGCCATTAGTTGTTCTTCATTCAGTGGTGGCGAGTATTTGAGAAGGAGAGCAAACGCTTGGTGATATACTTCAATAGTTCTGCTCCCCTTGGTTAACTCTAAGAATTCGTTCATCTTTGTTTCCAAAAAGCCGGGAGGACAGAACCTCGTCCTTAGGTAAACTTTGAGATCATTCCATGTCTGGGTATTCCGATCCAGATGGTTTGTCTCACAATGCTTTCTCCATGCCACTAGCTATTTCTACTATCTTCAGCCTTACAAGAGCCATGGGGGATTTCAATTTTATAGATTTTTAATTTGCCATCCCTTAACTTGATCCACTGAGTCAAGAGTTAACAGCAGTAATCTGTCAGCACAATCCACTAATCTCATAGTGATTTGCTGAAGTCATTAACGTTATTCCAGCTATAAACATCAACACAAGGACTCTCCCCATTCATCCTCATTGTGGTTTTGCTCAGTTTATCGCTTTTCAACCAAAAATTCAGGAATCATCATTTTTCAATCAGAATCCAATTCACCTCATCAGTTCATTGTGGTTTTGCTCAGTTTATCGCTTTTCAACCAAAAATTCAGGAATCATCATTTTTCAATCAGAATTTTAAAATCATATCAACCACATTCGATTTTTAAAATCATATCAACCACATTCGAATTCATCATCTGGATAGTATTTTAGCTTATAATTTTAAGATCTTAGATTTACTTGTATATAGTTGCCAGTAAAGAGCTGCAGTTATACCCTTGGTATATACGGGTAATCACGATCCTTGGAATTATAAGGTAAATACCATCATGTCTAGGCCTCAAGCAAGTCAGGGATTCCATATAATTGTGGTACTTCCATCTAAAGACCCAATTATCAATTTAGGAATTTCATTCTAAATAATTGTGGTACTTCCATCTAAAGACCCAATTATCAATTTAGGAATTTCATTCTAAATAACAACTTGTATGAGTTTTATCACACAATTCCAACCTTTTACTGTTACTTCATAAATTTATGACATTCTTGGCTTCTCGGTTGATCCACTTTAGCCAAATTGCTCTGATACCAGCTGGTGAGATCCCTATCCCCACCGCGCAATGAATTCAGGGATGCTAGTAGTAGCGGAAGTAGCACTTCTTGCGTGGGGCAGGGTCCCACACTCCGGGCCTCACCCACGGATATCTGGACAAGAGACTAATCCATCGGTTTTTCTAAAACCAAACCCAGAAAACTTCCCTTGCCCGAAAATCACGGGCGATTATTCCAAGAAGACAAGTTTTCTCTAACGTAGTCAAAAGCCTTAACTAAGTGAAGTGATTTGACCAAACCCATAGTATCAAAGTTAGATCAAGGAAAAGATTGCACTTGGATCATAGAGACCAACGCTTTTTTCCTCATTGAGGCACAGCCGTTGATTCTTTTCCATAGAACAATTTTTATCACGGATTTACTTCATCTATCATACCATAGCAGAATTGAGTCTCATTTTAGAGATCCATCAGTCCACCCTAACCCCATCCAGTCCCATGGGTTAGCCAACCACCCAACCACTATAGTGATGGGATCCAAATTAGGAATTTAGTTAGGTTTTGTCCCGGGTACCAAGGAAAAGAGTTCTCAGGCCCCCTAGCCAGATATTCATGCAAACTTAAAACTAGTCACACCACTTACACACCCAATATGAAATTTTCTTTTTCACAGAATCAGCTATCTTTAAAAATAATCATTTAATGAAACCATTGTGTCACTGATCATAGTCCTCAAAATCTCCAATTAATTTCTTATTTCCAATCATTCCTTCATCGGTGTACCTATGGTATCATTGGCAACCAGAATGCTCACCACTTGTCCACTCAGGGGCCTTTTCGATAGTTTCTAGCTCATAGTAACTGGCAATATATTCACATATCAAAACGGAATCTCTGTTGAAGATTAGCAAGATCAACCAACGGATCCATATAGAAGAGCCATAGACTCATCCGTTGAGGACCAGCAAGGTCAATCAACCAGATCCATGCCCGAATTCAGAAAACAACTCTTACTCCTTATGCAATATCTTTCCCGACTTACTTGTGGGTATCTTCGGCCGGTGACCTAGAGCCCGAGCACCGTATGGTCAGCACCCTCTAGGATCCTTCGTAGGAGGTCACCTAGTGCTTCACTTATAGGCCGCTTCCTTGGTCCCTCATCCACTGTACCGGAAGCTCACCATTTAAATCAAACCGAGGCTGGTCAAGACCTCGGTCGACCTTGCTACACGCGAGACGTCCTCTGTTGACGCTCCGTCAGCTGTTGCAACTTTATAAGCTAGGTCTCCACCACGACCTCATTCACAAGATGGTCAAAATGCTTCCCCAGCATTCTTGACATAAAACAGTCATTTAAAAACAAGTCATAAATACAATTTCTATAACAAACTCTCGTCTTTCCACATTAATCAGCATTACTTAATCCACATTCATTTCATATAAATTCCCATTCTCATCCAATCACATCATTTTTCATCTCATCACTTCTGTCCTCAATTATCCGGGTGGTTGCAAGATCAGGGTGCCCAGTTTTGTCCACTCAGGCACTCTGTAAATAGTAAAAAAATAGGCATTTGTTTACCTTTAGTGGCTAATCTCTCCTAGTAAATGAAGGAATTTCGTTTCAAGTTCTTTTGTTGGAACATCATATTCAAAGTTGGAAATATAGTTGCATAATTTGATTAAGCATTAGATAGTCAAAAGTCTATGTATACACCCTGCCCCAAATTTGAACTAATTCCATAAAATGCTAATATCTTTTGCATATAAACTCATATGAGATTCCCACTTTGTACCTTAGATCTTCACATAATATGGAGCTTAACTTGATTTTTCGAGAAAATTTTAAGATATTTGTCTATTTTCTTTAAATATTTCAAGGTCTTTAAAGTGTTATAATATACGCCACTTTTTGTACCCACAATAGCTACCACTTAAAATCCTCAATCTTGTAGATCAAAAGAGTGGGTAGATACTGAGACATTAGTATAATGTGGTGGTTAGTAAAAATTACAAATCCAATGGTTGGATTTTTAATGATCTCTTTTTTAAAATTCTTCCAGACTATCAGAAGGCCTGTAAATATTAATAATCTAATTAGTAAAATTACATTTTTGATGTGAATCATCTAAAACCTATAGGGACTAGCGTACTTGTAATGGTGCATCTATGGAAAAATAAATTGGATCACTCTAAGTATGGAAAGATCATTTGTTTATCATTTCATCATATTTTTGATTAATTTTGATTAATTAGACTAATTTATATTAATTTAAGTTATACTGGGTTAATTTAAAGGCTAGCATATTTTCTATTATTTGCTTGATCTCATTTTAAGTACCTTGCCCCCCAAAATTTGCTCTCCAAGCATTGTCCCAGTCCAGCATAAACTGGATAAAACTGGACACCCTGATCTTGCAACAACCCATCCTCATCAGATCTCATCCACTTGCATTACCATATCCACTTCTCATCACATCACATTCATTCACATCTCATCCATTCAGACCACATCACATCTTATTCAGACCACATCGCATCTCATTTAGACCACATCACATTCATTCACAACACATCTCATTCAAACCACATCACATTCATTTACATCTATCCCGATTCACATCCATTCACATCCCATATCATTCATTCACATCCCGATTCACATGCCATCACATTTATTCACATCCCATATCATTCATGCACATCCTGACTCATACGCCACATCACATTCATTCACATCCCATATCATTCATTCACATCCCTTATCATTCATATCTATCCAATTTACATCACATCTCATCGCCTCTAATCTCGTTCATATTCATCACATTCACATCCATATATATTCTTCCACATACATCCACATCCATACTTATCACATACACATCCACATCTATCCTTTCACCTACATCCACATCTATCCTTTCACATACATACATCCACATCCATTCTTTCACATAAATCCACTTTCATTATTTACATACATCCACATCCATCCTGTCACATGCATCCATCCTGTCACATACATCCACATCCATCCCATATCATTCATTTACATCCTAATTCACATGACATCTCATCACATCTATTCACATCACATCTATTCTCATCACATCTATCCATCCATTCATTCACATTTATTTGATTCACATCACATCTATCCATCCATTCATTCACATCTATCTGATTCACATCACATCTATCGATCCATTCATTCACATTTATCTGATTCACATCACATCTATCCATCCATTGATTCACATTTATCTGATTCACATCACATATGTTTATCCATTCATTCTTTTATAAAAATCAACTTCAATGGAAATAACACTTTTATAAAAATCCTTTTATACATCTATTTATGCAATAATTCGATTTTAAGAAAAATAACTCTTTTGAAATAAAAATAAATTCCTTTATGCATCTTTCTATGCATAAAATCAAAATTAATGAGAATAACTCTTTTGAAATAAAAATAAATTTCTTTATGCATCTTTCTATGCATAGAACTCAAAATTAACGAGAATAACTCTTTTGAAATAAAAATAAATTCCTTTATGCACCTTTCTATGCATAGAAATTAATTCTAATGAAAATAACGCTTTTACAATAAAAATATTTTCAATATGTATCTTTCTATGCATAGAATGAAAATAACACTTTTAGAATACACAAACGGAGGGGATTACTCTTTTTGAATAACATAAAGATAAAACTTATTTCCATAAAATTTAAGAAAATTTTATTATAACCTCCTTTGTATAGCTGACCATTTTTTAATTTTTACACTCTAAATCTACTTAGAATTTACCCCAAGATGAATTTAGCACTCTAATTTAATCAATTCTCATTTTTTTAAGAGAAAACAATACGGAAAGTTTAACTCTATTTATTTGATTACACATCTTGGATAAAGAAGGATTGAATTCAATGAAGAGAAGGGGGAAGCCTTTCCATCAAGGTATAACATCCAATTTCAATTTAAAAGAAGCAAGAAATCATAAAAACATAGAGTAGAATTAGAAAAAAGTAGAATTTCTAACTTACATTGAGTTTTGTGAGCTATCCTTTGGCTTGAGGGATTGAGGGTTCTACTCTTGCTTGGATCAAGAGTGGCCACCAATTCTTTGTAGAGGAAATAGTCAAAAATAAGTGAATTATTAATGAATTCAATGTTTTTTGCTTTGGGAGGAGAAGTAGAGTAACAGTGCATAAAACACTATTAACCTTTACAAAGGGGGAGGCTTCTATTTATAGGAAAAAGTGAGCCTCTAACCAAGCAGACTGATTCTAGACTTTTCCAGATCAGTTTGGTCACTTTTTGACCATTTTTAGGTCAGTTTAGCTTACTTTTTGGTTCTAGTTGAAATAGGAGAGAGGAGAGATAAAAATATCTCATTATTTGTGAGTTTAAAACTCATCCACACATGTGAAATAGGTGCCTCCTTCATGAGAGGAACTCCCCACACTGAGGTGTCAAAAATGCATCAATTCCTCTAAATATCTCTTGTTTTTTAACTTAACCTTGTCCTTAGTCTTGTCCTTAGTCAACTCTTTATCTTATGTGAGTATTTACTCATTTTTAAGGGATTTTTATTTTATTTTTCAATTTATCTCCTCCCTACATTTGGATTAATCTTGTTGGTCCATAGGAACCTTAATCCAAAATTTTTAAAAAAATCTGGACTCTCAGTCCAAGGTCCTTTTTACCTATTTTTAATTTATTCCAATTTCACACTGGAAAGTTATTTTTGAATTTCTATTTCAGGAAAAATCATTTTAATAAGAAGGGATATTTTTCCATCCAAAGATATCTAGAAACTGAATTATCTCTCTCTAGAACATTTTCTCTCTCTAGGCCAAAATAGATAGAAACAAGATCTGTTATTATTCTGAAAAGGGGATTGATTACAAGGGAAGAAACTGGACATCTTGAGAGGATGGGGGAGGAATCTTACATCCCACCCCACTTAAAAAACGCAAGATGTTCTCATCTCGCAAGGGTGGAGTATGATCTCTTTCCTCTTCTTCTTCTTCTTCTTCAATCACTTCCAGCGTTACTGCCTTGGAAGTGGATGGCCTATTTGGGAACAACTCTCTTTGACTTTTCCTATTCTAAGGCAGAGGTCTTACATTACTTTGGTTTGAAACTGCAGGTTGGTTAGAGGGTCTACCTTTGGGATTTCCCTGAATTTGGCGGATAGAAACCTGATTACTCTAGAAGGAAGGAGCTGGAGTCTGGAATCTTGATCCCTGATTTCCCTGCCTTGAAAACCTTGATCCAAAAGTGTTGAAATATACAAGTGAATAGGGTGTGTGCAGGAACAAGCCCTTGGTTAGAGGCTGTAAAAGAGAATGTGTAAATGTGAAAGAACCTGTGAAAAGGTGAGAAGAATCTACTGGGAGAGAATAAAGGGTAGCATGAGAAGATTTAGGAAGTGTGGAGATATTCTGGGAAGTGTGGAGATATTCTGGGAGAGGTGGAGAGAATCAAGCAAAAGAGGTGGAGATATTCTGGGGAGAGGTGGAGTGAATCAAGGAGAAATCAGTGGGATTTGATACTTGGATGTAAACTCTATAAATTGAGGCATTGGCCTAATGAGAATTTGCTAGTTTTGATTATCCATGCCTACATTAAGCTATTTGTTAATTACTCACTAATCATGTCTTAATTATTTACTAATCACTTTGTTAATGATGTTGATTCTAGTATTTGATCCACCATAGCTCATCACATTGCTGTAATTTCAACATGGTATCAGAGCCAAGCCTAGAATCCATCATTTTGTGTGCCCATTATCTTACTAATCATTTTGCTAATTAGGATTAGTAGCTAATTATAATTTTTCCCTCTTTTTCAACTCACCTCTGCACCCCTAGCCGGTGGAGGAGCTCTAGCTCCTTGCACACATCAAATTAGGCCCATTGCTTCTAGCCATAGATAGCCAACACCCTTGTGCTCGAGCCAGTCGAAACAACACAGCAAACCGCCACCGGACGAAGGAGAAATTGCATTTTTTGCAGGCACCTATTTCTGGGAGAAAAACTAAGATCTTCACTTCCACAAATCAAATGGGTCTAATTTCTCTTAGCCCCAAGTGTTTTCAAGCATGCTCTACAAGCTGGTGAAGTCAGAATTCAATTTGATCAAGTCTATAGTGAGATCCAAGCTCTTCATCAAATCTGCACAAGTGACTTTGGTAAAATAGAGATTAAGCATTCAATTTTTTATCAAATCTTATGTTTATTGGCTTAATCCTCTACTAGACTAATTGCTATTGATGGCCTTGAAAGCATTTGAGCTCATTTGAAGTCTAAGGCACTAGATCTGGACTCCTCGCATACTCTGTTTTCTGCACACAAAACAGAGGATTAATTTGCGTGCTAATCACTGTATTTTGGTACAATTGAGGGTTCAAATTAACCATTAGGTATCTGATACAGATCCCTATAACTTCAAATTGCAATTCGGAGTTGGTTTGATACTCCAACCATTCCGTACAAATTGGTTACCCTTGATTTAATATAATTTTTGGTAAAATTATGCTGATAAATTTATGATAATCATCATTTTGCATTTAACCCTTGGTTAATACATGTAAATCTCACTCAAATTCAAGATTATTCACAGCCAAAGTTGCATTTGGGAATGTGCATAAGAATGAATGCTATATGCATTATGTATTGGGCACATTACATCAGTGTAAAAATGGGATCAGACACTGCCCTTGTCCTCCAGAATAAGGCAAGAGGTAAGACCTCCCGCATAGATTTGGGTTTCCATTGCATAATGACACAAGATAAACATCAAAAGCCCAAACAAACTATCAACAAAACATTTAAACATGTTGCTCACATGGAGCAAAAAGACCTGACGGATAAGCTCATGGCCCCAGCCACATGAAAGAAGAAGAACATCTCTTTCCAAGAAGAAGATCCACACCAAGAAGATCTAAAGGAAGCATTGAAGGAAGACATGGACACAAGAAGAGAAGCTACCACAAGAAGACTGAAAGAAGAGAAGCTACCACAAGAAGACTGAAAGAAGAGGAAGACATAGACGCGTGAAGAGAAGCTGCCAACGACAAGAAGACTAAAGAAAAGAGAAAATGTGAGGCTCCAAAGAGTGAGGAGCCATGTGAAAATCTCTGAGAGAGAGAGAGAGAGAGACCCCACAACCCAATGTAACCTGCCCCAACAAAGTAAAACCACCTCTGAGCCACCGATGATGTAGGCCACGTGGTAGATGTATGTGTGAGCACTTTAGTCAAGGTCGCGGGCACTTATAGTAAGCCTTGGACACATAGAGAGAGAGAGAGTGTCAAGGACTATGAGTTTAGGGACTTGAGGCACTAGTCGCGGGCTATCAAGTAAGAGAGAAACTTGGTACAGCGTCCCAGGTGTGCTAAGTGAACTTGAGGGGAGGTGTGCTAGACACTGGTCGCGGACTATCAAGTAAGAGGGAAACTTGGTATAGGGTCCAGGTGTGCTAGGAGTATTCACTTGAGGGGAGGTGTTGAAATATACAAGTGAATAGGGTGTGTGCAGGAACAAGCCCTTGGTTAGAGGCTGTAAAAGAGAATGTGTAAATGTGAAAGAACTGAAAAGGTGAGAAGAATCTACTGGGAGAGAATAAAGGGTAGCATGAGAAGATTTAGGAAGTGTGGAGATATTCTGGGAGAGATGGAGAGAATCAAGCAAAAGAGGTGGAGATATTCTGGGAGAGGTGGGGTGAATCAAGGAGAAATCAGTGGGATTTGATACTTGGATGTAAACTCTATAAATTGAGGCATTGGCCTAATGAGAATTTGCTAGTTTTTGATTATCCATGCCTACATTAAGGTATTTGTTAATTACTCACTAATCACATCTTAATTTGTTAAGCTAGTTTTTGATTATCCATGCCTACATTAAGCTATTTGTTAATTACTCACTAATCATATCTTAATTACTCACTAATCACATCTTAATTACTCACTAATCATATCTTAATTATTTGCTAATCACTTTTTTAATGATGTTGATTCTAGTATTTGATCCACCATAGCTCATCACATTGCTGTAATTTCAACAAAAAGGAGTTGGACAACCCATACTGCGATGTCTAGATCCTTGATAGTTATAGCATTTTACTCCCTTGTTTAAGGGTGGAACTTTAGTAGTTGAATTCCAGGAGATTGAGTTTCGGGAAAATGACATTTCTTCCAATCTGGAACTTCCCATATCCTGGGCTTGACCCTAATATCTCTTAGGCAGTGGAAGGTTGGAATCACCTTCTGCTGGAACTAAAAACCTTTTGAAAGGTGATGGTGCTAGCTTTGGTGGGACCTTGACATCAAAGGCCTTTGAGAAATCCTTCGCTATCCGCACTGCTTCGGCCATGGAAACTGGCTTGGCGTTCTTCATCACCAAAATATTCAAAGGTTCATTCAGTCCTCGAATGAACCTCCATCAACTGTTCTTCATTCAATGGTGTGGCAAGTATTTGAGGAGGAGAGCGAATGCTTGGTGATATACTTCAATAGTTCTGCTCCCTTGGGTTAACTCTAAGAATTCGTTCATCTTTGTTTCCAAAAAGCCGGGATGCAAGAACCGTGTCCTTAGGAAAATTTTGAGATCATTCCATGTTTGGGCATTTCGATCCAGATGGTTTGTCTCACAGTGGTTTCTCCATGCCACTCTAACTGTTTCTACTATCTTCAGCCTTGCAAGAGCCATTTTGCTCTTCTCATTGTACCCGGTGACATCAAAGTACTCGTCCATTACTTTGATCCACTTCTCTATAGCCTTGCCCAAGTTTTTCCCTTCACCCTTGAAAGGTCCAGGCTGCGAACTATGAAGAGTTTTACGAACATCCAAGTCGAGCTCTTCCTCATCAAGTTGGGGGTTATCATTTCTACCATGAGACGACCTCGATCCCTGTTCCTATCAATACGAAACATCTTATTAAGTCCCTTTATTTATGATTCAAATCTGATTTTTGATTCATCTGATTCTGGGGTTCTTTAGATAGGTCAGCTCCCCACAGAATCCTAGGATAAATATACTCGCATTATTAGATAATTAATTCAAAACATATCATTTATATCTTTAATACAATAATGGTCTATTAGACCGAAATTTCCATCTGAACGGTACTCCATGGGAGATTTCAATTTTATAGATTTTTAATTTGCCATCCCTTAACTTGATCCACTGAGTCAAGAGTTAACAGTAGTAATCTATCAGCACAATCCACTAATCTCATAGTGATTTGCTGAAGTCATTAACGTCATTCTAGTTATGAACATCAAAGAGGGACTCGTCCCATTCATCCTCATTGTGGTTTTGCTCAGTTTATCTCTTTTCAACCAAAAATTCAGAAATCATCATTTTTCAATCAGAATCCAATTCAACTCATCAGTTTCTCAATAAGAATTTTAAAATCATATAACCACATTCGAATTCATCATCTAGATAGTATTTTAGCTTATAATTTCAAGATCTTAGATTTACTTGTATATACTGCCAGTAAAGAGCTGTAGTTATACCCTCGGTATATACGGGTAATCATGGTCCTTCAAACTATAAGGTAAATACCATCATGTCTAGGCCTCTAGCAAGTCAGGGATTCCATATAATTGCAATACTTCCATCTGAAGACCCAATTATCAATTTAGGAATTTCATTCTGAATAACAATTTGTATGAGTTTCATCACACAATTCCAACCTTTTACTGTTACTTCATAAATTTATGACATACTTGGCTTCTCGGTTGATCCACTTTAGCCAAATTACTTTGATACTAGCTGTGAGATCCCTGTCCCCACCGCGCAATGAATTCAGGGGTGCTAGCAAACGGGAGTAGCACTTCTTGTGCGAGGCAGGGTCCCACACTCAGGGCCTCACCCATGGATATCCGGACAAGAGACTAATCCATCGGTTCTTCCAAAACCGAACCCGAAAAACTTCCCTTGCCCGAAAAGCACGGGCGATTCCTACAGGATAATTTTTCTCTAACGTAGTTAAAAGCCTTAACTAACTGAACTGATCTAACCAAACCCGTAGTATCAAAGTCAGATCAAGGAAAAGATTGCACTTGGATCATAGAGACCAACACTTTTTTCCTCATTGAGAGGCACAGCCGTTGATTCTTTTCCATAGAATAATTTTTATCCGGGATTTACTTCATCTATCGTACCATAACAAAATTGAGTCTCACTTTAGGGATCCATCAGTCCAGCCTAACCCCATCCAGTGCAAAAAAAAATTCAAAATAGCAGCTTCTTTCTAGTTCGATCTACCCAACGTTGATTGATGCACACTTTCTGTGATTGCCACTCTGAGTGTTTTTGTGCAACATTTGACCCTCTGTATGCTTGTTGCCTTTTTGTGCTGCTCGATGTGCTCTGTAAGGCCTCATGCGCTCCAATTCCCTTTATATTCATAATTTCTATAGAATCCTCTGGTAGAACATTTGGAATACTTCATGTAGACTGTTTTCTCTCATAATCCCTCCTGCATATCTGTTGTGGTGAAAGTATGTGTTTCTTGCTTGATAATGAGACTTCTCCATTCCTTGTGTTAACCATATTGATGGAGTTCCATAGTCTTTCACAAACCATGGTAGATGGTTGTATATTATGTGTTGGAAGAAGATAATATGAATGAAATAAGTTCTTACCTTATAATGCATGATGAATGAAACGAGTCCTTGTTGAATGTATCAAAGTCAGATCAAGGAAAAGATTGCACTTGGATCATAGAGACTAACGTTTTTTTCCTCATTGAGAGGCACAGCCGTTGATTCTTTTTCATAGAACAATTTTTATCCGGGATTTACTTTATTTATCGAACCATAACAGAATTCAGTCTCACTTTTTGAGGGATCCATTAGTCCAGCCTAACCCCATCCACCCAGTCCCATGGGTTAGCCAGCCACCTAACCACTGTAGTGATGGGATCCAAATTAGGAATTTGGTTAGGTTTTGTCTCGGGTACCAGGGAAAAGAGTTCCCAGGCCCCCTAGCCGGATATTCATGCAAACTTAAAACTAGTCACACCACTTACACCCAATATGCAATTTTCTTTTTCACAGAATCAGCTATCTTTAAAAATAATCATTTAATAAAACCATTGTGTCACTGATCATAATCCTCAAAATCTTTGGTTAAATCCTTATTTCCAATCATTCCTTCATCGGTGTACCTATGGCATCATTAGAAACCAGAACGCTCACCACCTGTCCAGTCAGGGGCCTTTTCAATAGTTCCTAGCTCATAGTAACCGGCAATATATTCACATATCAAAATGGAATCTCCATTGAAGAGCAGCAAGATCAACCAACGGAACCATATAAAAGAGCCATGAACTCATTCATTGAGGACCAGCAAGGTCAATCAACCAGATCCATGCCCGAATTCAGAAAACAACTCTTACTCCTTATGCAATATCTTCCCCGACATACTTGTGGGTATCTTCGGTGACCCAGAGCCCACCGAGTACTGTATGGTCAGCACCCTCTAGGATCCTTTGCAGGTCACCTAGCGCTTCACTTATAGGCCGCTTCCTTGGTCCCTCATCCACCGTACCGGAAGCTCACCATTTAAATTGAACCGAGGCTGATCAAGACCTTGGCCGAACTTGCTACGCAAGACATCCTCTATTGACTCTCCGTCAGTCTGCTGTTGCAACTTTATCAGCTAGGTCTCCCCACGACCTCATTCACAAGGTGGTCAAAATGCTTCCCTAGCATTCTTGACATAAAATAGTCATATAAATACAATTTCTATAACGAACTCTCGTCTTTCCACATTAATCAACATTACTTAATCCACATTTATTTCATATAAATTCTCATTCTCATCCAATCGCATCATTTTTCATCTCATCAATTCTTTCCTCAATTATCCTCATCAGATCTCATCCACTCGCATTTACTCATATCCACTTGCATTTACCCATATCCACATCTCATCACATCACATTCATTCACATCTCATCCATTCAGACCACATCACATTCACTCACATCTCAGCCATTCAGACCACCTCACATTCACATTCAGACCACATCACATTCACTCACATCACATCTCATTTAGACCACATCACATTCACTCATCTCACATCTCATTCAGACCACATCACATTCACTCACATCACATCTTATTCAGACCACATCACATTCACTCACATCACATCTCATTCAGAGTACATCACATTCATTCACAACACATCTCATTCAGACCACATCGCATTCATTCACATCTATCCCAATTCACATCCATTCACATCCCATATGATTCATTCACATCCCGATTCACATGCCATCACATTCATTCACATGCCATCACATTCATTCACATCCTGTCTCATATGCCATCACATTCATTCACATCCCATATCATTAATTCACATTCCTTATCATTCATATCTATCCAATTTACATCACATCTCATCGCCTCTATTCTCGTTTATATTCATCACATTCACATCCACATATCTTCTTCCACATACATCCACATCCATACTTATCACATACACATCCACATCTATCCTTTCACCTACATCCACATCCATCCTTTCACATACATACATCCACATCCATTCTTTCACATACATCCACTTTCATTCAACACCATATTAGTGAATTTGGGAATTTCCCAATTTCCATTTTTGAATACTTAAAAAAGGGGGGACATGGATAACATGTTTGTAAGTTTCTCAAAACCCTATCATATGACCTATCGTTGGAAAGCGCTTGAAAAATGGAATCTAAAGAGCTATAAAGCGCTCATTTTGGATTAGTGGTGTTCAAGTTATGGTTAATCCAAACTTTTGACCACGTGTCCCAAACTTGTGAGAAATTCCCATATTCCCCAATATGGTGTTATTCTTCACATACATCCACATCCATCCTTTCACATACATCCACATCCATCCCATATCATTCATTTACATCCTGATTCACATGACATCTCATCACATCTATTCACATCACATCTATCCATCCATTCATTCACATTTATCTGATTCACATCACATCTATCCATCTATTCATTCACATTTATCTGATTCACATCACATCTATCCATCCATTCATTCTTTTATAAAAAATTAACTTCAGTGAGAATAACACTTTTATAAAAATCTTTTTATACATCTATTTATGCAATAATTCAATTTTAAGAAAAATAACACTTTCAAAATAAAAATAAATCCTTTATGCATCTTTCTATGCATAAAATAAAATTTAATAAGAATAACTCTTTTGAAATAAAAATAAATTTCTTTATGCATCTTTCTATGCATAAAATCAAAATTAATGAGAATAACTCTTTTGAAATAAAAATAAATTCCTTTATGCATCTTTCTATGCATAGAAATCAAAATTAATGAGAATAACTCTTTTGAAATAAAAATAAATTCCTTTATGCATCTTTCTATGCATAGAAATTAATTCTAATGAAAATAACGCTTTTATAATAAAAATATTTTCAATATGCATCTTTCTATTCATAGAATGAAAATAACACTTTTAGAATACACAAATGGAGGGGATTACTCTTTTTGAATACCATAAAGATAAAACTTATTTTCACAAAATTTAAGAAAATTTTGCCATAACCTCCTTTATATGGCTGACCATTTTTCAATTTTTACACTCTAAATCTACTTAGAATTTACCCCAAGATGAATTTAGCACTCTAATTTAATCAATTCTAATTTTTTAAAGAGAAAACAATACGAAAAGTTTAACTCTATTTATTTGATTACACATCTTGGATAAAGAACGGCTGAATTCAATGAAGAGAAGGGGGAAGCCTTTCCATCAAGGCATAACATCCAATTTCAATTTAAAAGAAGCAAGAAATCATAAAACCATAGAGTAGAATTAGAAAAAAGTAGAATTTCTAACTTACATGGAGTTTTGTGAGCTATCCTTTGGCTTAAGGGATTGAGGGTTCCACTCTTGCTTGGATCAAGGGTGGCCACCAATTCTTTGTAGAGGGAATAGTCAAAAACACGTGAATTATTAATGAATTCAATGTTTTTAGCTCTGGGGGGAGGAGTAGAGTAACAGTGCATAAAACAGGGGATTTCTAATTTTTGAGCAAAACCGTCTGAGCATTTGAGCAAATTGGATCAGAATGTAGTTTTTTTGTGTCAAAGTTTATGAAAACAATCCAAGTGTATGGACCCCTTTTGTGAATAAAGGGGTCATATTGCTTAAGAAAAGAAATGGATATCCTCATTTCTGACTAAACAAGTTTTCTAACTCTTGAAGTTCATGAAATGAGGCCATGATTATGAAACCGTTTTGTAAATGAAGGGTCCATATTGCTCAATAAAAGAAACAATAAAAGAAGTGGTTATCCTTGTAAACTAATAAACCACAACAACTAGTTTTGTGATTGTAAAATCATCCTACAAGGCTTCCCATCATGAAGGTGTGCAATCTGCAAAAAGTATTATTATAATAGTCCTTTCAAATTTTGTTCAACATCATGAAGGTGTGCAATCTGCAAAAACCAGGCCTTGAGGCATGCAAGATAATGCTATGAAGATCTCTTTTGTACTCAAGTTAGCTTGGTGACCAAAAATATTATCTTTTCTATCCATATAAGTTAATATGTAAATAATATAGCCCAATTTTAAGTCAAATACACTCACAATATTTTCTATTTTGCTATTTGTTGTATTTTCCAATACATGCTCACATTATTTCAAATAAGTTTTCTACCTATGCAAATGAAAATGAAGACATGATTTATCACATAGAAGACATGTTTAAACTTTTGTGATGTAAAATCATCCTTCAAAATGTCCTACCACAATTATCAAGTGGAGAATAATTAGCACACTATCCTTGTGGTTCAAATTACTCATGGAAAAAAGGATTTCTTATATCCAATCCAAGGTACAAAAGGAAATGTAACAAATATAGCCAAATTTTAAGTCAATATTTTACACTCATAGTTTGGTATTTTGCTACTACTAGATGTGTTGAGTTCATGTTATTTCAAATAAGCTTCCTACAAAGCGTCTTGCCACAATTATCAACAAGTAGAGAAACAAACCAAAAATTTACACAAGGAGAAATGCAAAAGGCCCCAAAAACATTGTTCTTGTGGTTCAAAATCTTCATGGAAAAAAGGATTATTATAGATATCTTTTCATTTTGTATTCAACATCATGAAGGTTCAGTCTTCAAAAAAATACCATTTTTGTGCTTCAAAATCCTTATGGAAAAAGGATTATTATAATAGCCCTTCCATTTTTTGTTGACCATCATGAAAGTACAGTCTCCAAAAACTAAACCTCAAGGCATGCGGGACAATGCCTGGAATATCTCTTTTTTACTCAAGGTGGCTTGGTGAACAAACATATTATTTCTGCTATCCAATCCAAGGTATGAAAGGAAGATGTAATAAATATGTTTGCATGGAATATAGGCATCCAATTTGCGGGATCGTCCAATGAAGTCTTCACAATTGCAAGAAGGAAATGGAGAAATGTCAATCTTGTATTCAATACCTTTTTGCATTGATCCTTCTGTAGAAACAATGAACTCAGCATGCTCCATGGCCTTCACGACTGAACTGCGTCCTTAACAATGCATTTCATGACCAATGACCTCTGAATTCTATCTTCCATTTCTTTGGAGATTTTGTTTCGCCATCTGATTGCTTTGCCATCTCGACGCCGAGGTCGATCTTCATGCAATACTATTGTTTCATCATGGGCTTGAATTGGTGAAGCACAACTTGCACCCACCATCGGAGTTGACACTCCTAATATGACAAACCCCGAGCTTGTCAACCTGGCAATCTCTGCACTTGTCAAGGATGTTCCTGATTGAACCTTCCACCTTCCTGGTGATGGTCCTGGAATACCTGTAATGCTAGTTGATGGCTTCCACGTGTGGGTTACATCATTTCCACAAAACCAAATCATTTGGGAGCGCACTCCAATTGGTGTTTGAATCCTCCCAAAGAATGATGGTGCAACAACTCCACGTCGATTTTCACGATCCTTTATATTGACAAGCTTGTTACATTTTCCTCCTTGTCCAAGCCAAGCCTGGCAATGGACTTGGCTTGTTATAGGAACTCTTCGTAATGCCCAATTTGCATCATGCACTTCATATTCTTGTACACTCTTGGAATCATCATCCTCAAAACTCTCTGTTGCAAATTTAGTACTAGATTTTGAAGACATGGAGTATCTTTTCTTATTTGCATAACTGTACTCAGGGCGGTGACTATCATCCTCACATATATTTGAAGGCATTGACTTTGGCCTTTTCCTTCGCACAGTCTTGTCATCTCCATCATTAAAACATACTTCAGATGCAACACCCATTTCCTTTGCAACATCACTTGTTAGATCAACAACTGTTTTGGCACTAATGTCAATCCGAGATTTTAAAGATCTTTTTTTTAAGGTCTCCAGACTCGGCCCACTTCCGATAAACTGGCCCTTCAAAAAAGATGTGTATCTAGCGCTTTGTAAAATTGCATTTGAGAGGTCACTAATAGAGGCATTGTAGAGACCAACATATTTGACATGGTTCAATCCAGCCCTCCAACTACCATGAATAGACTCTGCTAGATTTGTTCGAGGTATCAAGTACTTCTCGTTATCTGACATACTCTACAGAGATATTGAAATGGCAAAATTACATTATTAACATGACAAAAAAAATTCAAGAGAAATACAAAACCAACCTCTATAATGTAATGGCCCCAATGGGAAATCCTAGCATGCCACCATGCAAACCAAGTTTCAAGCCGTGGCAAGTCTGAGTCACTTGCATGGCCTGCATTCCACCATGCCCTTAGGCTTCTCATTTCGACTTCTGCAGCTTGCTCTGTAGAGGCATCCTTCCAGCGTCTACATCGGATTTTAAATTCCCCTTGGCTGCCAACTTTTATACATGCCTTTGCATGGGAATGAAGACTTTGCTCCCAATGGAAAAGGCAAGAACGCTCTTTCCCTTCCATTATATTGTCAGGGCCACCATTGAAAGTGGCACGTACAGCTCTCCAGTTGGCTTGGGCCTCATCTGCCATGAACCCTTTGAATTCAGCATTGTCAAACCCTTCTGAAACCATTACTTTGTTGAGAGTATCCCAAAATAGAATTTGTGTGTCAGTATCTTCCACCTTGAAGTCACAAGTTGCAATTGTTTGCAACTCTTGGATAAAAGGATTATACACATGGCAAGCCATGGTAGTCCAATCTTTCATTCGCTTCACAAAGTCAAACAACACCCAACAATGACCCAGTTCTCCTCCAGGTCTCATTTTATTTACCAAATCAACCCCTGAACCAGAACCTTGGGTAGACATTTTAAATACATGACACCTGCTGAATGAACTATGTTGCAATTGTCCAGGAAACACTACACTTTGGAAATAATTATATCTACAATGTCTTTTCAAGTATAAAATTCCATCTAGCCCATTTGACACAGGTCGAGAGTCACGTCGACTCTCCTCAATCCATCTTGATAATCTACACAGACATAAAGTTGATCAATATTCATTGTGATAACATAATTTAATAAACCAATGCAATAACAAATGTTATGGTAATTACCTTCTTTTGTCAAGCAAAGGTTCACATTGTTTTAGCAAATCTTGTAGCTCAACATCCGACATCTTAATCCCATCTTGCACATTTTTAGACAATAAAGTTTCCAGAATAATGTCTTGGACAATTATATTTTGTATCCCTTTAGGGCATACAGCACCACCAGCCCTCACCATTTCAGAAACTTTGGTTTTAATGGCATCCTTTGTTCTTCTAGTCAAACCATCTCCAACGGGATGATTATGATGGCCATGGTGTATGACTGCACGAGTAAGATTCACACCATCTCTACATTCTGGCATGCAGAGTAACATTTCACAGTAACATCTCTCCAAGCAAATTGGTGGACGACCACAATGTATACATGATAAGGAGCCATATGATTCAATTGACACATTTGCTAGGGCCCCTCTAATCAATCTCCCATCCCATTGTGTCTCATTCTCTATCCCAATTCTTTCTTTATAACCACAAGTTGCATTTATACAACGGAGGTGACCTCCACATTCCTTTCTACGAACCACACCAGGAAATACTATATTTGTTGTAACAGGATCACTCCAAACATGACCATCAAATTTTGACTCCGTACCTTTTGTGCGATGTTTCATTGAAGTAGCTGGTAGCTCAAAGAAAACATCACCATCATAAGTAGAAGGCAACTCATCCACAGTGACGTGCATTCCAACCTTCTCATAGGCCTCACGCAATCTGTTCTTTATAGGTAGTTGCATAATAATCTCAATGACACTATGTTGTTTGTCATTCTCAATGTTGCTAGCTGAATCATGTTTCCTTGCCTCATCATTTTTGTCGCAAACAGAGTAGAAATCTTTTTTGTTTTCGTGCACTAGAGTCTTCTGAAGTTCATTGTCATCAAGCTTGAATCTTTCTCCCTTCACGGTGAAAATATCACCAAACTGCGCATCAAGGTGAAACATTTTGTATCCATCGTCATGGACTTCGTATTGCAGCTCCATTGTCAAATCAGACCCATTATCACCAAAGTGCTGATGGACAGATATGGACCCAAGTGTGAATTGGAAATGGCTAGCAAGCACCATCTCTGACAACACTCCTCTACCTATGGAAGTGCGAACAAACATATGCAAAGATCTATCCTCATTCTGAATTGTGACAGATTCCATAAGAACGGAATGGTTGAGCTGTGCAACTCAATGAGATGAAGTCCAAAGGGTGAGATCAAGAGGAGAGTGTTCGTTTCAAGATCAAGGGTGAGATCAAGAGGAGAGTCTGCCGCAAGAAAAAATGCTCACAGATGCTTTGCACACACTGCCCATTGTTTATACTCACAACTTTGTAAGATAGGTCTTGTGAAAGTCGGCACAAGTGTGACAATGGTACTGAACCATGATGTAAATTTTAGCCATCATTTGTTAACAACAATACTATAATACCATGGACTCTTAGACCTTTTAATCCCCAACCTTTCTTTGACACGTATGGGAGTTATTGCAAGCCATTCTCGCTAGCAATGACATTTCATTATTGCTACATAAAGTTGATAGATAGATATAAATTATAACTGTGGCGAACAAGAAATGGCTGGTTAGCACATCTCTAACCTTTTGAATATAAATTATAGGGGTCTATTGGACTCTATCTTTCATCAATTATTAATGAAAGGTAGAGGCCAATAGACACCTTTCGTCGACGAAAGGGGTCTATGGGCCTCTATCTTTCATGAACCATTAATTAAATATAGAGGTTAATAGACCCCTTTCGTTGATGAAAGGGGTCTATTGGCCTCTATATTTAATTATTCTCTCCAATAGGGGTCTATCATTAATTGAATATTAATCAAAAAAATATTTAATTGTATGTCGACCTCACACAGTAAAATTATCAACCTCACAATTATGAAAAATTATCAACCTCACACAGTAATGATGTTTAATTAAATGATCACTCATCATTGCTGCATTCTCATTAGCAATCAAATTCGTATGATAATCATTATAAGTCATGGTTCCTATTAACATCATAGTTTGGTAGCATAGATTGTAATTAAAGCCAATAGACCCCTTTCGTCGACGAAAGGGGTCTATTGGCCATTCATTTTCATGAGAGCCCTTAGATGAATTATGGATTGGATCGGCCATCGCCGCCCTCACCCTCGTGATGACTCGCGACCCACCCGCACGTCGCCCCCCTTTCCCGCGCCCTCGTGTCTCTCTGTACTCTAGGCTCTCATGAAAATAAATGGCCAATAGACCCGTTTCGTCGACGAAAGGGGTCTATTGGCCTTTAAATTTTCTTAAGGGCTCATGAAAATGAAAAGCCAAAATACCCCTTTTGTCGACGAAAGGGGTCTATTGGCCTTTAAATTTTCTTAAAGGGGTCTATTGGCCTTTAAATTTTCTTAAGGGCTCATGAAAATGAAAAGCCAAAATACCCCTTTCGTCGACGAAAGGGGTATTTTGGCCTTTCATTTTCATGAGGAAAAAGGGGCCCCAAATTTGAAAAAAAAAACGTTTGTCTTAATTCTCCTCATTAGTCTCTTAAACACCAACCATAAATGCCATAACTTGAACTGATATCCCTACGAAAAAGCGACTTAAAACTTCAAACAACCATTTTGTTTTTTTGCAATTGTGTTAGCAGACACACGATATTTTCATGAAATTTTTTATAACAATAAAATCATGAGAATCTTACACAAATAACAAGAAGACGGTATCCTTAAATGACCGACAAATTTTGGCATCATTTTCATGAAATTTTTTATAACAATAAAATCATGAGAATCTTACACAAATAACAAGAAGACGGTATCCTTTAATTTTGGCATCGTTTGGGGGTGGCCCACCTTTTTCCTCATGCAAATGAGAGGCCAAAATACCCCTTTCATCGACGAAAGGGGTATTTTGGCCCTTCATTTTCTTAAAAAAATTAAAGAAAATGAAAGGCCAAAATACCCCTTTCGTCGACGAAAGGGGTATTTTGGCCTTTCGTTTTCAATCTTCACACCTCCCTGTTTTCATCAACGCTCTGCCTCCCTCGCCCTCGCCCTTGCTCTGCATCGCCGTATACAAATCATCAAGGCCTTGCTCTGCCTCCCTCGACGTCAACCTCGCCCTTGCTCTGCCTCCCTCAACCCCTCGCCCTCGCCCTTGGTCTGCCTCCCTCGACCCCTCGCCCTCGCCCTGTGGGGTGGTGGACGGCGCAGTGAACCTCGCCCTCGCCCTTGCTCTGCCTCCCTCGACCCCTCGCCCTTGCTCTGCCTCCCTCGACATCAACCTGTGGGACGGCGCAGTGAACCTCGCCCTTGCTCTGCCTCCCTCGACCCCTCGCCCTTGCTCTGCCTCCCTCGACGTCAACCTGTGGACGGCGCAGTGAACCTCGCCCTCGCCCTTGCTCTGCCTCCCTCGACGTCAACCTCGCCCATGCCCTTGCTCTGCCTCCCTCGACGTCAACCTGTGGACAGCGCAGTGAACCTCGCCCTCGCCCTCACCCTTGCTCTGCCTCCCTCACGTCAACCTGTGGACGGCGTCTCTTACACTCTCTCTAGCTTGTTGTGGCATCAACCTGTGGAAGGCTAGTGCTCTGCCTCCCTCGACGTGGTGCTGTGGACGGCGTCTCTTACACTCTCTCTAGCTTGTTGTGGCGTCAACCTGTGGAAGGCTAGTGCTGTGGCTCCTTGTTGTGCTTTATTTACAATGTTTTTATTTATGCGGGTTCTTCTTGCTTGGATGTTGTTTTTTGACCTTTTTCTTAGAAGTATACTACGCAAAAGAATTGGTTAATATGTGTCTTATAATTTTGTCTTTCCAGCTGGATTGTTTTCATGCATTGCGGTACAGTGATCCACTATTCGTTTCTCCAACAGCTCTTTTACAACAAGGACTTTCTCCCCTTGTAAGCTTTTCAATTAATGCTGGACTTTTTGATTAGGGAAGATCTTAATGCATCATTGACATAAAATACTCAAGCCAGTCTTAAAGATACTCAAGCCAAGGAAGATACTCAAGCCAGTCTTAAAGACTAGAGGCACGATGTTGCTGTATAGCTACGCTAGTCCCTCATTGCTACACATAATTGAATGCACATTTTACATAGTTCATCTGCACTTGCCAGGAACTTAGTCGTATGTTGTGGTCTTGGATTTGTCAGATGCAAGCTACATAGGCGTGAGTTTACACATCCCTGGAAGCCTAGAATCACACATTATTTCTTTGCATTCAGAAAGGGCTTGTAGTATATGATAAATGATTGATCTTCCAATTTTGTCTAAGATCCAATTGGATTTGTGAACACTGAGTGCTAGTTGAGATGTTTTGCAGCCTCTATGTAAAATGTTTGTACCAACTCATCTATGTATTAATTGTTTTACCAAGTGTACCTGTTGTTGGCCACTTATACCAATTGTTGATGCCCTTTCTCTACTGTGGGCTGCATATTGTGTACATGTACTTTTTTTTTCTCTCTAGTAGATCCTTCTCTAGTGGTGGCTTGAAGGCAGCTTGGTCTCCCGCCCGAAGGCAATACAATTAGATGATTACAACCAATCCACTAATGAAGAGTCAATATTTTTTCAACTATAGTATCCATACTACAAGGCTCCTTTTACTTAGATAAAGGACCGCACTCATACATACTAGGAGAGTTATAACGTTACCTCGTTGATTCAAAAGATACTTTGGCACTCATACATAACCCACTTCTTTTAGTTGTCGTTACATGGTGGCAGGGATTTCATATTCACGTGATCACAGCCTTTTTTCTTGTGATCACAGCTATTGTTCACAAATCTCAATGTTCACAAAATTCACAGTTCTCAAATCCTAGAGGGTGGGATGACCTGGTAACCCACAATTGGCCCGCCGGGCTACAAGTCTGGACCGCCAGGCCCGCCGGGCGCGCAGAAGCCCGCCGGGCCCGACTCCCGGCCCGGCGGGCTATATTGTGGTATAAAAGGGTGGTCCAGGGGGTCACTGTTCACAGAATCTTCCTTGTACTTGGTGTCAGTGTTGCTAGTGTGATCAATTTGAGGTAATTTTTAAGTTGAAAGTGTTGGTGTCATTTAATTTTTTGCATACGCTTAAGTTTAACGTTGTTTGTGATGCATGTGCATGTGTCGTTAAATGTTAAGAGGCCCGCTGCAGATGGCCGAGCGATTGGCTAGGTCTGCTGATGTGCACTCTTAATATTTAACTTATGTAGAAGTTTTCGTTGTGGCACGGTATCTGCAAATGGTCGGTTTACTGACTAGGTTTGCAGTTACCAAGTTACAATGCGGCTTTGTTTTTGTTAAATGCTTTGAGAGCCCGCTGCAGATGGCCGATTTACTGGCTAGGTCTGCTGATGTGCGCTCGTAGCATTTGACATGTGTGATGCTTTGCTACTTAGTACGGTATCTGCAGATGGTCGGTTTACTGACTAGGTCTGCTGACACCAAGCTATGTGGTGAAGTTTGTTTTTGTTATTTGGTTTGATAGTCATCTGCAGATGGTCGGTATACTGACTAGGTCTGCTGACGATGTGTCAAAGCATTTAACTTGTGCCATAGTTTTCATCTTAATGCGATATCTGCAGATGGTCGGTATACTGACTAGGTCTGCTGACGTCAAGTTAAGTCGTAAACTTGTGTTTTGTGTTTGTTTTTGACGATGAATGTGATTATTTAGTTTGCATGACATGAGTCATAAGTGTGTTGGATGTAGAAATCTCTTAGTTAGCTTACAAATAGCATTTTTTGTGGTTATAAATGTTGCAACTATTTGTCAATTATATTGTGCAGATTGATGGCGACGCTTGCACTTACTCCTGAAATCAAGAAATCAATTCGTATCAAACTCGTTACCCTCATTAGTTGCTTGTCACCTAATCACATCGAGGGTATTGTGTCTGATAGGAATCGATTTGAGCAAATATTAGGTGAGGTTGTCCGCGCAGTGAAAAATATCCATGTGGGTGCTGATGGAGCAGCCATCAAGCATTTTGTTACTAGCATTGTGGGCAACATGCCTAGATGCGCTGTTGACCTAGGTGACGACAGACCAGCGGAAACAAATGAATCCAAGCTGGAGCACTTCCACACAAAATGGAAGGTAGAGAAAGAGAGGTCCAAGCGTGCAAAGGCCATAGACACCCAAGCTATCCTGAGCAAGAGAGCTCGCAAAGAGCTGGACCGGCCTGCTGATGAACAAGAAGATTTATCATCTGGTGCACGTGAGGTCTCTAAAGGCACCCACTTGCAGCGCACAAAGCATAATACTAACTGCAGCATGACAATTGGGTTGCCTGCAGAGGCCATCATCACAGAAAAGAAGATGGGCTCTGGATCGTACGGCGTTGTACATAAATGCCATATTCAAGGTGTCTCCTGGTTTCCAGAAGGCATTTCTTATTGTGCAAAGCAATTCCTTGGTAGCCGAAGGGCTCACTTGAAGTCTTTTGCTCAGGAGGCTTCAATCGACCTAACCCACAGGGGCATAGTGCGCGCCATTGGGCACACAAGGAAGGAGCCATGGATACTGCTCTTCCCCCTCTTTAATGGGGGAAGTCTTGGAGATATAATGGAGTGTGTTCCGCCTCCTAAGGGGACCCTCAGTTCCATGCTTGCTGCAGGTAAAGGCAACAGATACAAGAAAAAACAAGTGGCTCCTCATGAAATGGAGCGATACAAGTCTTTGATTTTTCATGCTCCCGAGCTTATCTGTGCCCTTGTGAATACCATGGCCTTTGCACATGCTGAAGGGATCATCCACAATGATTGCCACCCCTGGAATATAATGATAGATTTCACCAAAGAAGGGGTGCCACGGGTAGGCATCATTGACTGGGGTCTTGCATTGAGGGATGGGATTGAGTTCAAACCCACAAATATCGCCAACAAAGCAGAGCACGATCAACGCCCCTGGAGAGCCCCTGAGCTCGCAGATGTAAGGTCCCCTTGTCCATGGAGCAAGGCATCAGATGTCTTCTGCTTGGCTTGGGTGATTGAAAAGTTTACATTATTTTGTGCTGAGTTTGTAGAAATGACCAAAGTGCCGTGGGTGGGTAAAACTGCCATCCACACAAATTTGATTAAGGAATGGACGGCTGCCTATATGACGCCATCAAAGGAAGATAGGAAGACCATGGCAGATTTTGAGGAGCAATTGAAGAATTTGGAAGTGTCACCCGCTGCATGCTTACGTCCACTATCTGAGATGACACCACACTTATTATAAAGCCTCTTGTAAATGATATGTTTTGGTTGGCTATCTATTCCATGACCTGCCTTTAATCGACTGACACTATTTTGGTCCCAATTGTTAAATATTATTTTGATCCCAATTCTCTCTCTCTCTCTCTCTCTCTCTCTCTCTCTCTCTCTCTCTCTCTCTCTCTCTCTCTCTCTCTCTCTCTCTGAGTATTTGAAAATAACAAGTTTGCAGTAAATAAACATTGATTTTATAAACTTATACCTAACATCTGAAAATAACTTTAAAGCTATTCCTAAATTAACATTGATTCTATAAACTTAAAGTGTATACATACTTTTTCTCAGATGGCTGATAATAATGAAGCCGCAAAGAAGGCATTTGAACGCTTAAAGCAAATCTCGGGCAGTGGCACTGTGAATGATGCGGCATGTATTACCGGACGCACCTCCAAATGGGCACCGGCCCATGGATTACAGTATGCCCAAGTAAACAAGAATGTGTCCAAAGAGATGGTCAAGAGCATCTGGCCTGACGTCTCCAATGATGCCATAAAAAAAGGGCGCTTGAAGCTGACACAATGTAGTGTTCCTTTAATTATCGAGCATGCGGAGCGCATTTTTGTGGATGTCATGGCCCAACCCATGCATCACGGTGACTGTCCCCTCTGGTTTGCTAAAATGCTATATGCACAATTTGTGCAGAATTCAGTTGTAGACTTTAGCTCTCGACCTCCTCATCTACATGTGGAAGACATTCGGAGTGAGTCAATCACTATGCCTCGAGATGAGTTGCAACTGGCCATTCTTGGAGCCTCAATGGAAGTTCATCACACGGTTGATGAGCTTCAAACTCAAATCAACCAAATTAGAGGCACCCAAGGCCCTCAACAGACGGAAGCAGCACCAGAGCGCGGGCAAGCACCTGAAAGTTCAAGCGCTAGAGATATACTAAGAGAGAAAAAGCTCTTGAAGAGACGCATAACGCAAATGGAGGAGCAAGGCCATGCAAACTCTCCTATGACGGCATTTGAACACCCGAATAGTTTGGAGCAACCACCTCTACATGGGCACGAAAGTGGCGGACCATGCCCTATTTGTTATAGTTTCTTTCACTCATGGTCTGGCCACTACACTGTCCCATGTGGGCACATGTACCACTTGACCTGTCTTTTGCAACACATGGTCAACAGTACTACGTGTGCTTTGTGCGGCAAAGAATTTCACAAAAATTTGCATATATGTTTTAAATTGGGTGCCGACTATGATCGGTTGACCAATGCACGACACATGGACGAGTTAGAGCCGCATTTAAACTTATCTCTCTCTTAAATGCAACCCTGGAATTTAACAAGATTCGGCAACTTTGTTCAAAAGATTTCCAATGCTCTCTCTCTATCTCTCTCTCTCTCTCTCTCTCTCTCTCTCTCTCTCTCTCGCACACACACAAACACATGCACACAGATTACTTTGGAGTGTGTCAAAACTAACATGATTTCGTATTCTAAGTTTAACATGACATGACTAAAAACCATACTCTCTAAATTAACACTAACATGTTTGATATCCAGTTGTTGCAAGACGGATTACTTTGGAGTGTCTCAAAACTAACATGATTTCGTATTCTAAGTTTAACATGACATGACTAAAAACCATACTCTCTAAATTGATCACCAACATGTTTGATATCCAGTTGTTGCAAGACGGATTACATTGGAGTGTGTCAAAACTAACATGATTTCGTATTCTAAGTTTAACATGACATGACTAAAAACCATACTCTCTAAATTGACACTAACATGTTTGATATCCAGTTGTTGCAAGACGGATTACATTGGAGTGTGTCAAAACTAACATGATTTCGTATTCTAAGTTTAACATGACATGACTAAAAACCATACTCTCTAAATTGACACTAACATGTTTGATATCCAGTTGTTGCAAGACGGATTACTTTGGAGTGTCTCAAAACTAACATGATTTCGTATTCTAAGTTTAACATGACATGACTAAAAACCATACTCTCTAAATTGACACTAACATGTTTGATATCCAGTTGTTGCAAGACGGATTACATTGGAGTGTGTCAAAACTAACATGATTTCGTATTCTAAGTTTAACATGACATGACTAAAAACCATACTCTCTAAATTGACACTAACATGTTTGATATCCAGTTGTTGCAAGACGGATTACTTTGGAGTGTCTCAAAACTAACATGATTTCGTATTCTAAGTTTAACATGACATGACTAAAAACCATACTCTCTAATTTGATCACCAACATGTTTGATATCCAGTTGTTGCAAGACGGATTACATTGGAGTGTGTCAAAACTAACATGATTTCGTATTCTAAGTTTAACATGACATGACTAAAAACCATTCTCTCTAAAATGTTCACCAACATGTTTGATATCCAATTGTTGCAAGACGGATTACATTGGAGTGTGTCAAAACTAACATGATTACATCAAACGTGAGGAGCGTCTGCGGGTGGCTTTACTAACACCAAAATCGGGTTGCAAGTTTTCTTCTATCTCTTCAATAAAGCACAAGTTATCGCTCGTATGTGGGACATTAGGCTCTACATCTCCATTCTCTTCTGCATCATACTCATCCTGAGTAATGTCATATGTCCACTTAGGCATCTCTTCGTTGTAATCATCTGACTCAATTGACTTCACCAATTTATCATTACAATACATATACACCAACTTCTCAGCTCTATCACTCAATAAACGATTTCTGCTAATAGAATGCACATACTTGTAACTGCTCCAATTACGTTCAGAACTAGAATTTGAAGCACATTGCGCAAGCACTCTCACAGCTAAGCGTCGCAAAGTTGGAACACTTCCCCCATTCAACATCCACCATTTCCAAGCAGGCTGTTCCTTAGCAAGCTTTTGCACAAACTCCAAGGCAAATCTACCTTCTTTCAATTTATACTTGGTTAGCTCAATTACCGCTGTTGCTTGCTCATCTGGACCTTCATAAAATCGCTCCACAACATCATAGAAATCATCGATTACCTCCTCATCTAGGGCATTCACGTCCATATGCCAGTATTCTGGGTCAAGACAATATGCGACACTATGCAATGGACTATGTGCTCCTACCCACCGAGCGCTTACATACTTGGCCAAGATATTTCTCCTTGCTCTGGTGAATGGAGGACTCCAATGCTTGACAACAGTTTTAGTGGGCTCCTCTGGGTTTGCGAGGCTTTCTTGAATGGACCACCACGCCATCCAAACCTTCCCGATATTTGGCAATCTAGAATCCAACTGGCGCAAAGCAAGCATAACTGGCATCATAACATGATAACAATCTGCTGCTTCCTCCCATAAACTACGATCCGATATCAAAGATCGCATGTACTTCACCTTTTCTTTAACCTTTTCGGACTGGTCAACCTCCCACTCAGAGAAGCCAGCACACACAAAGGTTTCCATGACTGCATTCCTATTTCTTAGGAGAGATTGAAGCATATAAAAATTAGTGCAAAATCTGGTTTCACAAGGCAACTTTAGCATAGTTTCCATGCGCGTTGACGATACATATCTAAAACACGTTGCCGTTTGAGCACAAATTTGACAATCTTACTTGCACTATCGATAATCTCCTTGAACCACTCTGTATCAGCATTTTTGTACCAATCTTGTAACACCAAGTTAAGGCTATGAGTGTTACAACCAAATGTATAGATATTGGAAAATCGAGATTCCAACATACGACCTGCTGCTCGACAATTAGCTGCATTATCCATAATCACTTGAAGCACATTTTCAGACCCAACTTGGTCGATAGCATCACCAATGATATCGGCGATAAATTGACCAGATTTAATTTCCCCGGAGCTATCAACAGCTTTGATAAAGCATTCCCCACGAGGACATACCAACATTACATTTATCAATGGACGTCTTTGGGCATTCGACCAACCATCACTGACAATTGTGCATCCAGACTGATTTGTGGTGTCAATTATGAGTCTTTGAACGCTTTCCCGTGTGTTGTCATAGCACTTGTCAAGTAATTGATTTCGCATGTGGTGATAAGTTGGTGGACAAAACCCAGGTCCATATTCTCCAATCTTCTTCCAAGCCATCTTCCATGAATCTTTCGTGACCATAGACAATGAAGAACCAGTAAAGAAGATCGCTTTCGCTAAAGCAAGTTGAGCATCCTCTAAAGCAGTGGCATGAAAGCTGTCAACTAGATTAGTTTGTCTGCTACGAGACATACCCACCTGAAACTCAGGAGATGCATCCATCGGTATTGAGACATCTGGACCTTGGGTGTCATTTTGGCAAGTAGTATGTGTTGGAGTCACTCCTTGGTTGGAGATCCCTCCACTTGATGCTGCCAAATTCGGCGATTGGTGATTTCTTGCACAGAGATTGGGCCTCTTGTTTTGTGATGCTTGTTTACTTATCAAAGCTCTAAGGCGCTTTGCAGCATCATCAGCTCCTGCACCCTTGCATTTACCTCCGGGATTTTTTGTGCTAGTGCCAAGCAAATGCTCCCTTATTCTGGGAGCACCCCCAGATTTTACCAAGCCACAAAAATTACACTTCCATTCGACAAATCTAGAAAGATTGGAAGCAAATTGCCATTCAGGTCCCGGTGATTTTCCTCCGCTCCTCCTCTTGCCACTTTGAGACGCAACATTCAAAGTTTGTGCTGTCATATCTCGTTGCAAGGAAACTCCACTAGTTTCTAATGGTCTGTTGCTTCGTTGGGTTGATGTGCCGCAATTAGAAGCAACCATTGTAACACCTAAACAACAATCATGCAAGATTTGAGATCCAAAACAGCCTGAGTAAAACTAAAATATGCAATTATAAAGTCTAAAACCCACTTCTTGCCAATGCAACCGAACGTTTGGTGAGATGCATTTGAGGCAATCCATCCCTAAATAGAGATGATGTCCCGAACATCTCACCACCTATATCCTCCTCTAGAGAAGCTCCTACCCAGACCAAATGGCACTCGAGTAGACCACCCAAGAGGAGGTATTGCTAGTCGACCTAAAGAAATCAAACGTTTGGTGAGATGCATTTGAGACAATCCATCCCTAAATAGAGATGATGTCCCGAACATCTCACCACCTATATCCTCCTCTAGAGAAGCTTCTACCCAGACCAAATGGCACTCGAGTAGACCACCCAAGAGGAGGTATTGCTAGTCGACCTAAAGAAACCAAACGTTTGGTGAGATGCATTTGAGGCAATCCATCCCTAGATAGAGATGATGTCCCGAACATCTCACCACCTATACCCTCCTCTAGGGAAGCTCCTACCCAGACCAATTGGCACTCGAGTAGACCACCCAAGAGGAGACATTGCTAGTCCACGTAACAAATACGATAAACCATTTACAATCAAAATCTTATAAAATACAAAATATTATTAACAAGCTTCAAACAAAAATCCAGAATATTTATACTCACCTCTTGTGTCTTTTAGCCTGAGGTGAGCCACCCAAGTGCTTTGGTAAAGCACATTTGGAAGTGAGGGGAAACCCTTTATATAGGTCCCTCCAAAGCAGCCAAGTTTTTGGCGCAAAAAAAGGCCCGCCGGGCTAAACAGTGGCCCACCGGGCCAAGCTAGTAGCCCGCTGGGAAAACCGGGATAGCAAGTTTCTCCCGGTTGTGTGAATATCTATGATATTAACAAGTGTATGAGAGTGTTATTAACTAGTGTTATTACCACTTCGCGGTTAACGTGATCACGTGAATGAAATCCATGCATGGTGGCCTCCCCATTATTTAGTGGAGAGCTATTTTTGGTGCAGACCCTAGATGCCCGGTAGCTTGTAAGATAGTACAACATTGCATATGGGGGTGTAGATCTCCTCAAAGGATTTTGGGCTTAGCATATATAAGTAGATTGAGGAGAGATACCATACATGTTACTTAGGGTGCTTGAGACGAGGAGGATATACATGAGTTTTGTCCAAAACAAGAAGCCACAACTCATATCTATGCACATGTAAGCATATCAAAAGTTTAGTGATCTTTCATCTCTTAGATTTACAAGTATGATTGTACGCTTTTAAGGTTAATAACTTGTTCTTGTATGCTTAATAACTTTTTCTTGTATGCTTTTGTTGTCCAGCTAGTCTCCTCAAGCCCCATCATCTCGTCAAGTGCAACTTCAATTAGCAGCATCACGATCAAGCTTCAGGTATTTTCTATTTTGAAGCCTCTTGGGGTTTCTTTGTATGCTATTGAAGTAATGCTAGGACTTAATTGAACTTGTAAGTCTATTCTATGCCATGTGATGACTTCTTTTTTTAAATGCATCTTTGTCACATTGGCAGGATGGTAAAATTAAGAAATTCTGAGAGGAGGGGGAGAGGTGGAAGAGGAGAACGAGGAGGCAAGAGAGGTGGAAGGACAAGTAGCAAGAGAAGTTTGCAAGTGGAATCTACACCAAATTTAGAGATTCAAAAAGAGGTTGAAATTGAAGTTGAAGAGGATAAGGAGATGGAAGACTTTGAAGACAATACTATAATTGTGGAGGAATCTTCTAAGAAGAGAAAGAAAGAGGATAAACAACTAGATGAGGAGTTTGAGCAAGAGTTTCCTGCTGCACTTGATATTGGCCAAGGGAAGGATGTTATTGAATCTCTTGCAATCAATCCTGGAAAGATTTCTCCCTTGATCCCATTATGTCGTTGTGTTGTAAACACAAGAGTGAGAGGCCTACGAACTGATATGGATAGCCTAAAGCAAGCTCTAGAGGCAGAAAAATATATTCAACAGAAAGGAATGTTTATTTTATCTACAACACTTTCGGATGGTGTTTCACAAGAGGTGACAGATGAAATTGAACAATCATGGGATTCTTGTTGGAGGGATGTAAATGCAGAATTTGAGGCACAGATTGTTGATGATGCTGATTGGTCATTTTTGTCTCGAAAGATGTTTTTTGTGTGGGAGGGGAATCACCGTACTGTTGCATGGATGTCTCTAATTGAGGAGAAATTCAAGACATCAAAGGCATGGCATATTCGAGTTTTAGCAAGTTTTATTACTCCAGAGAAAGAAACAGAAATGAAGCTAATAGCTGCTCTTCAAAGGTTCAATCTGTAAGTGCGAGTTCTTACTTATATGTGTTACCTTTTTTCGAGCTTTTAAGGGTTTTGTGAATAATTCTTAATATGTTTGAAGCTATGTATTTTTTATTTTTCAGCCTTAATGAAACAGCAATTATTAAAACAAATCTCAAGGATTATTTGTTCAACACTAAGACAATGTGTTCATGTGATGAGAATGAGTACTTATCACTTTTTTCTGAGGAAGAAAAAAAGACACTTGAAAAGCATAGGGCAAATGAAAGCAGTAAAGGATCAAGTACTTGGTATCCTTTGACATCTCTGATGCTAGGGAGAATGGTATTTGCAGTAAGTTTCATACCATTTGTCATGGATGTCTTTTAAATTAGAACTAACTAATTCATTGTACTCATTCATCTCTTTGGAATATATTTTAGCCACTATACAAGCAAGATTATGAGGCAAAGCTAAAGGAACTTCAGCCAAATTTGAGTGTTGCTGATATGGAGAAATCACTTAAAAGTATTCGAAAGGATGTGAATCTCAAGTATGGTCGAAAAATGATCAAGGTATGGTTAATTTAATGATTCATAACATAAAGTTGACTTTTTAAAGTGTTCAAGTGTTTTTTGAGATTGGTCATATGATCTTTGTTTACAAAATGATCAAGGTATGGGATATTCATGTATTGTATGATTAAAAAATACAGTTGAGTGTGACGATTGCATGTACTGTTTATATGTAGATTCTGTCTATTGTCAAACCAACAAATGGTGAAGATTGGTTTAATATCTTGTGGAGCCTCCCATTTGATGATAAATCATCCATTGTCACATTGGAAAAGTTGTATAACATCTCCATTGCAAAAGTCTCAAAGGAGACACAACTAGCAACCCTCAGAATCTTAGGGTCAGATTCAAATTTGAGAACAAGTTATGGGATGCCAAAAGCTGATAGAGAATTCATAAAGTGGATGGCGAAAGAGGCATGGATGGATCAGTTGCTTTGTGAATCTGAGAGGTTACTCTCTCAGGTCTTGGTTGCTAGTCAACAAGCTAGCTTTGTGCTTCCTCAAGATCCTACGTTGAGAGAGTATTTTGGGGAAATACAAGCAATGAACAGACTTGAACTTTATGAAGATTTAAAGGATTCAATGACTGTTGCTACAGCTGCAAACAGGACAAATGGAGATGACGAGGGCATCTCGACGATTGGTATTTAGGTAAGCAATACATGTTTTTTCCTTTTCAATTAAAAATCCATCCTTAAGTATTTCGCTTTTGTACTAAGACTCTTATTGTATGCAGATTCTTGCAATCCTTAAAAGCTGTTGGTAAGATTGAAAAATTGTTGCCCATATGTCGAGTATGGACAAAAATTCAGGACTTAAAATTCTGTATGTACTCTCCAAACATGATAGAAAAAGAAGGGAAGCAAGTGCTCTCTGAGTGGGAGAGAAAGAACTGCCCGTGGTGGCTCGATATGAAAAAAGGATGTTGCATCGAGGAGGAGGTAGAGCTGTACACACAGCATAAAAAGGGAGAGATGGGTTCATCAAGCTCAAATTCAGTCCATGATGATGATGCAGTCATTGAGGTTCAAAAAACACTTGAGAAGATGACTAAAAAGGACAAAGATTCAAGTATGGAACTAAAGAAGGGTGGTAGGCCACCAAAAAATCCTGGTACTAATAATGGTAAGTTCTCTTGATCTTTTTTCAAGCTATTATTTGTTTGTGTAACATATGTTGTTATCACTTTGTGTCTTTACATATATGGTGTGGGTACAGATGTGCAGGTACTGCAGTCTACACCCATTCTGAAAGGATGTAAATGGAAAGATAGGTCTGTCCGCTTTTTGTACATTCCATTGACCTCTCTAACTTTGAATCAGAGTGGCACATGTGATGCTTCACATTGCAAGGTTTGGTGCTATGATTATGTCGAGTTTGGGAAGCAATTGTCTGTCTCAAACTTCACACAAGCCTATATAGACATGAAGGAATACTTTGTGGGTCTTGGAGGTGAAAGAAAAACAAGAAATGGTAAAAGAGTGTTGCTTGGGCTGCAGATTTTGTCATTATTGATCTGCCTACACAGCTAGAAACTCTTGGAGTAGAGGATTCCACATCTCCATCTTGGAATTTATTAACAGAGGACCATGTACGCTACTCCTTGCTAGTAGCGGCCACAGTTGTTTCAGATTCTGGCTGGATCCTAGTTATGTGTGCTCCTCATGTTCTTCATTTGGTTGAGCGTTATGCTAGGATCAGTAGATTGGAGTTTGCATGTCGAATGTACATGCAATTCTTAGATGCATATTGCACAATCAAAGTTGGTGGTATTGATCATAAGGTGAGACAATTGTCATACAATGACCTGTTGAAAGAATTTATGCTCTCGTATAATGAAATGGCTTGTACTAAGTATATGTTTAATTCTTTTCTTATCTTTAGGTGGATGTTGTGGTTTTATGCCTTCTTCATCGGGCTGGTATGTCTTGTGTTTGTAATCCTGGAAATGCTTCCGTGGTTGGTACCAAATTGGGCATTGCTTTTGGAAGTAGTTTGTTTCATCATTATTTACCAACAAGTGAGCAGACTATAAAACATGGAGAGAGTATTCCATGGAGAGGTGCATTGGAGAAGGCTCCATGCATGATGTTGTACTTCTTGGAGTTCTTGTGTCCAATTTCTGGACATGTGGTGGACTTAGGTGCTGGGACTGGTTCTATGTAAAAAGCATGCGTGCATTCTGGGAGAGCATGCTTATCTATTGAGAATGATCCTGACATTTGCAATTCTATATTGCAACCATTTTTTGATGGACAGAAAGGAAAGGGAAATGTGTTAAGCAACTATGGGACTCTAAATGATTCCGAAGATGTGGAAATGGTTGTTAATCTTCCAGACGACTAGTAAGTATGTTACTCTCGTGTTTAATCTTTTTAAACTTATTTGTTGGTTGGAGAATATTATTATCAATGAGGCATTGATATTGATTGATCTATTTTAGCTTTTTGCCTTCTTATGCAGGTGCTATGGCTGAGATGTGTGTAATGACATTGCATTCAATGCCCCCATCAAAGAGAGAAGGCATCGTCGCAATATTTATGTGGATGACATTAGTAAAGAAGATTGAGTCTAGTGATTTGACATGAGTTTTTCCCTTCAAGCATTGAGTCTAGTGATTTGACATGAGTATTTCCCTTCAAGCAATTCATTTTGCTTGTGATGCCCTAGTATTGAACATGCATAACTTTTGTGGTGTCTTACACCTATTTCATTTGCTAGAGATGTAGTAATCATATTGAAGAACTATTAGTACATCATGTGAGTACCCACCATGAATATTAATCTCAATATCGCATATTCAATTTTGAGCATGTTGGTTTCATAAAACTTTTTCTATTTGCTAGAGATGTGATAATCATGTCATATCTTAATTAAGGTTTGCATGTCAAAACTATGAGTTGTGTACAAATGATCATCATGGTGAATTGAATCTTGAAGTATCTCCTTGCAACTAATAAATGTTTCGGCATAGATGCATGCAAATTTGCACCCTAAATTCTTCACCATGTGACTTGCAATCATTTCATCATCACTATCTATCATGGTAGTATGAATGATGGATGATGTAGGTGGAGGGTGTTGAAATGAAGTAGACATGAAAAGTAGTTTTGTGAATAAAGGGATCTTATAAGCCCTAAATACTATTGGAAAGAAATGTAATTAAATGTATATAGCATCTTTGTAGGGTAGTTTTATGACTAAAGGGTGTGTGATGTTAGCGGCATCTTTGTGGGGTAGAAATGTATATAGTATCTTCTTGGGGTAGTTTTATGACTAAATGGTGTGTGATGTTATAATAAAATTGTCTACGAAATCACAATATAGGCCATGCTCAGAAAAATGTGCTCAGACCAAGACGCTCAGAGAAAAGACATACCCCATAAAACACTATTAATCTTTACAAAGAGGGAGGCTTCTATTTATAGGAAAAAGTGAGCCTCTAACCAAGCAAACTAAAGTTTAAAATTTTCCAGATCAGTTTGGTCATTTTTTGACCATTTTTAGGTCAATTTAGCTTACTTTTTGGTTCTAGTTGAAACAAGAGAGAGGAGAGATAAAAATATCTCATTATTTGTGAGTTTAAAACTCATCCACACAAGTTAAATAGACACCTTCTTCATGGGAAAAATTCCCCACACTGAGGTGTCAAAAATGCATCATTTCCTCTAAATATCTTTTCTTTTTTAACTTAATAACCTTGTCCTTAGTCAACTCTTCATCTTATGTGAGTATTTACTCATTTTTGGAGAATTTTTCTTTTATTCTTCAATTTATCTCCTTCCTACATTTGGATTGATCTTATTGGTCCATAGAAACCTTAATCCAAAATTTTAAAAAAATCTGGACTCTCAAGAGGCTAAGGTCCTTTTTACCTATTTTTAATTTATTCCAATTGCACACTGGAAAGTTCTTTTTGAATTTCTGTTTCAGGAATTTTTTTTTTAATAAGAATGGATATTTCTCCATCCAAAGATATCTAGAAACTGAATTATCTCTCTCTAGAATATTTTCTCTCTCTAGGCCAAAATAGATAGAAACAAGATCTGTTATTATTCTGAAAAGGGGATTGATTACAAGAGGAGAAACTGGACATCTTGAGGGACTGGGGGAGGAGACTTACAGGTGGATTTGAAGATGTTAAGGAATGGAAGATCTTGTCAATGTATTTCCACACATCTGCCTACTTCATTCTTGCATTGCCATTATCTCCATGATCCTTTACTATATTATGAAATGCCTTCCATTTCTCATATGACACTGTAGTGCTCCTCCTCCTTGTTCCCACATTCTTTCTATTGTTGTAAAGAAAGTCCCTTGCTTTCACTCCACCAAATTGATGGCTTTGATGGTACTTGGACACTCTTTGTTGACCCCTTTTTGTTGATTGTTATCTTGATGTTTCTCCCATGCAAGCTAATGTCAGATAGAACTTTTTCCAAGGCTCTAATAACCCTTTTGCTCCTACATATAGGCAAGAGATTCCAAGGAAATCAATGTACAGGAATATGAGTTTCTCAATTATCCTGCACAGTGCATGCAATGTGCAGATATGTACTCTTGCAAGAGGAATATCTAGCACAGGTTGGAAGTTTGGATCTTTCTCATGCATGTTAAGGGCCCGTGAGTGACTAGTTTCTTTTGTCCATCGTAACAGCATGTTCCATGCAGTATAGGGGCAGGGGCACTTTATATTTCTATCCTTTGAAAGATTGTACATGTACTTGAGTGTTTTTAAGTCTCTTGAAATATAAAAGCAAAAAAATTGTTATTAAATGCTTCCTGTTTAGAAGAAATGTTTGGGAATGCTTTTTGTGTCACAAGCCATACCTGCCATATTCCATTCCACAGTGAAAATTCCTATAGCTTCTACATGAAGCGTTTCTCCTTCATTTTGCCTCCTAATTATGTTAGGTATGTTTGTACTATGGAACACCCAATGGAGGGTATCATGGTCCTCCATCACAACCTATATGATAAATTTGAAAGTGAGATTTCTTTAATGACAAAGTTCATGAAACCAAAAATAAAAAGAACAAATTCATACCTCAAATGACCCAAGCCACCAAATATTGTTCTCTGATTGCACACTAAAATATCTGGGATCTTTTTTTTGTATTATGTTATCAAATGACATTTTCATTAATGTGATTATTATTCTCTATGTTTTCCTTTGCTTCACAACTTCACATTCATCAAGTTTGATAACAAACTTATGGAATCCTCTAGTCTCTACCAAAGTCATTCCAAAAAATTAGACCATTGCCTTTTGTAATATTTTCACATCAAAGAAAATATTGTTGGTATTATCATATCTTATTTCTTCGCCATTATTAAGGTAGGTGTCTTCGATGTGAAAAGGCTTACCAAGCCAAGTTCTGATTCGCTCATTGAGCGCCCACATTCTCTCCTGACATGATATGGTTTCAGAAGAAGT
The DNA here is from genome assembly GCF_041138505.1 of Cibotium barometz. Classification (NCBI taxonomy): domain Eukaryota; kingdom Viridiplantae; phylum Streptophyta; class Polypodiopsida; order Cyatheales; family Cibotiaceae; genus Cibotium; species Cibotium barometz. The sequence goes on from NC_141083.1 coordinate 29,810,659, forward strand.
GTAGCCTAAATTTCATTTTCTTTGTATTTTGAGTGTATTAGCTTGAAAATCTTGGAATACCCCTTTCTCCCTATGCCAACATCATCAAGACATTTTTGTATATCAAAAGCTGACACCTGGCTTTTCTTTGTAAACTGTTCTATGAATGTTTGTTGTACTTTCTTATACTTCTTCTCCTTAAGCATCTGGCCTACCATCTTTGAAGATAAAGCATGGAATATTGTCTGGCTGATGAATCCAATTCCATGTTTTCTTTATTTGGATGTAGGAGACACCTGAAATGAATTCGTCTTGTTATAAATTTACAGGTTACATGCACTAAATGTTGTATCATAGAAATATAGAAGTTTATTACCTTGCAGCTTGTATTCTTTTCTTCTTGACTCCTCCACCACTTGGATTAAGTTGCTCTATGTTCCTCAAATTCCTTTTTCTTGCTCTCATGCCAATGCTTTTTGCTTTTACACATGCAACCTGAAATTTCTTGTCAAGCTCCTGTATTGTTTTAGATTGAGACTCTATTTACACAAGAGCTGTGAACTTCTTTCTTGAAGACAGGTGTACATTTGTTGCAAATGACTATACTCCAAGTTTGATGCACAATTCAAGTCTTTTAGAACTCTATTCGATTGGCTGAGTGCATTGCAATAGCCAAGTAGTCCTAATCAATGAGGTTGGATTTGATAATGATGGTGTGCTTGAGGTTAGATGATTATTTGGATACATAGATCTATCACACCATAGATCTATATACCTTGAACTTGAAGCTCTCATCTCTTCCTTCTCTCTTCCATTGATTGAAAGCTGGGGCTGATTTCTTTTCTTCAAAGGTGCATATTCTTCTTCAAGATCAATATGCATATGATATGGCTTCCTCTTCTCTCCCATATCAATGTGATGCAACTAAGTCACAATGTAGCACAATGATGAGCTTGCAATAGCTTGGGTTCATGAGAAATTCACTTGAATGTCTAAAATGGGAGGAAAAAGTCACTAGAAGGAAAATCCTTTGCCAAATAGGACATAAACACGCTCAAAAAGTGTATTAATGAGAGTTCGTTCACCTATAGATACATCTTGCACCTTTATTCCCTCGATATTTACTATGCACCCATAGGACGACGGTATATTCTCTTTGTTCTTGAGCATTTAAGAAGAGAATAGGATGACAGTACATTCTCTTTGTTCTTGAGCATTTAAGAAGGTCTGGACCACCATGTTGATTATCTCTCTCTACAAAAATACACAAAAGGTCAAAAATCCTTCCTTTTTCCAATTATTGGGCCACAAAAAATAGGGTGACGTAGATTTTCTTATAGGGCCCCAAAATGAGTCTTGATTTTCCCTAATGTCACATTACTTTACAGCATTGTTGCAATACAAGTTTAAAGCTATGTGTCACACTACTACAGAGCTTTAAAAGTAATGTCACATGCTCTAGGTGATCTAAAGATATTCAAAGATATTCAAAGATATGTCACACCAGTGTCATGGAAGTAATTTGAAGGTGCTCTCAAGTTTTTCTATCTTGTGTGTGTGCATTGTTGCAACCCTTACCCTAATTCCAACAATTGGTATCAAAGCTAGCTTATTTGACACTTGATCTAGTAGTCTGCCTCTCTCCTCATCACCACGACTTGGTTTTTCTATCTCCGATTGAGATACCCTCTTAGCAGAATAAGGTATATACTGTAGTGTGATGTATACGAAGTATGCATAATTGTCTGGATCCGCGGCGCGACTCGGGTGCGTTTTGGGCACCACAAGGTTTCTGACGTTTTGGAGAGGCATCATTTTGGATTTGTTCTACTCGATTTTGGGTGTTTGGGCTGTGCGCAGCAGCAAAGATTTAGTGTGCAACGGCATCTACATTGTCTTCAACAACATCGACCATCATACATTTGCCAGTAACACTCTATTCTCTATTTTGTGTTATTTTTCATACATTTTGCAAGTGATTCAGTCAGTTGACACAGCCATCTAGGGTTACATTTAGTGAATACTGAGTACTTACAGTGTGCTGAAAGATTTTGCATTTGGTAGACAGTCATGGCTAGCAGTAGTGATGTATTCAACATGTTGTCTATACTGAGGACAAACTTAATGGGACTAACTATCCACTGTGGTCCTATATGATGAGGCATGTACTGGTTTTTGCTAAAGGCCTTTGGAATGTGGTCAATGGTAGTGAAACTTGTCCTGTTTCACAACTACCAGTGTAACTAGGTGCTGTAGGTACATCTAAAGTAGAATCTGATACAGATGTGGCTCCTCCACATGCACTACTAGTACCTTCCACTCCTGCTCAAACGAGATGGGATGGAAGGAAGAGATATATAGGCACATGCATTTCTTGCACTTTCTATGAAGCAAAGCATTATTCCTCATATTCGATTATGTAAGACTTCAAAACAAGCATGGGATGCACTTGTTGCACTATACCACGTGTGCAATGAAGCACGTGTTGCATATCTACGTAAACAGTTGGAGTTTGAGCACATAAATGAGGAAGAGTCAACGGACAACTTCTTGACCAAGATCAAAGATTTTAAGGAGCAGCTCGCTAGTGTGGATGAGATACATCCTAGTAGTACATTGGTACCCACATTTCTCAATGCATTGCCAGATTCTAATCAGAGTTTTACCTCTACCCTTAGACTCATGATGAAGGGAAATCCAAATGCCCTTACATTTGATGAGTTGGTTTCAATACTCTTGCAACAAGAAGAGCAGTCTAGGCAAAATAGATCTATTATGCGAGTTGGTGACCAAGCTTTTGTTGCCCAGCCAGAAAGGCCAAGGTAAAGCTTCTTTGCATGGTGGCTATAAGCCAAAATTAGAATCCTCAGCAGGTAAGGATGCAGACATTAGGGGAAGGTTGAGGTCTATAGGGGCCCTTTAAGCTGCCATATTATGATTTTAATGACTTTTTGTTAAAATGTTAAGTTTCTTTGACTTTAGATACCTTCTTATTCTTCAAATGGCTAGAAGTTTGAATTTCAAAGTTTCTTGCCAAAATTGAATTTAAAATTGAGTGGGCAAAACCATATCATGTGACATATCTATGGAAAGAGCTCAGCGAGTAGATTCTGGATCTCTAATCTCCGACAAATTTTGAGCTCATATGTAGAAGTTATGGATGTCCGAAATTTCAAAAACTTTTCCTCCCACTTTTTAAGAATGAAAAGTACAAAAAGGCATCTTCTAGAGAATCTTTTGACCACCTTTAATCACCCAACATTTTTGTATACATGGCATCACATGACTGGCCCTTTTCCTTAATAACCTTTTAATCACATGGCATCTTAAAGGGCCCCTATAGACCTCAACCTTCCCCTAATGGAAAGAAGGTAATAAGCCTAAAAAGAAGGGCAAGTCTCACTATTACACGAAACCAGGGCACTACAAGCTAGAGAAGGAGAAAAAGAAAGAATCAGACATGGTTGTGGGCTAATGCATCTACACCAAGTGTAGAGAAGAAGGAATCTGCAAGTTTTTCTCAAGATGATTAGGCATGGACGCTGCAGTTATGACCCTTCTGTTCATGATGTATGCATGTCAGTGTGGCAGAATCAGATGCTTGGTACTTTGACAGCGGCACTCGTAAGCACCTTACAGGACATACTTGGTTGCAAAACATTTGTTCTCATCTCTAGAATCTATCCCATTCATGCATACTTGGTTGCAAATGATTTTTGCAACCAAGTCCAACAGAGAGTACCCTCTATATGTGAAGAGGAGTAAGGACATATTTTTGGTCATCGTTCTATACGTTGATGACATGCTGCTCACAGGGCTTGATATAAATTAAAGTTCAGCCTTTAAGGTTGATTTGTAATCATCATTTGAGATGTCAGATTTGGGGCCCTTTCATTACTATTTGGGGATTCATTTTATACAGCATAATGATGGGATTGTTATGCTGCAGTCTAAATATATACAAAAGCTATTGAAGAGGTTTAATCTTGAAGACTGTAAACGTGTGGCTACACCTATCAAGACAGGTACTCGACTTAGTCTTCAAGATGAAAGGGACTCTTTTGATGCTAGTTTGTATCAGCAGGCTATTGGATTCCTTCTTTATGTGTACAACACGAGGCTAAATATATAGTATGCGGTCTCACAGTTGAGCAGATTTATGCATAGCCCAAGTACAAAGCATTTTGCTATTTACAAGGCACTTGGTATTTTGGATTATTTTATACAAAGGGTGGTGAGTCACAGCTACATACTTCTAGTGATTCAAATTGGGCTGAATGTTATGACACACGAGTATCCACTAGTAGGTTTTACTTTCATAATGTATTTCTTTACAAGCCGACTTGTAGCTTTTCTCGACTACGCGACAAGGCTGCCAGGCTGCTCTGGTAATTGTGTGCTGAAATGGGACCAACTAGGTCTCCTTTCTCCTCAAGCTCTCCATTAGCTGCAGGTTCCATGTGAGCTTCATGGAACCTTCTCTCTCTCCTACAACACCACTACTTTGTCCGACTCCCACGAGCAGCTCGCCATTATGGATCCGTGACACGTGGTCTGCGAGAACGTGTTGTGAGCCTTTCGAGTGCAGACACTATGCAATAGATATAAAAACCTATTCTCTCAAAAAGAAGAGTAACCACAAGGACCTATTGCTCGCAAGGTGGTTTTCTTTTTAAAGGAAAAAAAATACAAGACAAAAACAAAAGAAAGTCACAGTATGGCCTACCTAAAAAAGTAGAATATCACAAGAAACTCCCAATGATCTTCAATATCCAATACATTTTTGTTAAGCTTATAGCTTACTATTCTTTTCGGCTAAGTTAATGTAGTAGCTACTTCATGAGTACACACCCATACTCATGCACTGGAGGACATTTACACCAAAGCCTCATCATCAACAACTTTCTATGTACATCTCTAGATGAGGAGGCCATGGTGGGCAACAACCTGGTCAATGATACAACCCATCGCCTAGAGTTTTCCTTCAAATTGCAAAGCTCTCCAAGCAAAGCTAAATCTTCACAACACATTCATCTCTAATCCTTAAAGCAAGATATCTATATTAGCCTTGTAAGTCTCTGTATTTCTTTCATGCCTCACCATCAAGTGGCTACTTCAATAAGAAGGAGCTCAATAGGAGTCTATTTGACTGAATTCATGTACTTCATGTATACCTACTTCATCAAACACTTAAATATACATAAATGCGTAAAAAAACACATGGTAAGAAGCATGCAAGAAGAGGTCCTATTTAACAACATTTGACACGAATAAAAAGGGACATCATCGAAGACCAATTTCTTGAAACGATGAATGTCGCTTCAATGAATTAGATGAAGAATTGAGAATCACAATCTCGTTCTGATGATTTTGTCTACGTTCCTCCGAATCCTTCCTTCTCTTCTTTCCCATCATTAACATCTCTTAGTTTCCCAACTAACACAAATCACATGTAACTCTACTTATGATTGCCCAAAAAAAGTAAGCAAAAATATAATCTACATAAAAACATACTCACAAAAATAAAAAAAATGCAATCACTTGCAAAACCCCCATCATCTCCACCCAGTTAGGAATTTTGCTAATCTCTAACTTTTCATTTATACTAACTAGCCTTTGTTATTCCTTTCAAAGGAACAAGGACCATTGAACGTCACTCGATATCAAAAGCCATCAACACAACTTGTCAATTCTTCCCACACAAAGGTCTTCAACGCGACATGAGGACGTGATCGACGTCATCAGGAAGGGAAAAATATTAACCCATTTCTCGGGTTAACAAGAGCTACCGCCATTATCTTACATCAAGGAGTCAAGGTAGATACACCAAAAGTTCATACATTTAAGATATGAAGAAATGGTGTCTAAATCTGGATGAGCGTCCATAATGGTTCTCTGGAATACTTATGGCGATTTCTACTTCAAGAGCATGTGGTAGCAAGTTAGGATAAAGTCCCAAATAATGTACTTCATGGATATATTATGAGAGTAATCATTGTAATAGCCTTAGGCCTCTTATGAGCCTGGCCGCCGACCACAGTTTAAGTGAGTGTAAACACTTTATAGCCATGTATATAAGTGAATATTTCTCATAATACAAAAAACTTTTCCATTGTGCAATATTCTTGCTCTTGCTAATCTCTCTCTAATCCATGCTATTGAATGTGTGAGTGAGGTGAGGTGAGAGGAGGGACGAGTACATGTAGTGCAGTGTGACAACGCTCATGGGAGGCGCGGTGGAATTTCTTCTCAAGGAGTTGTGGAGCTTGGAAAACGCAAGGATTATGAGCTCAGCCCATTGGAAAAATTCTCACGACAGTTCCGGTTCACTAGGCAATCTTCTTGTTGGATGTGTTTCAAGGAGGGTTTGGGTGAGCCATAATATTCATACGCACTCACTAGCATGGATTAGAGAGAGATTAGTAAGAAGATTAGCAAGAGCAAGACTCTATTGCATAATGGGAGAGTTTTTTGTATTATGAGAGATATTCGCTTATATACATGGCCATAAGTTTCACACTCACTTAAACGATAACCGGCTCGACATTTTAGGCTCATAAGAGGCCTAATACTATTACAATGACTACTCTCATAATATATCCATGAAGTAAATCACTTGGGATTTCATCCTAACTTACTACCACACACTCTTGAAGTACATCACTTGGGACTTCATCCTAACTTGCTACCACACACTCTTGAAGCAAAAATCATTGTAAGTATTACATCGGATCATTATTACGAGCGCCCGTCCAAGTTGTGGATTTGGACACCATTGCTTCATGTCTTGAATGTATGACCTTTTGGTGTATTTACCTTGACTCCTTGATGTAAGAGAATGGCAATAGCTCTTGTTAATCCTAGAAATGGGTTAATATTCCGTCCTTCCTGATGTCAATCACGTCCTCATTGATCGTGTTAAAGACCTTTGTGTGTGGGGAGGATTGACAAGCTTTATTTATGGCTTTTGATGTTGAGTGATGTTCAATGGTCCTTGTTCCTCTGGAAGAAATAAGAAAGGCTAGTTAATAAATGAAAATGTTAGATTAGCGAGAATTCCTAATAGGGTGAGGATTTTTGCAAGAGATTGCATTTTTATATTTTTGTGAGCATTTTTTATGTGGATTATATTTTTTCACTTTTGTTTTTACAATCACAAGCAAAGGTACATGTTATTTGTGTTAGTTGGGAATCTAAGAGATGTTAATAATGGGGAGAAATGAAAGGATCTGGAGAAACGTAGACAAAATCATTAGAATGAGATTATGATTCTCATTTCTTGATTTGATTCATTGAAGCGACATTTATCACTTAATGATGTCCCTTTATGTGGTAGGAATACCCTATGAAGTAGATAATCATAAAGTACATTAAATGAGTCAAATAAACTCTTATTGAGCTGCTGCTTGTTGAAGTAGCCACTTATTGGCGAGGTTTGAAAGAATTGTGTCGACTTGCGAGGCTAATATAGACATCTTCACTAAGGATTAGAGATCCATGTGTTGTGAAGATTTAAGTTTTCATTTGGAGAGGTTTGCAAAGTCCAGGCGATGGGTTGTTCAATTGACCAGGATTTCGCCCACCATGGCCTCCCATCCAGAGATGTACTTGGAAAGTTATCGATGGTGAGGCTCTGGTGCAAATGCCCTCCAGTGCATGAGTATGGATATGTACTCATGGAGCAGCTGCTACATTAACTTAGCCAAAAGAATAGTAAGCTATAAGCTTAACAAAAAAATATATTGGTTATTGAAGATTTGTAGGAGTTTTGTGTGATATTCTACCATTTTTAGGTAGGCCATTTGTGTGACGTGTTTTTTGTCTCTCTTTTTTTTATAAACCACCTTACAATATTCTTATGTCTACCGCATAGCTTCAACACTTCTGCTTCTTGTCCCCAGAGGGGTGAAAAGAGCATTGTGAGTTTGCTCTTGATGCGCTCATAAGCTTCCGTGCATACGTGGAAATTGATTCTTGAATTTGTGGCTCAAGTTTTGTCAAGGCAATAGGTACAACTTCTGCTTGGTTGCCATTGGTGTTGATTGAATATGCAAGCTCTTGTGTATGTGTTGCATACATGAGAGGGGTTGACCGGCTTGCTTGGTATTGCTTGGCCCTCCATTCTTGTCGAACTTTAGGTGAAGTTTTTAGAATTGAAGTCAATGGTGAGATTTTCTTTACTTTGTTCGATCTTAGCAATCATATGATGGGATTTCTATCATGATATCTTTGTTCCTGAAGTACGTGCACATGCATCCATCTTTGATGAACATTAGGAGTTAATGGTTGATGCCTTTGAGGCTACTTTCTTTGAGTAGGCTTAGGGCACTTCTTGATGTTCTTGGAAATCTAAGCTTTGGTATTACCTTGGTAGTACCCTTGAGCTTGCAGTAATTCTTTTAGTACCCACACTTGTTGAGTGACTAGAGTTCTTTAAGGAACTAGCATAGACTTTTGTGGGTGACATTGTAGAGTAATTTTATTCTTCCTTGGCCTTTGAGTTTTGCATTGAGGAATATGCTTTAATTGTTGAGGCACCCAAATTGGATTGGCACCTTCATAGTAGCCTTGAGCTACAAGTAGCCGCTTTAACACCCACATTCTGATACCATTTTGATACCTTGATTTTATATGTCGTGGTGGTGAAGTTTTCTTTTTAGTTAAAGCGGAAGGTTTGGGGTCTTCCTTCACATTAGGTGGCCTTAAGGTTACGGTTTTGAGACTCACAAGCATTGTTGACGACGATGAGGCTTGAGTCTCTTGTGGAGTGGATTTCGATAAAATGAGACTTTTGAGCATGCAACATTCTCCTGTGGTGGTGAGGGTGGTTGATGAGAAGTTATCGAGGTCGAGGCTTTTTGTTTGAGTTCCTTTTTAGAGATAGATGGTTACGCTTGGGAAACTGGGTTCAGGAATAGTTGTTGAATGAGAGGTTTTAGCATTAGACTTTGTTTTGATAAGGATGGAGTTGAAGGGTTAGATGCTTTGTTGGAGTTATTCATTGATGCAGATGGTAGGTCTTTGACTAGAGAGGCTTTTGAGAGGCTTGTAGCTTTTTACGCTTAGCATCATAGAAATCCATTAGGATTGGATCCTCTTCCTTGTAGTATGGTATTGTCAATTTTGTGTCGTTGACCATCATGATGACCCTATCACGAGTAAAGTACAATTGTGCTTGGATAGCAATAGTCCATTTATGCCCCAAGATCAAATCTACTTCCAACACATACTTAACCACAAGAAACTTACACGTAAGAAGGTTAGATTCTATATATATTGTTTGTTCAAAGTACCCCAAATATGACGTCTTGTGTGAATGGAATTTTCTCTAGTGTTGATTGACCTAACAAATCCCATAACTTGAGTCATGAGATTGTGCTCTCATTGTGGATACGTGCTTGGACTGCGTTGATTTTATTGTAAAGTTCAAATTCAACTATAACCCTTGGAATAATATGAGTAAGATATGTTGGAAGTTCCATCTCCTCCAAGGTCTCTTCCTCCTGTAATAGCAATTTCACAATGCCTGCAGGAGTGTTCAAGGTGACTTTGCATTGATTCATCAATTGAATACCATGAGTCACATACCCAAGTTCCACCCAGGAGTGTTCAAGGTGACCGTTTGCATGGATCCATCAATTGGTCACATATCCAAGTTCCATCCAAGATAACATCATACTCAAGGGGATATCAGGTAACATGAAATCTAAATTCCACATTTTCACCAATTGTTTGAGTAGTATAGTTAAAGCAACTTGGAACTTCAATGTTTTTTCCATTGGCACCTCTTGCAAGACCGTTATCTTTAGGAATGATTCTAGGTTATCCTAATGATACCCAAGTGTCTTTGTCATGATGTTATGACTAGCTCTCCAAGGCTAATCAATGCACATTTAACATCATTGCCCATAAGAAAATCTAACCATACCATGATAGAATCTTCAAGTGGAACCATGGATGTTCCCGTATCCGATTCAATTTCAATTTCAGTTTCGGTTTCATTTTCCCACTCACTTTCATCCTCTTCATGACTCTCAGCTTTTTCAATAGTGCCCAGTGTGTACAATGGCACACTCGGTCCTTTGATAACTTTAACTGAGGTCTGTTTGAAAACTTTCGAATTCTTATAGTACCCTTCTATGTATCTTTTCAAATCTTGGTACAACTCATGGTTAGCCTGTAAAGGTGCAAGGATTGAAGCTATGCTAGTCTCACCACCACGAGAGAAGAGCACTTCTCGAAATAAGGATTTGAGAGACTACTTTAATTTCGTAAGAGATTCATTGAATTCCTCATGTGCTTTTTTAACTACATTATTTGTGCAATCTTCCTCTGATGACTCTTCTTGGCTTAATGAGTTCATTTCTGTAGAGAGTACGTCTTTCTCTTGAAAGGGGAAGTGATACTCCTTCGGTTTTTGTATTTTGGTTGCTTTTTTTAGGTTTGACATTATGAGGTTCAATCACAACCGGTGATCCTGTATGATACTCAACAATGCTAAGCATACTCTCCTGAGCTTGCTTTTTGTGTTTCTCATATGTCATTTGATCATGATTTTCAATATGGGGTGGTTGGATGGGTTCTAGTTCCTTGATTGAACTTTGAGGTGGTGCACTGTGTGATGAGTCAAAACTTGTTTTCTCCTCACTAAGTGACGTACTAGAACTTGTTTTATCTTCTACCTTTCCTTGGATCGTCAAGTTTTCATTATGTTTATCCATGTGATAAGAACGAACTTTCTTTCGGTATTTCCTATCATGTATCCCACATGTGGGTTTTGTGATTTGAGGGTTTGCCTTTGAGATAGATACATTCACATCATTGGTAGCTTTTGGCTCTTTTGAGATTAGGTTCTCCATGGGCTCCTTTCTCTTGTCCTTTATTTTAACCTTGGTTTAGACAGTTTGTTGACTGTTGTTTTTCTTGAGTTTAGAAGATTTTGCTTCCTCTTTTCGTTTTTGTTTTAAAACATGCTCTTCTACCCATTTCAAAGTGTGTTCTTTTGTATTCTTTTTTATTGTTTCTCATGCTTTGGCTTGCAAGAATGTAAGAACATTCAAGGGTACCATGGATAATTGCTCGTTTTGCACACTCAAGATGTTAAGAGTTGTATTCTACGATATAGGTTGCATTGAAGCAACTCGCCCTAGGCAATGTTGGAATATGTGATTGATGCCACATCGTTCACATATGGGTTTCAAAGTGTCAATGACTATGGACGTGGAAGTATTCCAAATTGTGCAGTCTGCCACTTTGTGCGGTCCACGATAATAGAAACACTAAAGTGTTTACTTAACTGCTTCCTGAGCAGTTTCTACCCTTTGGACTGTTTCTGTTTAGGGCACAGGAGATGGAGGTTTTGAGTTAATCGTAGATGAATTGGGACATTGGGGTGTGTCGTGACCAAAGGTTTTGCAGTATATATAGTATAGAAAGATAGGCCTATTGTACGCACATTGGGATTGGAATGGATGTAGTGATGGCAATGAACACAAGGCATTTTGCCCATCACTTTGAGAGGCATTAAGGATGTTTGGTTTTCATGGAGCTCATCCTCTCTTGGAGATGCCAGTTCAAAGCTTTTAAGCAAGGCTGTATAGAATTCAAGAAATGACAATTTCGAGATTAATTTTTCTTTATCCATTACTTCACTTGGTTTAGATGAGGAACATCTCGGGCCTTAGTTTACAAGCACGTAAGCACATTCAAGGGTACCATGGATAATTTTCCATTTTGCACACTCAAGATGTTAAGAGTTGTATTCTGCGAGACAAGTTGCATTGAAGCAACTCACCTTGGACAGTAATGGAATATGTGATCTATGCCACATCGTTCACATATGGGTTGCAAAGTGTCAGTGACTATGGGCATGAAAGTATTCCAAACTCTGCAGTTTGCCACTTTATGCGATCCACGACAATAGAAACACTGAAGTGTTCGCTTAATTGCTTCCTAATAAGCAGTTTCTACCCTTCGAACCGTGTTTGTTTGGGACACACGAGATTGAGGTTTTAAGGTTTTTGTAGGTGAATTGGGATATTGGGATGTGTCGTGACTAAAGGTTTTGCAATGTATGTAGTACAGAAAGATAGTCCTAGGATACACACATTGGAGATTGGAATGGACGTAGTGATGGTAATGAACACAAGGCATTTTGCTCATCACTTTGAGAGGCATTAAGGATGTTTGGTTTTGAGGGAGCTTATCCTCTCTTGGAGATTCTAGTTCAAAACTTTTAAGCAAGGTTGTGTAGTAGAATTCAGGGAATGACAATTCCGAGATCAATTTTTCCTTAACCTTTGCTTCACTTGGTTTAGATAAGGAACATCTCATATCATGATCATCCTCCATCATGTTGTCATCTAAACGTATTTCTTCTTTACAACATTAATCGAATGTTTCCTGATTGGATACAATGATCAAAAGTAGTGTAAGCTGTTTTTCTTTAAGCCCATCATGAAAAATCTTTTCAATTGAGTATCGTGAGTCCAAGATCTTTAACGATAAAATATCTTATAGTTTTGTTTTTTTTTTCGCTCAATCAAATAAAGTTCTCTTGTTGCACTCCACCGATCACCTTGTCTTAAAATGCCGTAGATAAAAGTTGTTTTCAAGGTCCTTAAGGTTGTCATATAATTACAGGTATCAATGTGATGAACCTAGGTCTTGTGGTATTACTAAGTAAGGGACCAAAGCTCGGAGGGATTGATTTGACAGGGGGTGTTTTGGAGTATCATAACTTTATTGTTGCCATATATATAGGCAGTGATGTGTGTGAACACACTTAGGACCGCCGGGACACTTTTTTCCTCTTTAAGAGATTTTTTCCCCGGCTTGTATATACGCCCATCATTCTAGGGCTAACTTATCTTTGTACATTAACACAATCTAATACACTGTGTGTTGTGTGCATTCTCGCTTCTTCTTCTCTAAGCTTTGTGTACTTTCTTGTAACCCTAATTCCAACAATTGGTATCAGAGCAGGCCTCGGCTCTCCCAGGGCTACGCCGCTAGCACCCTCTGACTCACGTTCTTCGATTGAGGTGAGCTTTCACGAGCGCTTGCAAGTCCCTATACTCTGCAAATAATGTCGTAGGGCTTAGCGTTTCAAAAATTGCATCTGAGGTCGTTTCGGGCTCCGTTTTTGCATTACAAGTTCTGTATAGGTGTTTTCGTCATTTTGTGCAGAAATTTCGACAGTGCAGTTTTTTGCGCAAAACAGGCATACGTATTCTATTGTGGACCGTTCTACATAGCACGAGTTGTTTTCTATTCAGTCTTTGCTTCATTACAAGTAGCTTTTGTATCACTTTCAGTTCAGTGGTGACCATGGCTAATAACAGCAATGATGTATTTCGCATGTTGTCTATTGATGACAAATTGGATGGAGACAGCAACTACCCACTTTGGGCACACATGACGCAGCATGTTTTGGTTGCAAAAGAAGTGTGGAACATTGTGCAGGGTATGGATGTACGTCCAGGTTCTGTGGATGTAGGATCTATTGAGGATGTTGCAGGTTCTAGCAGCTCTACTGTTGCTACTGTTTTACCCACTGCTGAACAAGCTCGTTGGGATGGTAAAGATGCGCAGACTCATGCCTTGATTGCACTTTCTATCAAACGTAATATCACTCCACATATTCGTTCAGCTAAAACAACAAAACAAGCTTGGGATATTCTAGCTGGTTTGTATGCAGGTCGTCGTAACGAGACAAAAAACTCTTACTTGTGTAAAGAGCTAGAATCGAAGATTATGCACGAAGATGATGACATGAATGTTTCTTGCTGAGATTAAAGATCTCAAGGAACAGTTGATTTCTGCAAGTGAGATTATTCCTGATCATTCTCTTGTGCAGACTGTTCTTGATGCTTTACCTGAGTCATATCAGACTTTTGCTTCCACGTGGAGACTTGTTACACTGAGGATAGACTTGATGTTGTCAAGTATGATACTTTAGTCAACAAGCTCTTGCAAGAAGCGCAGTCCAGACAAAACAGGGCTAGGCAGCGTGCAGTTGATCAGGCATTTGTTGCTGCTTGCCCAACAGAGAAGAAGTGGTAAGGCAACCCCTTCCACTGTTTCTTCTCCTATTAGTAGGTCTGCAACTTCCTCTCCTTCCACAGGTAGCAACAATAGGTTTGAGAAGGCTCTTGATAAAGGCAAGAAAAAAATCAAGTGCAACTATTGTAAGACAACTGATCATGTCATTGAGAAGGCTCTTGATAAAGGCAAGAAAAAAATCAAGTGCAACTATTGTAAGACAACTGATCATGTCATTAAGAATTGCCCTAAGCTAAAGGCTAAAGAGGCAAAGAAGAAAGAGTCAAATGCAACCACAATAGCGGATGCTTTTACAAATACAGATTCTGCAAATGTTGTGCAAGATACAGAATGGGCGTTTAGCGTGTATTGCCAATATGACCCATCTGTACATGATGCATGTTTGGCAGTTTCTGTTGACTCTGATATATGGTATTTTGATAGTGGTTCTACAAAGCACATTACCTCGCATCGTGATATGTTCACTTGTCTTGAGGCTGTCTCTAATGGGAATACTGTCACATGTGCCAATAATGCTTCTTACCTAGTGAAGGGCGTTGGTAAAATTATGCTTATTGCTGCAAATGGCAGCGCTTTCACACTTTCAGATGCTTTGTATGTGTCAGGGATAAAGAAGAATCTATTGTCTGTCTCTACGCTTGCTAGACTTGGACTTGTCAAATTTGTGGATGACAGATGTATTGTTCATGATTTGACTTCTGGTGATACGATTATTGCATCTGGCATCTTGTTTCGTGGGTTGTATAGGCTCAATTCTTATGACAAGTGTGTGGAAGATTCAACAAATGCAGTTTTTGATGAAAAGGCAGTTTCAGATGCAAAACTATGGCATGCTCGTTTTGGTCATCTGAACTTTGCTAGTTTGCTGCGTTTGCAGAAATTTGATATGGTTGCTTCATTGCCCCCTCTTGAGGCACCATTAAAACATGTTTGTGAAGGTTGTATTTTGGGCAAAATGCAGCGTTCTGCGTTTCCAAAGGATAGTTCTGTGCGGGCCACTCGCAAATTGCAACTTGTACATAGTGATGTATGTGGGACCTATGCAAACTCCATCATTTGGTAAACACTTGTACTTCGTGACTTTCATTGATGATTACTCAAGGCATCCAGGGGTATATCCACTGAAGGCAAAGTCCGAAGTGTTTTTGTGCTTCAAACAGTTTTTGATTATGGTTGAAAATGTATCCAATTGTACTGTGGGCACCCTCCATTCTGATCGAGGAGGGGAGTACATGTTTAAAGAGTTTGATGCATTTCTGGCTAGTCGTGGAATAAAACACCAATGTACAGTGCCGTATACCCCTCAGCAAAATGGTGTTGCTGAGAGAAAAAACAGGTCACTTTATGGAGATGGCACGACGTATGGTCAAGAGCCAAGCTTTGCTACATGCGTTTTGGCTTGAGGCTGTCATGTGTGCTGCATATGTACTCAACAGGTGTCCCACTAAGGCCTTGCAGTCTGTTACTCCATATGAAGCTTGGCATGGCAAGAAGACTTCTATTGGTCACTTGCGTGTCTTTGGTTGCTTGGTCTATGCTTTAGTGCATGTGCAACAACATAGAAAATTGGATAATAAGGCTGTCAAATGCATTTTTGTTGGTTACAGTACTGAGAGCAAGGGTTACAGATTGTATCATCTGCAGTCAAAGCGTATCTTGATTAGTCGAGCTGTTGTTTTTGTGGAAGATGTTGTGCAGCCTTTGTTATCATGTACCAAAGAGACAGGTGTGAGCTCACGCGATGTATTTGATACGTTGTTACCTTTGTTTACAGGTGGGAATTCAAATGTAAGTCCTAATGGGACAAATATTCAGCCTATGCAGATTTCAAATGACATCATAGATCAGCCTATTTCTGATGCAGATTTACAGGATGTAATTTATGAGGATAGGCCTGAAAATGAGCAAGCTAGAGGTATGCCTAAATGGCTCGTGCAAACCTTGCGTGATAGTAAAATTGATGCACCTATGTCTAGTCGTACTCGTTCAGGTTTTCAGCATGCCTCTTATGCATCAAATTATTATGCTTTGGCTGTGTCTAGTATGTGTAAAGAGGAAGAACCTCTTTCATTTGATGAGGCACAAAAATCAGAAAATTGGTTGGCTGCATTGCAAAGTGAATATGATGCTATAATGAAGAATGGATGGTCTTTGTGTGATTTGCCTATTGGTAAAAAGGTCATTAGATGTAAGTAAGGTTTTAAGTTGAAACGAAAGCCAGATGGCAGTGTTAATCGCTATAAGGCTAGACTTGTTGCAAAGGGTTATGCTCAAGAAAAGGGCATTGATTTTGATGAGACCTTTGCTCCCACTTGTGGTATGACTACCATTCGTAGCATTTGTGCATTGGCAGCTCATAATGGTTGGAATGTACATCAGTTGGACATAAAGACTGTGTTCTTGAATGGAGTTTTGCATGAGGAAGTTTTTGTATCGCAGCCTCGTGGTTTTGTTCAAAGAGAGCAAGAAAACAAAGTGTGCAGGTTAAAAAAGGCTTTGTATGGTTAAAAGCAAGCTCCACAAGCTTGGTATGAAAAGATACATGCATATTTGACTGCACATGGTTTTCAGAATAGTCCAACAGAAAGCACTTTGTATGCTAAACGTGGATGATGTACATCTAATCATTGCTCTCTATGTCGATGACATGCTGCTCATTCACAGGACCAAATGAGAGTCATATTGCTGATTTGAATGCCTCTTTTGAGATGTCAGATTTGGGGCATTTGCATCATTATTTGGGGATACAATTTAAGCAGTGTGATGAAGGTATTGCTTTGTGTCAGACAAAGTATATTGAGACATTGTTGCGGAGTTTTGGCCTTGAAGACTGCAAGCCTATTCCTACTCCAATGGAGACAGGTTTGAAGTTGAGTCTTCATGATGCTGGAGATAACTTTGATGTCACACTCTATCAGACAGCTGTTGGTTGCCTCATTTATGTATGCAATACGAGGCCGGACATTCAGTTTGCAGTCTCACAAGTGAGCAGGTTTATGCATAACCCAGGGTCTCAGCATTGGAAAGCAATTAAACGCATCTTTCGCTACTCGAGTGGCACCATACATCTTGGGCTGTTTTATCCCAAGGGAGATCGTTGCCACCAGATTTACATGCTTTTTCGGACTTAGATTAGGCTGGTTGCTGACACGAGTGTCCACAAGTGGTTTTTGTTTCATGCTCGTCGGTAGCTCATGCATATCTTGGTTGAGCAAGCAACCTACTGTGGCCACTTCTAGTTGTGAAGCTAAGTACAGGGCAGCTTTCACAGCTACGGTTGAGTGTGTGGCTCAGACGGCTTATGGCTGACTTGGGTGTTGGACAGGAGTCTGCCATCTCTATCTACACTGACAGTTAGAGCACATTGATAGTTGTGAGAAACCCAGTTTTTCATGCTCGCACAAAGCACATTGAGGTGTATTATCACTATGTCACGGAGAGACTCTCAGCAGGAGAGATCAGCTTGACCTATGTGCCAACACAGGACAACCTCGCCGATCTTTTCACAAAGGCGCTTCCTCGTGAGAAGTTCGAAGCTTTCCGCAAAGCTTCGGGCTTGCTCCCCTTTGTGGACTGATCTACTTCGGGCATGGCACTTCCCTATACATGAGTGCCAGCTCTCGTTCACACCATCACTCCCAGGGGAGATTTGTTGCCATATATATAGGCACATATATATAGGCAGTGATGTGTGTGAACACACTTAGGACTGCCGGGATACTTTTTTCCTCTTTAAGAGGTTTTTTTCCCCGGCTTGTATATACGCCCATCATTCTAGGGATAACTTATCTTTGTACATTGACACAATCTAATACACTGTGTATTGTGTGCATTCTTGCTTCTTCTTCTCCAAGCTTTGTGTACTTTCCTCTGCAACCCTAATTCCAACATTTCTCTCAATGTTTCGAGCTATTTTGGACGATTTTTAGTACTTTAATACTTGTTTTTTACCTCGATTTTCGAGTTGAATTTTAAAGGCCAAGACGATGGATTTTGCTCTCAGACACTCAAGACCAATTTTGAAGAGCTCGATGCAGGCTTTTCGATGAGCACTAGGATGCGTTCATCAGACTTCCAGTTTAGGAGATATGAGTCTCCAAACAAGATTGTTTTTCATACATATATATATATATATATATATATATGTATGTATGTATGTATGTATGTATGTATACATATACATATATTTATTTATATATATATA
Source organism: Cibotium barometz (assembly GCF_041138505.1). Taxonomy (NCBI): domain Eukaryota; kingdom Viridiplantae; phylum Streptophyta; class Polypodiopsida; order Cyatheales; family Cibotiaceae; genus Cibotium; species Cibotium barometz. The sequence continues at coordinate 29,828,906 of NC_141083.1, forward strand.
TATATACATATATATATATATACATATACATATATATATATATATATATATATATATATATATATATGCATATATATATATGTATGTATATGTATATATATACATACATATATATATATGCATATATATATATATATATATATATATATATATATACTCTCCCGAATCCTTTTTACAGACGTGAAAGTGCAAAGACCTTTCACGTAGTGAAATGGATCTCACATCATTGATTAAATTGATTTATTTTACGCGAAAACTTTCACGAACGTGAAAGTGGAGGGTTACTTTTCACGACGTGAAACAAGTATTTCACGAAAACGTGAAATAGATATTTGACGAATTTTTTTAAATGCGAACTTGTTTCATGTCGTGGAAAGTCTAAGTTTCACGAAAACATGAAATGGATATTTCATGGATTTTTTTTCACGCGGACTTATTTCAGGCCGTAAAAGTCAAGATTTTATGAAAACGTTTAATGGATATTTCATGAAAAAAAAAATGAAAGTCGAGAAAAATTTGAGTTTCTTTGTGTGGAGGAAATATTTCAAATTAAAGAGACATGAGCATTTTTTCAAAAAGATAAGTGAAAATAAAAAAGTCAACTTTTATGACACTCCTTACGCCTTTCATAATTGACTCCCAAAAGTGACCATTTGTCAACTAAGAGACATCTTTTCATTCAAAGCTCATTAGTCTTAATGAGTTATGAAAATAAATGCTTAAAAATTAATTAAAAACTTATCATTCTATTAATCTTTTCTTTTTAGATTAATTCACTAATCACTAATTAATTCACTAATCACTAATTAATTCACACCATTGAGCACAACGTTAGATAAGACATGAACTTACTAAGTTATGTGCATCAACTAATGTGTAAATTAATCTATAATTAGAGATTAATTAAATCCTTAATTTTAGTCTCTTCTTTTTATGTAAAATAAAGCCAAAAAATTTCTCTAATTGATGAAGAAATTGATGTAATTAAGTATTTTGATGTATCTAGATGTTCTCAAAACACCCAAGAACAATAATTTCGACCTCCTGAATAATTAAATTTGATCTCAGAAAACATATTTTTCTAATTTTTAAAGCTAAAAATCACAAAATTACAATCTATTGCATTGTTTGATGATACAATGGATGCAAACTAAACCTAACACACTCTATGTCACGATTGTGACTAACTCTCTTAATCTCTTCCTAGTTACATCTTAATCTCTCAATAATTGTAAAGACACCTGTGAAAGGTCACACCCTTACACATGGGTCACTATCAAAGGACATGTCTATTCATTAAAGACACACCTCTAAGTTTTAAGGACATAACTATTGATTCAAGAGCCACACCCGTTCACAGAGATGTGTCTCTTCAATTGTATCTTTTGGACCTCTATTTAAGAGAAAGGTCCATGTCTCAATGCAATCATTCAGTCTTTTCCTGCAAGCATTTGTCTTATGTTTATTAATCAAGTCTTAATCATGTTAATTAAGCTATAAAAGCTTTACACTCTATGTGCACACTTAACTAACACTAAAAACTACATTAAAATTAACAAAATAACACATTTAAGCCAAAAAAATCATTCTTTCAAAAAACAAAAAAGAGAGCTCTTTCTTACAAAATCACACGCAAATCTCCATCAAAACCACATCTTTTTATAAAAAAACCATTAATCAAGACAATGTGCAATGAATATACGTAAACTAGAGAGCAAATAGCGAAAAAAGCCAAAGGATGGCTCTCCGACATCAACGCCAAAAATGTTATGGCTCACCGAAACCTCCTTCGAAACACATCCAACACGAAGATTACCTGGTGAACCACAACTGTCATCGAGATCTTTTTCTTGGCTGAGCTCGTAACCTCTTTGATCTCCAAGCTCCACAACTCCTTGAGAAGCAATTCTACTGCACCTTCTGCGAGCGTTGTCACACAGCCACGTTGCACTATATGTACTCGTCTCTCTTGTCACCTCACTTCACTCACACACACACTAGCATGGATTTGAGAGAGATTAGCAAGAAAATTAGTAAAATCAAGACTCTATTGCACAATGGAAGAGTTTTGTATTACGAGAGATATTCACTTATATACAAGGCCATAATTTTTTTCAATTCACCTTACGAGCGGACTCTTATGGCTCCGCTCGTGTAGTGAACGAAACGAAAGGGCGTTAAAGAAACATTAGCCGCTCTCTCTTCCGAAACAAAGAGCCGCGTTGCACTACATGTACTCGCGAACGCTCGTCCATGTGGATTTAAGAGCCGTTCGTAATGGACGAGCGAACCCTTGACTTCTTGATGTAAGATAATGGCAGTAGCTCTTGTTAACCCTAAAAATGGGTTAACAGATATATAGTAATTCAATGAAAAAGTATGTATTTTTAGTAGATAAACCGTAAGAATCTTAGAGCGATTTTTCTTGATCCCAATTCTCATGTTTTTGGATATTGCATGATTAGTTGGATCATGGAGGTGAGAAATATCGCGTAGTTAAGTGAGGCAAAAAACACAATCCATACTAATTTTGTGATTTTCAAAATCTGAATGTTTTTAAGTGATTTTCCTATTTTTTGCATACTTTTTCAAGGAGAAAAAACATGGTTTTCTTGATTTGCTCTTAAAATTCTTTAACAAATATAATTAGGCTGCAAGATTTTCTACTCTTCAAAAATTTTGGAGGAGTTTTAGAGATGTATAGCAAGTTTGCTTTTCTTTGTATATAGATGGATGAGCTATGCAAAAGGTAGTAGGACCGATGTCCAAGGCTTGGGCTTTGATTTTCCATCAAAAAGCTCACAAAGCTTTTCTTCCAATTCTTCAGAGGAGAGCTTCACAATTTTATTTGGGCGGTTATCACCCTCCATCAGAGGTCTATAACTCAACAAAAACACTGTCAAGGATTAATACAACAACAAACAGAGTTGAAAATTGTAACGCAAGCAGAGCCCTTGCTAACTACAGAAGCAGAAATGTAACACAAGGGGATGCAAGGTCTTCTGGGCACTCACCCCAAACGATTCAGAAAGGACCGGTAGGCAGGTAAAAGCACCTCTGCGACCTTAAGGCGCAGGCACTCACGCAGCTCATGATTTGGAATCAGCCACTGAGACTGTCTCCGATGTATCTCCTCAAACTTTGAGTTGAAAGACATTAAACTAAGTGGAAAAATAGAGAAGCCATCAACATAGTATCACACTAGAAACATGGTTGCATAGTATTTCACAATGTAGCTGAAAGGCATCCACAACATTTAGGTTAGCTATCACAGTAGAAACATGCCTTTTAGGGCTCTCTGCACCACCACTTCCAGAAGAAGCCATTCCCTGGACTTCAATGCTTTTTACTACCTGGCATATAGAGAAAAACCATCATGTATTGCAAGCCCAAAATATGTACCTGGTCTAGTGAACAATTGCCTTACCTCGTGCCACACATTGCGTGTGTAATTTTGTGCATGTTGCTGCACTGTGCGACGACGATGTTGCACCCAATCCTCTCCTAACATGCCCTTGGCCTTGCAACTAAATTTGAGTGTACAATACATTGAAATTTCATATGAACTCTGTGTGTGTGTGTGTGTGTGTGTTATAGTCCTTGTTAGTCATATAGAACTGTGTGTCTGTTAATTTTTACAGAAAAGATCATAGGTGAAGTTACAATATAGGACAATGTATACACATGGATGTCTGACCTTCGGACATTCTGAACCATGTAATGGATATTGTTCATTAAAAAAACATCAATTAATTCAGGATCCTTCGATTCCTTTGACTTCAGAATCAGGTGTGATTCAAGTAACGACATTATCTGCATAATGGCCATCGCCAACCTAGAATCAGCAGGCTTAACTGTCTCATTCTCAACAAATAGCTGCCTCAAGGTGGATTCATATCTATGTAAGAGAACATCAAAAACACATGTTATGCTTCACTTCACAATAGATATAAATGATCTAAAACTTTCACACACAACCAAGCTGTCCTTTTATGTAAAGGTTTTATACAAGCTATGGAGCACTCAAGAACACAATTTCTGGAGCATATACATAAAGCGATTCATGCACATAAAGAGAAACATGGATAGAGATGCCATCTCAGGAAGAGCAACAGGTCTACGAGTACAAGGAACATATGCCTAGTCTGATTCAGAAGTGTCATTAATGGTTTTCTTACGTAAAATGTGGAGTGACAGTTGAGAACATTATCTAGTATAGGGTGTAAACAGTGATGCTAGCAAGACTGCCCCCCCCCCCCCCCCCCAAAAAAAAGAGGCTCTTCCGGCCTCCTCCACCCTTGCACACAATTCCCCAGCCCTTCCCCCACCTGTGCAAGAGCTGCAACCTCTTCCTGGCCTATTCACGCTTTTTGATCCATATGTACCAGCCTAATTGACTCGGAGCAGAGACGGAGTAATGGAAGAAGAGGCTGTACGCCTCCGATCCATTTCTTGGATGAATATGTAACACATTGATACGCAGCATCTCTCTCTTTGACTGAAGGTTCTGTCAATTGATACTGTTCACTAACAGATTAGGATTCAACTTCCTTATCTGCATCTTCAATTTTCGGAAAGTTCTTAAGTTCTTCAAGCAACCTTTCATGAACCAAATGGTTAAATCCTTTGAATTGAATTCGTGCAAGTTCTGGCAGTACAGGTGTGTTTCTATCTCCTCCTAAAATTACATTTTCAAGCAAAACTATATCAATTAGATTTCCTTTCCTTCATTTCTAGCCCTCGCCTCCCCCTGTTACATTATCCACATCTTCACAAAAATAATTTTACTGGCCTCCTCCAAGCCAGCGGTAGCCCCTTCCCTGCTTTCCATCTCTGCTGCTCTGGCTGCTTTCTCTGCTGCCTTGTTCCTTGCCCCTCCAGCCTCCATTTTGTTTTAGACCCTTTGTAACTGGCCTAGCACCATTGATAGTGAATATTTACTTGATTGAATAAGAAACGAGCACGAAATGTAAATGGAACAAATGAACAAATTTGTACACTAGTGTTGTAAGAAAATACGACTTGTGCGTTCACAAACACACCACAAGACAAAGAACTTAAAGCAAGAGAGTTGGAGAACAAAACTGAATTACAAACTGAGAGCCTCCACCCACAACACATGCACTCCAGCAAGGAGCTTTGATGGCAATCTAGGTAGACTGTAAAATAGAGGATGCCATGCACTAGCAAGGGCACACAATGCAGTGAAGATAGATCTTGATTGATGATATGGCTGCCAAACCCGTCTAGATATAGTATCCAATGTCGGTTGTATCATAGGTCGGCCACCCTATGACTCATCTAGATAGACTGAACCGACCACATCATCCGTGCTGCATAGACTGAACCAACCACATCATCCGTTCGGGTCCCGCAATCCAAGGACAGTTGTGTCCTCCAAAAGATCTCCTTTTACCCTTGAGTGTGGCCTAACCATCCGCACTTACATGCATCCGATTTGGCATGGTTCCAAATCTACATAAGCTGTCTCCTAATCATGTAGCCACCTGTGGCTAACCCTAGTGTCTTAACTTGGGCACTATCAGGTGTTCGGGCATGATCAACACAAAGTGGATTCTCCTCACATAAAAGGCCTTACAAAATACAACAATGTTGAAAATGTTCACACTTTGGTAATGGAAATGTGTTTGTTAGTTAGCGTGTCAAGAATAAAAATGTTAGGGGTAGTGCACATAATAAAACGTTAGAAACTTAGCCTAGCACACATATTAGTAAAGTGACAACACATGTCAACTAAGCTTTACACCTGGCACATGAGTGGTCACTTAGCAATATGGGCCTAAGGCCAAGCTATGTAATAAAAGGGGCATCAACTTTAATTTAAATAAGACTTTGGTTCATTTTGATTAATCTCTTTCTTAATCTTTCATTAATCTTGATTAAGTGTTAATATGATATTTATGCCCTTGTGTAGCTGCTCCTAAGCGCTCTCTCTCTCTCTCTCTCTCTCTCTCTCTTTTGGGCATTAACTCTAATAATTGACAACAATTGGTATCAGAGCCTGGTCTTGCTGAGCTAGGTCATCTACGTAAAGATGGTTGGGAGTAGTTGATATCGAAGACATAGGTCTGCTCACGAGCCTCTGGCACTTACCCATATACCTCCACTTGTGCTGTTCGTACATGCACGTCCATTCCGTCAGGTGCACAGTCCCCGTTTCCCGCTTTTGCTCAGTCCATCTGCTGTCTTCTCTCCGCCACAGGCTCAGTACGCAGCTCACTACACAGAGGCGCTCCTGGTCAATAGCCACTCATGTATCTCTGTTCAGCCCCAGTTCTGTATCAGGCCACGCTTAGCATAAATTTGGGATTTTTCTGAAATTAGATCAATTTGCAGAAATCTGAATCCTCCCGTCCACACACACACACACACACACACAAAAGGGCTTTTGGGAGTTTTTGCAAATTTGAAATTTGTGCCTTTTCTTGTCTCTTAGTGATTTGCAAAAATTAGGAGATTTTTCTTTTTTTTCCCCCCGACTAGCCTTAAGGTTTAGATCCTCCCGTAGTTACATTTTTTCACCGTCCGTAGACGCCCGCCAATAGGCGATGCCGCCCGCGGGAGCCGCGGGGGGGCGGGGTTGTTGAACTCAGGACCTCCCCTAAGTCCTAGACAATCATCTCTACCATTTGAGCTATCACTTCATTGGCAGAAATTAGGAGATATTGTGTTTATCAATCGGCGATTTTGTTCATGGCTTCGGTCAATTAACCAGGGATTCGATCGATTTGGGAGTTTTATCAGGCTTTTGTTCAATTAACCATTTAGGGTATTCAGGGCTTCTATATCTCAGCAGCCAATTAAGGGAATATTATGGTTTTTTGCATGTAGCCAATTTTGGGGATTTCAGATAACGTCAAATTTTTTGGGGATTTCTTGGTGGATTCTAAAGTATCTCAGTGCATTCCCATCCGCATTCATTAGCTTATTTCAGTAAACATTTTTAAGTATTCTCTTATCTGCATATTCAGTTTGGGTGCTACAAGCTCTCAGCATAGGGGTGTTCTTTCTGTTTAAAGCACTTAGTATTTGCAATTAAGGGATTCTGTGTTTGTGCACAAGCAACTCCACATGTTTGGGATCATGTCTTGTGAGGATAAGTTGGATGGCTCCAACTATTCATTGTGGAGTTTCATGATCAACAATTTGCTCATAGCAAAAGGACTGTGGGACACTATGCTAGGTGATGACACTAGGCCACCCATTCTCCAGCCAGCCACTCCTCCTCGTGGTGGTCAAGCTATGGCAACTCAAGTGGTAGCTGGAAGAGATCCTCCAATACTTGTTCCTCCTCCTCCTACTACTCTAGAACAACAAAGATGGGATTCTAGAGATGCACAAGCTATATCACTTATAGTGCTTTTAGTAAGAATGAATATTATTCCCCACATTTGGTCTTGCAAGACAGCCAAGCAGGCTTGGGACACCTTGGAGTCTATGTATCAAACTCGGAATGAAACATGAGTTGCCTAGACAGTTAGATATTCTGTCAAAGGATGAAGGCAACTCTATGCCCGAGCACCTTACAAAGGTAAAAGACTTAAGTGAGCAAATGCTGAACATTGATGAGGTAATTCCAGCTAGGAAACTCGTCACAACCACTCTAAACTGACTGCCTCCCTCTTATCTTAGTTTTCACTCCTCCTTGAATCTCTCTATGAGAGGAGAGGCAAAACCAAGGTTGATTCAAGCCAGCTATCTTCTCAGGAAGACTCATCGACCAAAGGTGATGCTTCGAAAGCCAAGAAAAAGGGCAAGCATTATTGACACAAGCCTCACCATTACATTGGTGAGTGCAAGAAGAGGATTGCCACTGAAAAGAAGAAAGAGTCTAGAAATACAACGTCATAAACCTATGATGAAAAGCAACAAATTCAACCAATTTTGTTGAAGAGGATTGGACCTTCTAGCTATGTCTCTTTCTGCATTGGATATTCAGCATATTACTTTCAAGGAGAGGCATATTCAATAGATTTAAGGTTGCATAATGTTGGAGTGGAGATCAAAGTAGCAACACATCCATAGATGTAACAAGCAAGGAGAGAGATGGAAGCACAATACTCAAAGTAGATTGACGAGAATAAGTGAAGTGACATGATAAGGTCACTTACACACACTCAAAGTAGATTGACGGGAATAAGTGGAGTACAAGTGAAGTGACATGATAAGGTCACTTACACACTTATAAGAGTGCGTACATAAGGTCACTTACACACACTTATAAGAGTGGGTACATACGCTCCAACGAAAAAACCTCCCAAAGAGGGAAAAAGTGCCTCAGCCCATTATTAGCTTACGTCCACACATCACTACCATATAAAGGGCTACAAATATTATTGGAGTGGAGATCAAAGTAGCATCACACACATAGATGCAACAAGCAAGGAGAGAGAGAGATGGAAGCACAACACTCGAAGTAGATTGATGAGAATGAGTGAAGTACAAGAGAAGTGACATGATAAGGTCACTTACACACACTCATAAGAGTGTGTACATACACTCAAGAAAAAAACCTTCTAAAGACAAAAAATGTGCCCAATCCATTATTAGCCTGCGTCTACTTAAATGGCAAAAAGTGCAAAGCTTTGCGAAGATATAAGCCAGGCTAATCTCTCCTGCAATGAGCCTCTCCTTGATATAATGATAATGCACCTCATTGTGAGCATGAAACTCTAGATTTCTCGCAACGACGACGACTAATGTACTTTGGTTGTTAGTGAAGGTGGAGGTGGAAGACTGCTCTCCAATACCAAGATCTGCCAAAAGACGTCTAAGCCATACAGATTCCACAGTCACTATAAAAGCTGCCTTGTACTCAGCTTCACAGCCTGAAGTAGCCACTCTCGGCTAATTCTTGTTCAATGTTAAGCCATGATATACATGAATCACCAAGGTGAAAGCAAAAGCCACTAGTGGACACTCGCATGTCATAACATCCAGTCCAATCGGAATCACTAAAAGCATGCAGCTAAATATCACTCCCCTTAGCATAGAATAAGCCAAGAGACTGAGTGCCCTGAATATCACTCCCCTTCGCATAGAATAAGCCAAGGGACCGAGTGCCCTGTGTAAGTATCTAAATACTTACTTGGCAGCCTACCAATGTTTACTTCTGGGACTGTGCATAAACCTGCTCAACTAGGAGACCCTAAAACTGAATGCCTAGCCTCGTATTATATAGATTCCAACAACCTGGTGATAAAGTGATGCATCAAATGATTTACCTGCATTCTAGAGACTAAGCCTAGCACTTGTCTCTACTGGTTTAGCAATAAGCTTACAGTCTTTAAGACCAAACTATGTAAGCACTCTATGTATGTACTTTGACTGCAACATCGCAATACCATCATCATGCTACATAAATTGATATGTTAAAATGAAGTACAAGCCCTTGTTATAAAGGCCTTTCTCACACCAAACCATTTGACCCTTATTTGATGCATGCTTATCCACCCTCCTAAGAGGTGGTTCACATGCAGACACACTCATTCACACTCAATCTTTAAAGAGACTGTTCATGCATTGTTACACATATATAAGCTCTGACTTATCCCAACAATCCCCCTTCAGAGCAAAGGTGTGTGAGACCCTAATGCAAAGAAGATGCTAGACTCACCTACCCCATCCACTCTGCTTAAGAGCTAGACCCACCATCTGCACCTCCCGTGCCATGGTAGTCTCTCATATCATGGTAAGACCGAGGTAGCAAGGCCAACACTTATTGATCACCCCCTAGCTTCTAACTGGGATAACGGAAACATGAAGCCTTTTATAAATCAAGGTACACAAAAGAACATAGATACAATCAGATTTTCGGAGAACTACCCTAGGTAGAGAACCCTTATTGACTCAAACACATAATGTAAAGAACTTAAATGTCCACTCTTGGTCTACCTCGTCAAGGAAGACCTCGGTTGTTGCTGCGTAGATGTCTTCTACTTTCTCCTCTTCAATTGGTTCCTCCTAGTCCTCTACAACAAGGTTAGCATGGTGCTTGACTTGCTCTTTCTCCATCTTTTTAAAGCACCCTCTTTGCGACCCATGCATTTGCAGTACCTCCATATTATTTTCTTGTTGTTCTTCCAGTTCTGAGCTCCGACAAATACCTTGTAGTAGCTGGTGCTGCTGCGTAGCAATTTTCTTGACGTCTATGTGATGAATGAGAGTGTCTGCAAGGCTAAGGCCGATCAATGCAATGGCTTCATTTCGATGCTTCCACTATATTTGTTTGTAGGACTCAGTTGCTCCAGGACCCTGATTATCTCCAGAAATCACAATCCACACTCTTTCTCACACTGCATCTTGGTCTGCCAGGTTGGGAACCCGCTACCAGAGAACCTGTCTATTGCCAGTACTGATAAAACCATAATGTTGAGTAGGTTTTTGATAAGCACCCCAAATTTATGTTGTTGCAAGCTAACACATGAATAAATAGGAGATGACAATGCTTGGCTTACTACTCAATGTAGTGAAACAATGGGTAGGTATGTGCACACAATTGGCTGCATGGCAGCTGAAGGCATGAACCATAGAGAAACAGGGCAGCTACAGTTGGGAATACTTAGGCGGTCATCACAGAGCATTAAGTCATGTGTAGGTGATGAAGAGCAGATGGCGATTGTGCGATGGCGGGATCTGCAAAGAGAACTAGTGGCAATAGAGGCTCTGTGCATAGTCACATGGGACGCGAAATGGGGACGGGGAATGGGGACGGAAAAGATTGAGAATGGCCATTCCCTGTGACTATAGAGTGACATGGGACGGGAATGGGAACGGGAAGATGCTGCCATCCCCAACATTCGCGAGTCTAAAAATGCCCATTTCCTGTGACTATGGCTCTGTGGCGTCTATGCGACAGCGGGATTTGTAGAGAGAACCGACGGCAGCAGAGGAGAGGTTCGCAGGTGGGTAGGACGTGGAGGCGATTGCTACAGTCGGCGACAGAGGTTCACAGGAGAAAAGAATGTTAAGGCCGGAAATGCGCTGTTGGGAAGCAAAAAAGGAGCTTGGCCTGGCAAGGGCGCGTGGAGGCCAACGCCACCTAGGAGGCGGGCAGCTCAGCCATGGTCCTTGCCCCCTTGGTCCGCCCAGTCGGTTGAGGTGGTGGCGCTCAGCTTAGCCCCGCTGGCACCCTATCATGGGGTCCACCAATCTGGGCGGCACAGGCTGAGGTGAAGCTAGCTCCGACACGAATTGTTCGAAGCAGCAGGGCAAAGCAATACTAGGCTTTGATACCAATTGAAGCTTGTAACGAAAGGTTATGGGGGTTGGTAGACCACCATGGTGAGGATTATGGACAGAGAGAGAAAGATGTGACAAGCTCAAGATATGAAAGATATATTGCACAACTCAAGTTTTGATTTGATTGATGTGTTAAAATGAAGTACAAGCCCTTGTTATATAGGCCTTTCTCACACCAAACCATTTGACCCTTATTTAATGCATGCTTATCCATTGCAAGAGTTGTCTATGTAGATCTTGGGAGCCTCAAGAGAGAAGAGACCATGCTAGCCTCTCAAGACACCAATCCTCTCTCACACTCTCTCACACACCACTCGTATGATGCAAGCCAAAGAAGGGCAAGAAGGCAAGTGGAGCACACACACACACACACACTCTCACACACAAGCAATAGCATGCACACAAAGCGGCAAGAGGGAAAGAGAACTTGAGCACAAGGAAGCAAGCTGTATACCACAAAAATACATTTTTCCATCTTATCATCCAGCTTATTGCGTTCTTTCTCAAGTACAAGAGCATAAGCAAGACAACCAAAAACACACAAATGAACCACAGAGGGCTTCTTGCCACTCCAAGCTTCATAAGGGGTAATTGTCCGCAAGCCCTTGGTGGAGCGTGTGTTTAGCAAATAAGTGGCACACATAACTGCCTCTACCCAAAAAAGATGAGGCAAATCCTCACCTTTAACCATGCAACATGCCATCTCCATCAGAGATCTGTTCTTCCTTTCAGCCACACCATTTTGCAGAGGTGTATAAGGTACTGTGAATTGATGTTTTATGCCTCTTTCAACCATATACATGAAACTCCTTTGACATATACTCCTCCCTCGATCTGTACGAAGGGTGCCAACTTTACATGTAAACACATTTTCAGCCATAGAAACAAAGTGTCTAAATCATGTAAAAACCTCTGACTTTGCCTTCAACGGATATACCCAAGTGTGCATGAGTAGTCATCAATAAAACTCACAAAGTAGAGATAACCCCCGATTGATGTGTCCTCATGGGACCACATACATCATTATGTATAAGTTGTAATTTTTGGAGATTCCTAACTAATCCATCTTTCGAGAATGATGTCATTAGTTACATCTTGCCTGAAATGCACCCCTCACAAATATGTTTGATAGGGACATCAAGCTTTGGCAACTCTAACACCATCTCTTGCCTTTTAAGGCGCAACAAACTGCCAAAATTCAAGTGACCAAAGTGGCCATGCCATAGCTCCATATCACTCATGGCACGTGTGGCAGTAACTAAACAAGCATTATATGCCAATCTCTTATACATGTCCAACCTATAAAGCCCATGGCTTAAGAGTACCGGATAACACAATGATGTCTCCATCACTCCGGTTGTGAATTGTACACTTGTCATTAACAAATCTAACCATTAGGCCTGCCCTAGTAGAAATGGGAGAGACTAATAGTAAGTTCTTTTGATACCTGGTACAAACAAGACTTCTAAGAGGGTGATTGTCCCACCATTTGTAGCAATGAGAACAACAAGCCACTCTATGAGGAGAAGTGGGAACAACCACAGGTGGTCTGTAGCGCCAAGTGGGGTCTCCTCTATCTGTGAGGAAAGGGTCGGGCCTCCAAAGTCGCAAGAAAGCTTCTCGCCGCTTCCACAAGTGGTCTGAACCTCCCTGTAACTTTCCCCACTAACCGCAGAGGGGGTGAATGATATCAAGCCATATATGCCGGCGGAGTGTGGGTACCCTCGATGGCCTCGCTGCATCTAGCACACGAAATGTACCAGGCTGCTACGCTACTGCAAATCTCCCATCTCTGGCATGAGCCTGGCCGCCAGTCGCCTGTAGGTGGGACTATGATTGGTACTGCTGCAATACAATGGTGAGATATCTAAAGGCCTAGCCCTCCCCCATCCTCCTCATAAGCCCTGACCACTCCAGCCTCTGTGGCCCAAGCGACAGTGCCCCATGCGATGATCCGGGTCGATGCCCTTTCCATAGCAAAGATGCGGAGAATCCTTTGCCAAATCTGGTGAGCCTTCGAGCAATCCCAAAGGCAATGTCTCTAAGTTTCCTAGGGGTCAGAGAGGCCAAGGAGAAAGAATCGCTTGCTAAAGCTCCCCCCTTCACCCTGCTCGCGCTGCTTGCTTGCCCCTCGCCTTCCCTCCTCGCGCCCTGTCCCCCCCCCCCCCCCCCCCCCCCCGGCGTAGGCGCCCCCCCTTCTTCACGCCATCGCTTAGGCGCCCCCCCCCTTCTTCACGCCATCCCCCCCCCCCCCCCCCCCCCCGCCTTGCCTCGCCTTCTCGCCCTCTCTCACGTGAAGCGCCCACCCCCTTCAGCTCGTCATCGCGCCCCCTCCCCTCGTTAGCGCCCTCCTCCGCCAGCCCTCTCTCTCGCCCCCCGCCTCTTCCTTTCGCACTGCCCCCGCCCCCCCCCCCCCCCCCTTTTTGCTGGTTTTTCCGCCCCCTGGGTGTTTTTTCCTTTTTTATCCCTCCGCCTTCCCTCTCCACCCCTCGCGTGCAGCTCGGTTCTTGCAGGTATCGCACTCGCTCCGCCTTCGCCACAGCTTCAAACTCTGATGGAGGCTCCTCCCGCCCCACCTCAGAGAGGGACTCTTCTGCAGCCCCCTCGTCTGCCCCTGAGGATACCCCCATCAGGCTTTCTCTTTCGCCAGAAGAGGAACCGAGCCTCGCCGCAGCGGTGGAATGTCTCCAGGCACATTCCACCATCTGCCGTATAGTCAGTGTGAGGTTAAAAAAAGGAAGAAAACACAAGGCCTCTATAGCCTTCCACCTCGCAACTTTGGAATACAACAACAATATGGGGGCACCAGAGACGATATCACACACGTCTCACTACACTCAACTCACTCTCAACCTATGGGAATGGCTAGGTCATCGAGGCCGGAGCTCGGCGGTTCAATGTATCCTCTCCTGCAGCCGAAACCATAGACAATGGGGCATCGCAATCCCCAACACAACACACTCTTTCTTCACACTTCACCCTTCCCAAACCACCCACAAAATCACTCCTTCCATTAAACACATAGACAAGAGCCCACACAGGTTGCCATCCAAAATTGAACTCACACACATACCCACTCTTTTGATTCACCAATCCACTCTCTTCACTGCACTCTACTACAGACTTTCCCAAGTACACATCAATGCACACACCCGGCTCACTGATGTCGCCAGCCCGTCGGTCCCTTCCAGTCGAGGCGGCTCCCCTTCGGTCTTCACTAGCCACTGCTTGTCTTCTTGGCCTGCAGCCAGCGCCCTCTCTTCTCGCTGCAGCTCCCTTCGCTTCACATAGGCGGCTCCCCACTCTACACCTGCCTGCGCTCCAGCCCCTGTACACCCGAGAGCCTCCCCGTTGCTTTACACACCTTCCGAGCTCTCCTGTGCATCCGCTTCAAAGGCGACTCCCCGCAAGAGCACCTCACCCGTGCCTCACACAGTCGCCTGGCACTCTCTCGCCAGCAGCCAGCTACACCAGGCTCTCGTCTGGCTCTTTGCTACCACACCAGCCCTACTGTAGATCACCCGCCAGCCCTCGCTCCAGGCGGCAACCTTCACCACCTTTGCGTCTGTCTGCAGATCACCCGAACTGCTTCTTCTCGCACAAGGCGGCTACCTGCCTCTTCGAAAAGCCCCCCAGCCCGTTCGCCTGCGTTTTACTCTCTCTTATTGCATCCCAAAGGCTCTCTAGCCAGTTGCCAGCCACCGCCAGCACCTGCAACTGCCTCCACGTCCCTGTACACAAGGTGGCTACCCTCTCAGCTCGCCCCACACGAGAGTCTTCTTTCAACGAGACCGCTGTCTTCCCTTCGGCGCCTCTGCAGAATCACCAGGGCGACCCTCTAGCACAAGGCGGCTCACTTCGCTACACCCCCCCGCTCTGCACAGCCACTTCTTCTATCTACCAGGCGGCTTCTCTTCCACAAGGCAGCTTCAACCTGCGACCTCAAACCATCGCCATCCTGTCGCTCTTTCCGCCTGTCAGTAGAACCACTAAAGAGCCCCCCATTTCAACGAGGCGGCATCTTTTTATCTCCAGGCCGACTCCAGCAAGGCGGCCACCTTTTTTTACAAGTCCCCCGACTCGCCAGCCAAAGTAACCTTCTTTACAGTGCCTGCAGCTACAGCCTTCGCTGTCCAGTCACCGCCAGCCACCACTGTACACACTACTCTCTTCGCCACCACGGCTTCACCCACACGGCCCACACCAGCCCGTCGCTTTGCGCCTGTCAGTAGAACCACCAGAGAGATCTTCCACGCTGCCACGATCACCCGCGAGCCCTGCTCCAGCGGCAACCTCTTTCACACGTCCCCCTGTCTGCAAAATCCCCCCAGCCCTCTACAAGGCGGCGGCTCCTCACTCTCAGTAGAAGCCCTTCAGCACGCTCCCTCTGCTCACACTTGCGGCTGCGCCTAGCCACACTAGCCCTTCGACTCCACACCAGCTTCAAAGGCCGCAGCTCCCTTCTGTGTGTGCCTGCGGCTACGCCTAAGAGCCCCAAAAAAAACAAGGCGGCCTCCTCTCTTTTTTGTTTGCAGCTGCGCATCACCCGCACTAGCCACGTGCTGGCCAACGTTGGCTGCAAGGCAAACAGCCATGTGTCTTTTCTCAAATTGGCCACGTTAATTATTATTTTCTTATTTTTCCTAAGGCCTAGAAGATGGCCTCCTCAATGCTTTCACACCATACTCTTGCATACGTCCTTTCACCTACAAATTGCCCATGCCTCCATACACCTTCAAATACAACCTTCCAATGCCCACTTTATTTCTTGGACGTGCACACATTTCCAGGCGACCGAGCAGCTGATATCATCTCCAGCAAACCACATTCCAGACAAGCCTGTCACAAGCCCAAAACCAAACCATCCACCCTGTACACCTGGCAACGCATTCAAAGCCAAACTCTTCACACACGCCATGCATCCATATGTACACAAGCCCAAAACACCTTTTAGAAAAACGCCTGACATACTTAAGAATGTGAGGTGAAAAAAAGAAAAAAGAACCACGCCTCTATAGCCCTTCACCTCCCAAACTTTGAAAATACTAACACAACGGAGGCACCACCAGCCACCGGCTGGAACACTTCTCACAATTCACCACCCACCCACACCAGAAAGACAGCTCAAAACCACGATAGACAACTGATCATTCAGCAAAAACACACAGCACCATACACACTGTACAAACTCAGCAATTACACCAAAAACCAGGACTCTGGCCAGGATTTACTGCCAAGGGAATTCACCCTTCTGACAACCAAGCCTCTGTCTCCCGGTCTCTGTTTCTCTTAAGAGGGCGCCCCACCAGCTAACCCTCAACTCAGCAGCTCTCACTCTCTGTGTGTCGTGACCAGCAGCTTCGCCAACCACAAAGCCTCTGCACAATCCCTTGCTCGTCAGCCTCTGCAGTATCTCTTCAGCACCAACACAAACTGCTCAACGCAGCACCCTCCTCTTGCATCCAGCCCTTCTCACTCAACTTCAGTCGCCTCTAGTACCAGCCTCTGCAGTCCAGTATTCAGCCACAAGGCGGCAACTTCCACTACAAGTCACCCGACTCCACGCTTCAGCTGGCCTCTTCGCTGCTCCCCGGGCGTCAGCCACTCGCCTCTTCAGTCGCCGTCAGCAGCCAGCTCCCCTTCACGTCTGTCCTCTGCAGCTTCATCCCACGGCCACTTCATCGTTGGCTCTCCTCACCGTTTGCTGCTGCTCAACCACCCGAGCGGTCTTCCACAACCAGGCGGCCACCCAACCTTCTTCGCCTCAGCACCCTGTGCTTCACACACGCGACAACTCCACAGCTCTCTAGCCTCCGCACAATCACTGTTGAGGCGACCCTTCTCACCACCAGGCGGCAACCTCCCCTTCGGCGCCTGCAGACTCACCAGCCAGGCCTGCTCCTACGCGGCGGCTGCCTTCTTGTGCGACTGTCCCTGCAGCGCCTCAGCAAGGTGTCTCTCCCTCTAGGCGTCCGCCTTTTCCACTTCAAAAACCCCGACTCGCCAGCCCGTCAACCCTCGCTCCAGGCGGCAACACCACCGTTCTCTATTGGTTCCCTTCACACCTGTGGCTGCCTTCGCTACAGCTCTGCACTGAATCACCAGGGCGACTCCCTGCCTGCTGGACGAGGCGACAACACTCCCTTCGGCGCTTGCAGACTCACCAAAGCACCTTCACCACGACGAGGCGATCACCCGCGAGCCTTGCTCCAACGGCCACCTCTCTCTTCACACGTCCCCCTGTCTGCAGAATCACCCGCAGCTTCGCCTCTCGCCAGCCTCCCCCAACTATCACCAGAGAGCGGCCCTTTTTCTGCTTTACCCGACTCCACGTTTTCGAAGCGGCCACCTATCTCTTCGCCAACCTTCGAGATGGTCAAGCTGGCAGCCAACAAAATCTCCACGTAGCTACAAGCTGGCCACTTGTGGTGTATTATTTATTTATTAAAGCCTCAAAATGATGGCCACACAGCCTTCATTACCTTGCTTCATCTAAACATACGGCGCCCACACTTCCAGTACAATATCTGCCCACACAAAAACCGGCCGCATCATAACTTACCAAACATCATCGGTGCCCTGCATTTGGCAACCACCCGCACACCACACTGCTGCAATAAAAAACTTCCAAATCTCCACCATCTGCTCCGAAAAAAACACATGCATATACCAGCTCACTGCAAAACCACCCGCTCTATACATTTGCCAGGGCATTCAGGGCAAAGCTTATTCGCAAACCACGCATCCCATATGTACATAGACTCAAAACACCTTTCAGATTTTTGCCTGACAGTCGGCACTCGCCCCAGCAGAGGGGAGATCCGGGATCTTCTTCAGGCCAGCCTTCTTGCAGACATGGGCAAGATCCTGGACGTACAGCTTTTGGACCGTGGACACTACCAGATCGAGTTCGAGACTGCCCAGAGCTTGGCCCAGGTCCTTGCCATGAGTCCCCTTGACATCAGGGGAGCTCGGGCATTCTTCAGACCGTGGCAGCATGGCTTTGACCCCGTAGCGGCCGAGCAGGGAGAGCGCCTTTTCCACGTTACTGTTTGCTTCCCTGGACTCCGTCGCGAGTACCTTCCGCTCCTGTCGAGGCTAGGAGCACTGGTGGCCTCGGTGCTCGAGACTGGCCCCACTGCAGCCTCAGTGGTGGCTAGAGCAGCTGGGCTACCTTCGGTCAGAGTCTTGGTTCCAGACATCTCCTCCCTTCCGAAGGTCATTCAGCTATCTAGGATAGGGGGGGGATGGATTGATTAGAGAGTGGAGTTCTCGGGGCTCCCGAACCAGTGCTTTATTTGCAGACAGGTCGGCCACCTGGCCAAGGCCTCCCCTCGCAGGAGACCCCGACCAGCACCGCAACAGCAGGCCCCTGAGGGCCCGCCCACAGATGCGGCTCGACAGGCAGCCTCCGGGACACCTGCTCAGTCCACAAAGACCTCGGAGTGGCAGCCTGGACAGGGGCGCCGGCGAGGGAGACAGCCCCAGCAGCACGGCCAGAGACCAATGCAGCAGCAGCCACAGACTCAGCATCACTGGGTTCCCGTGAGGAACAGCTTTGCTCCCCTCCAAGAGGAAACCCCCACGCCGATTGAGGACCAGGAGATGCCAGCACCCCCTCCTTCACCCCCACCCCCCCCTCCCCCGTCCCCCGTTCCCCCCCCCCCCCGCCTCGCTTCCTCCTTCCCCTCCTCTCGTCCCCGCTCTGGTTTCGGCAGCGGCTCCTTCCCCACCCCCCTCTCCCCCCCCCCCTCCCCCCCCACTCGCCTCAGCTCCTCGGGAGGCCCTGGCAGTCCCCTGGCGTTCACCTGCAGTCCGGAGGGCTCTGAGCACTGACCTTGCTCAAGCACTGCAGAGGAGACTTACCATGCCGATTCGGGCTTCACGGATATCCTCTATCCGCAATCAGCTGAGCCGTCTCGACACTAGACAGCGTTCGGAGGCTTTTGATTACTCCTTCACACGGCTTTTTGGAGCGGAGGGCCCCCATGAGCCAGCACCCATCCGAGTTCATGTAGTGATACCTCCGGCTCGCGGGGAGGAGGCACTTGATTCAGCGGTGGCCTTCTCATTCCCTCACTGTGGCCCTTGCGACCGGGAGTGGACCCTGGAGCTCGCTCTTAGCACCTTGAAGACTCAGGCAGTTGAGTTTTCTCATCATGTGAGCGATCTGGAGGTGACAGATGTGATAGGCCGACAATGGGAGTTGGCTCATTTTTTCATTGATCCCGGGAGTGTGGACGCCTCAGGGATTCGTCATTTGGTCATTCGTATTGTGGCAGACTTAGCACGCGACCCTGGATATGTATGTATACACGAGGGTGCTCTGTCTGAGCGAGACGCAGTCGCCATGGGACACAGCCATTGGCGCCTGATCCGGGATTCTTGCAGTACACCGGGTGGGCAGATTCACAGCCGCTCGGATGGGGACTATTCTCCATCCAAGCCGCTTGCGAAGGCCCGCCGTATGGCTGAGACAGCATCCACCTCAGCAGGTCATCCATGAGGATCATCTCATGGAATGTACAGGGCCTTGGCGGTGCACATTATATACGATATCGTGGTTGCTTGAGAGGCAGGAGCTTCAGAGATGCCTGGTCGGGGGCAGTATTGATATTCTGTTGATGCAGGAGCACCATTTGGGTGAGCAGGATCCGAAGATATGGTTCGGTGATGCCTGGTAGATGGGACACCTTTTGGTCTGCAGGATTTGGCCCTTTGGGTGGGCAGGGAGGCGTATGTATGATCATTGCGGATGTATGGCGGCAAGCCATTGTGGATTGTGGGATCATTGTGCTTGGTAGAGCACAGTATGTCATTCTGAGGACGCATGATGAGCTCTTTGGCGTGCTCAATGTCTATGCGCCCAACCATGCTAGTGCCAGAGCAGAGTTCTGGACCCAGGTTATGGATGCATTTCCAGAGGCCGCACATTGGTGTGTCGGGGGAGACTTCAACATGCTTGAGGACCCGGCCGATAGGCTGGCAGGCAGTCTTGTTACAGTGCACGGTACGGAGCTTGCAGCTTGGGAGCGAGTTTGCATGACATTGAGGATCACTGATGCATGGCAGCATGAGGCCTTCTCCCGCTCTCAGGACAGTCTTAGTTTCTCTCGGTCGGATCGCCGACAGGGAGGGACTAATCTATCACGGATTGATCGCTTTTCTGTGGGCGACAGGTTAGGGGAGCGAGGGGGCTCCGTTGGCATTCTTGCTGGCACCTCTTTTTCAGACCATGCGCCAGTTATTTTGACTCGAGGAGAGGACACGGGAGACCAGCATGCAGTTGAGGATCCCAGAGAGGGTACTTACAGATCCTAGTCTCGCTGAGGACATTGAGAGGATATGGTATGATAGTCAGAGCTCTGACTAGGATGCAGCAGGCCAGTGTGCCCAGGGACTCATCAAGCTTAGCTCCTTTTTGCACACTGCAGCCTTGACACGGCTGGGAGAGGCCCGCGAGAGGGAGCGCCGGCTGAGACGTAGCCTTGCTTCGCTTCAGCGCCTTCAAGAGCAGCAGCCTACATGTGAGTGGGTGGCGTCCCAGCTGAGCTAGGCACACCAGGAGGTTAGAGAGGCACAGAAGCAAAGACATGAGTTTTACTATCGCCGCCAGGCCTCTCAGTGGACACAGCTTGGTGATAGAGTGACTGGGGAGTTTTTTGAGATTACTGGGCCCCGCCATGCTCGAGCAGGAGTCCGCCAGCTTGGGAGGCCAGACGGATCGGTAGCTACTGAGCCCGAGGAGATCAGAGCCATAGCCACTGGGTTCTATAGAGACCTGCTTTCAGCGGAGCCCACCACTGAGGCTCGGGATGCTTGCAGACAGACTGTGTGGGCCCATGTGCAGAGGAGGGTCACAGATCGTATGCGTACAGTTCTGGGTGAGCCTCTCTCAGAGGTTGAGCTTGCTGAGGGCTTGAGGGTCCTTCCGCGTCATAGTTGCCCAGGGGAGCATGGATTGACGCCTGCCTTTTTTAAGCGCTATTGGGACCTTTTGGGGCCAGGCCTCGGCAGGGGCTTTCAGTATGTTTTGGACACTGGGGTGATGCCACAGAGCTTTGCAGAGGGCTTGATCTTTCTTATCCCCAAGGGGGAGGGAGTATCAGATGATATTCGGCATTGGAGGCCTATTACGATCCTCAATACTGTCTACAAGGTCTTGGCAAAGGCCTTGAGTTTGAGGATCCAGCCCTTCCTAAGGGAGTTGATTCATGCTACCCAGATAGGATTCATCAAGGAGCGTAGTATCCTTGACAACATTTTCACCTTCTGGGAGGCGACCGCCCGAGCTAGATTTCTTGGTGAGGACTTGGTCGTGATGCTTCTCGATTTTGAGAAGGCATACGATAGAGTCGATTGGGGCTTCTTAGAGGGTACTATGCTTCGCCTGGGCTTTGAGCCAGGGTGGATTCGAGGGGTGGCGGCTCTATATTCCACAGCTCGTAGCCAGGTGCTGATTGCAGGAGGCAGGGGGCCGAGTTTTGAGTTGACCAGATCAGTCCGTCAGGGGTGTCCTCTGGCCCCGTTTCTTTTTCTCTTCTTTGCTGAGGCTATAAGCATGTATCTGACGGCAGAGGAGGTTGGGTTGCGAGGACTCTAGCTACCAATTCGGGGGGAGGACCTGCTCGATGCTGAGTTTGCTGATGACACGGGCTTATTTTTGCATGGCCAGGAGGCCGATTTTCTTCGGGCAGAGGAGTCGCTCCAGGTTTTTAGTGCAGCTTCGGGAGCATTGATCAATTGGCGCAAGACAGTAGCCTTTTGGATCAGTAGCGCTCCCACTCCGGCATGGAGCCCAGACCCGGGGTTTAGATGGATTCCTCCTGGCACAGCAGTGCGATATTTGGGATGCTAGATTGGACTAGATTTGTCACCTGAGCAGCAGATTGCCCCGCTTCTTCTGAGCATTCGGAAGAAGCTTTTGTATTGGAGTACAGCTCGACTATCCTTGGCTGGGAGGGTGGTGGTGGCAAATCAGGTGCTTTTAGCGACCATGTGGTACATTACGTCTTGCTGGATCTTCTCGAGCTCTTGCATCAGCCAGGTACAGAGGCTGATCAGGAACTTTCTTTGGTCTGGGCGGGATGGTCAGCCAGCCCGGGCAAAGGTTGCTTGGGCAGTTATTACACTTCCGCTGGCCCAGGGAGGCTTGGGCATTATAGATCCAGTCGATCAGAGTAGAGCCTTATTGGGGAAGCTTATTGTTCGGGGGCTGCTTCCAGGCGCTGAGCCTTGGAAAGAGCTTCTTTTGCAGCGGCTGCAGGCTCGGGCTCCCCCAGCAGGGGGCACTTGGGCACCAGAGATACGATGGATCTTCATAGAGATGAGGAGGACAGGCCTCAGAAGAGGATGGGAGGACAGATTTGCCTTGAGCATCCTGAGAGCTTGCGAGCTGCTGAGACTGGGGCTCTCTCAGAGACCTCCTTCTTGTGTTGAGGAGCGGGCCAGACATCCGCTCATCTGGAGCCCAGCGGTTCGCACAGAGCAGGGTCATATGCTGGGTTCTCGGCCTCGTCTAGCTTGGGGACCTTTGGCGGCAGGCCTAGCACGCAGTTTTGGAGACTGGCATGCCTTCTGCAGTCTCCCAGAGGAGATCCAGGTGGAGAGGCTGAGTCACTTCAGAGGGGGGTTGATTATGAGGGATGACATTCAGGCACTCACAGAGTGGTTCACGCCTCTCGAGCTAGTGGCCCCACGGTGGATGGGAGCCTTTCCACAGTTGGAGATCCTGATTGCTGTCAGAGCTTGCACTGAGGATGGCAGATGCCTCTACTATGAGATTCAGGATGAGGGCAGACTTCAGAGAGTGGAGGTGGAGTCGCCTTTGGTTGCAGAGTGCATCTTTTAGAGGATTCGGGTAGTGGCCGCCGCTTCTCGGAAGTGGCATATTGACCCAGACCCTGCAGATGTGCTCCCTGATTGGCGCATATGGGCATATGCAGCGCGCACCTTGGCCCGGCTCCAGTGGGACCCTGGTGAGTACGAGTGGCATGATCCTTATGCATCCCTTGAGGCCACAGAGATCACCTTTTTCTAGTATACTGTTCGGTTGGGGCGACATATTTTGACGGCGAGGAGGATGGTCTCTCCAGCTGCATCGGGGCACTAGCGCCTACAGGGACTCTCACAGGAGTTCCTGGAGGATTTTTGGACCCGGCTCTGGGCTAGTCGACAGGCCCGCAGGATCTTGATTTTCCAGTGGGGCTGGTCGCCCCCACAGGGGCTCAGCAGTTGGCTTGTCTACAGCGGTCTTCCGGCGGCCTGCGTCCGATGCGGCCACCCTATGGAGACACAGAGACACTGCCTATGGGACTGCCCTCAGGCGTAGCAGATTTGGCTGCGGATGCTGCGTATTCTGGCCCCCCTCTCTCCAAAGGGTATGTATACGTGGGGTGCCGCTGCTTGGTCGACTTGCTTGGTCGACTTCGTCAGGGCCTGCTATGGGCTATGAGACGGAGCAGGACAGCCAGGCCATTAGATTCATTAGGGGCCAGCCTCGCCTTGTTCCTTCACCGGATTTCTCGTCTGCCAGCTGGACACAGGAGAGGGATCTACGATGGGAGCTCCTCAGCAGCCTCACCATCTGGTTCACCTGGAGGGCCCGGTGTTTCAGGGCCTTTGAGGGGAGACTGGAGCCACCAGCAGAGACTGTTCGGGGGATTTGGCAGGAGTTGATCCACACCCTGCGAGGACAGTATGACCGCATCCGGGGCGACTCGGATGAGGTGATCTTGAGGCGCCAGGCTTTTCACACCAATTGGTGCAGCGGCCCCTTCTATACCCTACACGCGGGGTCCCCCCATTGGCACTACAGGCCACCTGCTTGGCTTTTCCCCCCTCCTATTGTATGATATAGCCCCTCGGCTTCTTTGTACTGATACTTGTACCTTTCAGCACCTAGGGAGAGTCTCCCTGGCTGCCTTGTTTTGTTCTCTGCTCTGTTTTCTTGTGAGCAGGCGAGGATCTTTTGTAGCCCTACGGGCGTTTTTATATAACTAATGAAAGGATCTTTTCTCGGGAAAAAAAAAAAAAGTTTCCTAGGGGTCGCCGCACTGCAGGCAAGCTGTTGGTCGACCACCAACTGCCAACCAAATACCAACCGCTAAACTCCTATGTGCTATCAACAAAAGAAAGAGGGTGATCTTTCTTGGCCGAAAACTGTTCCACAATCTCTTCCAGAAATCTAAAAGGAAACACTGTGAGAGGCCCTGAGACTGCCAATGTGTTGCTACTACTGCTAGTGTGCCATCGATCTCGGGTATTTGGATCCTACGGCCTAGCCGCGCAGTATATGCGAAGAAGGGGGCATCCAGAGTCTCCTCCCCATCCGCTGGATCATGCCAAGTTCCCGGATTCCACTGCAGGCGCGTGAGAGAGCGGCACTCCCATATCCATAGCCGCCATAATCTCTCCCTGGCCATCTTGGCCGGTGTTGGATCAATATGCCATTCCCGTGCCTGAAAACCAATCACCCTCACCCTCTGCAAGGTGCAGCCACTCAAATCCTCCAAAGGTAGCTTAGTCTCTCTAGTCTGCCATAGGATCCAATCGAGAAAGTGAGCATACCACTATCCTCATCTGCTCCGTGGACTGCCGCTAGGATATCACGCCGGGTAAACACGCCTAGCCACAGTGGGGGAGTTAGGTTTGGGCGAGTTAGCCACTCCTGAGGGATAGCTGAGTCGATGTCGATGTTGAGCCTCTCTGTGCTGGGATCCCTGTCAAGCCTCTCTCCTGAACCTCCAGGGATAACTGCCTGTGGGCGATCCAATCTCCAAGAGACCTGGCTGGTCCCCTGTTCAAGGCGCCCCAAGAAACGTGCGGTCAGGCCCCTAGCATGTGGCCACTAGGTAAACGGATCAAGGGGTTCCAGACCAAAGGCTGCCGAAGCCGCTCCTCTACTGCAACTAGAGCTATCTGTCTGAGGGCGGGCCTAAGGTGCTCCCAAGCGCGAAGTAAGTTGGCTGCAAATCTGTCCTCAAAAGCCAGGCTAAAACCACAGGCTCACATCTCTGTGAAGATCCAAAGGGCCCCCAAGACCCAGAAAGAAAGAAAGAAAGAAAGTTATATTAACGTCCACGGGAGGCCGAATCCGACTAGAGTGCGGGCTCAAATCCGGGCCAGCATAAAATCCTTCCGGGGCTCACCATCACGAAGGAGGCCTCTAACATTCAACTTGCCCAACAACGCACGGCTCTGAATAGCCGGGTCAATGAGGCCTAGCCCCCCTCTGCGATGAGGCTGAATATTCACTCTACATGCCACCTTGGCCCTGGCTGGTCTCCCATCACTTCCAGCCCATAAGAAATCCCGGATCAATTATTGTATCTTGCCAATACAAGCCCGAGAAAAGGCCCAGCACGAAGTGATGTACAACATGTTGGCCAGAAGTACCTGGTTCGCCTACCTGCTAGGAATAGCCTCGCCGAGCTCCAATAAAGAAGCTTCTTCCGAATACTCAGAAGAAGCGGGTCGAGCTGCTGCTCGAGAGAGAGATCACTGCCAACCTAGCAGTCAAGATATCGAACTGAAGTGCCCCTTGGGATCCACTCGAAATCCTCAACTTGTCGCCAAGTCGAGGCAGGTGCTAAGCCTACCCAAAAACCACACGACTTGTGCCAGTTGATCTATGCTCTTGATGCGCAACAAAAAACCTTAATCGCCTCCGCAAATCTCTATAGATTCCCCACATCTCCTGCCAGGAAAGCTGCAGTGTCGTCTGCAAACTCCAAGTCCAGCAGCTCCTCCTGCGTGCGGAGGGAAAGACGCAATCCTTGAAACCAACTCCTGGGCAGAGAGAAAACTACTCATGGCCTCAACAACGAATAAGAAGAGGTAAGGTGCTAGAGGACAGCCCTGTCTAACCGAGCGGGAGAGGGGGAATCTGTCGCCCAAGCTCCTTGAATGAGAACCTGGCTGTGTTAGGTTGAGTAAAGTCCTGAGACTCCATGAATCCACTTCATGGGGAATCCCATCCGGCACATAGTACCCTCCAGAAAGCACCAATCCACCCTATCATAAGCTTTCTCAAAGTCTAGGAGTAGCACAATGAGGTCCTGCTACTACATCCTGGTCGAAGCTGTCGCCTCCCAAAAGGTAAAGATGTTGTCCAGAATGCTCTGATCCTGAACAAACCCAGTTTGGGTGTCGTGGATCAAGTATGGGAGAAACGGCTGAAGTCTCCTACTGATATGGCTTTGGCCAAGATCTTATAGGCTGTCCCTAGAAGAGTGATGGGTCTCCACTGCCGAATCTCCAATCTGCCACCACCCTCCCTGGGAATCAAGTGAATCAAGCCCTCTGAGAGCCTCTCTGGCATGGCACCTGTGGATCATAATCTCATTGATGAAGGCAGCTCGAAGGCCACCTTCCATGAGGTCTAAATGGCGAAGAAAACAGCAGGCTGGAAGCCCATCTGCCCTTGGGCATTTTCCCCTGGGTAGTGCCGTCAATGCCTCCAACTCCTCAGCAGTGAATGGTGTCAATAAGAATGACCGAAGAGAAAGGGGAGCCACCTCCCTCGTATGCCACTAGACCCTCTCGCATGTGTAGTGAGGAGGGATCGAAAAAAGTCTATGGTGATGGCTCTCACCTGGGGGAGGGGGGGGTGTCTTAAACAATAGTTCAATCCTGGCCACGCAACCTGCGAATACCGTCTCTCCTCCTGTGTGGTCCGGCTATCTCAAACAAATCCCCTGTGACTCGAGGGCCTGGCATGATGCCTGTACTCCACCTTCCTCTCCTCTATGGATCTAATCTCCGTGCTAGCAGCGAGCTACCTCTTGATCCACTGGCTATCCAGGACCCCCTCCTGAAGCCGCTGTAAAGAGGCAAGACTACTCCTCTCCTGCTCCCGAAAACCCTCTAGTCGGCTCTGGGCTGCCTCCTGCAAGAAAAAGCTAATCTCTCCTAAGCCCTCATCCAATGTGCGCACAGCAAAACCTAAAAGAAAATCCAATCCCGCCCATATCTGCTCTATCTTGCTGCAAATATCGGGGTCCTGAATGAGGCTCTCTGGAATCCTTGAGCTCACATGCATGTCATGCCTCCACGGGTCCTCTAAGGACAAAACAACCGGGACGTGTCTGTAAATGAAGTGCCTGCCAAAATACCAATCATACCCCCTCGACTGCAAGCCCACTCATCAACATAAAATCTGTCAAGTCTAGAGAGGTTGGGGTCGGTGCTGCTCCTTTCCGACCCCGAGAAGCAAAGGCTCACGGGGCTACGCCCAAACTCTGGAAGATGCCAAGGGTCATGTCCCCTAACTGCAAGAATCATCTCCTCCCAAGCTTAGTACTCTGCTCCTGACATTGTGGCCGTGCCACCTCCAAGTCTGTCCTCTGCTGCCTCTATCATGTCACCACCCAAGCACCAAAAATCAGCCTGATGCAGGGCCTGCCGTACTAAGCACCAAAAGAGGGCTCTACCTGCAACAACGTTCAGAGCATAAACGTTGAGGAAGCCAATGATAATCCACTATGCACACCCAGGGACAATGAGTCCTGAGGCTGCCGACAACAGCTGCTCACTAACAGATATACACACCCCTCCCTACGTCCCTGAGGGGCCAAAGGATGGGGACCAAAAAGTGCGACTCTTGCCTAGAAGAATCTTCCCGCATCTGCGAGTGTGCCTCTCTGAGAGATGATGCTCCTGGAGGAACAGAATCTCTATAGGTCCCCCCCCCCTATGGCCCTCAGAAGCTCACCACGTAGGACGCCACGTCTATGAAAGCACTGAGGCCCCCCTAAACCTCGATGTTCCATGAAACAATCCGCATATCAATCTAGGTGTGATGCAGCACTAGCAAAACTGCCCTCCACTCGAAGAGTCTTGGGCGAGGGTTTGGACGGTGAATAATCACTATTATCTGGCATAGAGGGCTTGGAGTGGTGCAAAACCACACAAACCTGAATAGGGACTACTGTCTCCTCGAAAACGTCGGTCCCTTCTGTCCGCAAACACCAGAAGAAACTGTAATCCACAGACTATCCTAGGATCTTGGGGGGCCCCCTTGGGACTCTGGCGGGAGAGCACTCACCGGGGAGGCAACAATGGTCATCTCCACCGGCTCGGAAAAGCGGTGAATCAAGCGACGGATTGATCCTGTCGGCTGCCTCCGCTCCTGGTCATGGACTACTAAGGGGGCGACAAGAGTGCTCTAGAGAGCAGAAGAGGGGGAGAGGGAGACCTCAGACGGGTAAAGGCGGGGCGGAGTGCACTGGAGTGGGTATAGTCGGTGACGAGACTGGGGGAGGGGGAGGGGAGAAGGTGGGGGAGGCGGCGAGAGAGGGCGGAGGGGCGGAGAGGCCGAGGAGGGGTGCTACTGTGAGGGATCCATTAGAGAGGAAAGATGAGTGGAGGGACCCGTTGGGGGCTTAGAGAGGTCGGCCGGCCTCTCTGAACCCTAGGGGTCAGGGTGGGATTCTAGACAAGGAATCGGCCGCCAAATTAGTGGGGCCAGAGGAGCCTGCTCTCCGGGACTGGAGAGGGTGCGTCACCAACGGGAGAGTGCTAAGATAAATGCTCATAACAGTTCTCTGACAGAACCGAATCCTCCCGAGATCTGCCAGCCTGGAGCGCATGGCGGCAACGCTCGGCTCTGGTGGTCGTTTGTTGGTGTCATGGGCGCGGTCCAACTGTCCGCCACTCGCCGTCCGTTGGGTCACCTGAAGTCGAGGCCTGGTGCTCTCCTGACTGAGGGCTTGCCTCTCACTCTACCCCCTAGTGAGGGTCAACACAAGAACCGGCGAGAGAAACCACCAAAGGCGGTCTCCTGGACAATTGCTGAGGGCAAGCTCTAGCTAAATGACCCATCTATCTGCAAATGAAGCATTGGCCTGGGAGGCCACAATACTCCACACGCTGCTATATGGGGTCACCTCAGAGGCCAGGAATCGATATACAATGCAGTATAGACTATGGCGTGGCTACACAGATGCGTAGGAATGGAATCCCCCCTGCCCTTGCGAGGGCCAAGGCAGCGGTCGGGGGGGGGGGGAGGGGGGGAGCGCTCCATCACTCTCCCGATGGCACCACCAATCACCGGGAGAAGAGGAAGGTACTCCTTCCTAAGGCCTAGGAAGCAAACTGTCACTGGGAAGCTCGAAATGCCAGCCAATGGGTCAGACACTGGCGGATGGATCGAAGCCGTGCTGCCACTTTGCAAAGAAGGCTTGTGCTGTACGCAATGCAAGGGGACTCAGCTGCACGACTCAATCTGACGCCGATAATGAGTCAAACTCCACCTGGTAGTATCCGCGCCCCAGAGGATAAATATCGATGATCTTGGCAGGTTCGCCGATGAGGCTGGCCTGTAAAAGATCCCTAAACTGTCCACGCACAGGGCGACTACCAAAAATTTTGCAAACCAGGGTGGAGGCCTCAAGTGAGGCAACAGTCATGGCAAGAACCTGTAGAACTGCTTCAGAGAAGGTAATGCAAGCAACGGCGGCTTCGATCGGGGATGACGGAGCGGTTACCATGGAGTCCTCCTTAGGGTGAAGATTAGAAAAGGCCGAAGCCTGCCGAAAAAGCTGAAAACCCCAAAAAGAAAGCACCAAACTGCACTCAAGGCGAGAAAGGAGAGGTACTGGGAACGAAAAGGAGGATGAAAAAAAGAAAAAAGAAAAAAGGAAAAAAAAACAAAGAAAGAAAAAAAGGAAAAGAAAAAAAAACAAAGAAAGAAAGAGAGAAAAGAGAAAAAAGGAAAAGAAAAAGAAAACAAAGAAAGAAAGAAAGAAAGAAAAAGAAAAAAAGAAGAGAAAAACGGGCGGATAGCAAGGGGGGGGAGGCAAGAAGGAGGGGGCGAATCGGGGTGCACAGAAGGTGGGGGAGGCGGCGCAGTCGAGAGGGGGGGGGTAGCGGCAGCTTGCGCACGACCTTTTTCTCAAGCAAACTTTTGACTAAAGTTGAGTAATATTTTACTATTAAAAAGACCAAAAGCAAAGTAAAAAGGCAAAAGCAAAGCAAAAGCATCACTTTTTGGCAAAAAACAAGGCTTCCCCAAGTATAAAAGAAGCATGAGCCTCTCTTGAGCATCAAGTTGAAGAAGAACCTCTTCATCGCATTGCCATCTTCATTCAAGCGTGGAGATCATCTTCTCCCTCATCATCTACTTGATTGTGCGCTAGCGGGAGCTTGCGCATGACCTTTTTCTCAAGCAAACTTTTGACTAAAGTTGAGTAATATTGTACTATTGAAAAGACCAAAAGCAAAGTAAAAGGCAAAAGCAAAGCAAAAGCATCACTTTTTGGCAAAAATCAAGGCTTCCCCAAGTATAAAAGAAGCATAAGCCTCTCTTGAGCATCAAATTGAAGAAGAACCTCTTCATCGCATTGCCATCTTCATTGAAGCATGGAGATCATCTTGTCCATCATCATCTACTTGATTGTGTGCTAGTGGGAGCTTACGCACGACCTTGTTCTCAAGCCAACTTTTGACTAAAATTGAGCAATATTTTACTATTAAAAAGACCAAAAGCAAAGTAAAAGGCAAAAGCAATGCAAAAGCATCACTTTTTGGCAAAAAGCAAGGCTTCCTCAAGTAATAAAGAAGCATGAGCCTCTCTTGAGCATCAAGTTGAAGAGGAACCTCTTCATCGCATTGCCATCTTCATTGAAGCATGGAGATCATCTTCTCCATCATCATCTACTTGATCATGAACCAAATCATGAAATTTTTTATCGTTGCCCGCTAATTCAGAGCTCCTCCATCAACTAATGTGCCACGCCATCACTTGTCCATACGACTGTATGGATCCGTACATCCATACGGAACTGTGCAGATACGAACGGACTGAAAATTTCAGAAACCAAAAAATTGCTCCAAAAACTGCTTTTTGGAGGTTTTTATCACCCGAAAACCATTAAAACAGGTTTTGATATCAGTTTTCTTGCCAGAAAGAGCTTTTCCATGGTTTTCTTCATCAACAAGGCTATAGGAGTCGTGGAGATTACATGGGATGAGCGAGTGATTCTTGGACTTGAATTTACACTAGGATTTGGCCTTGGATTTGGAGTTGGATTCATTGGATTTGGATATTGGATCTGGTACTAGCCCGGTGAGAGATACTTGTGGGTTATCCCCATGGTGTGCTAGGCATCAGGGATCTTGTGCCTAGACATCGACATCGACCTTGACTTGGATATCCTACATCGGCATATCTGTTTATTTTGTATTCATTGATTATATTGATCCTGGCCAGCGTGCCCATGGATTCTTCCTAAATAAATTCTTGAAAGAGAGCGGGTCCTGTTCCCCGCCCCGTGTGGTTTATTGTGCAAGATCCCTATTCCCTTCTCTCTCTATATATATATATCACTTGGACACGTGGTTAAGTCTATCAGTACACACCCCGCCAGGCTTACAAAGAGAATTGGGATTACACTTCATCATGCGCCGAAGTGTAGATGCAAAACCTTTGTATGAACCCCGTAGAGCTGTAAGAACAATAGACACCAAAGAACTGTCGAAATAGGTCTCATCAATACATGTCAGGTACTCCCTAAGATCTTTAATTCTTATGAGGAACTCATCCATTAAATCTCCCTTATTCTTATGCTCGGACTCTTAACTTCTTGTGCAAGTAGGCCACTCATGCTTACTTACACAAGTAGGCCACTCGTGCCTCGTTACACACCTATTAAACTACATCCAAAGCATGCTTCATAGTTTTACATGAGCGAATATGAAATAATTCCCGTTTCATTGAAAGTGCCACTAATGCATGTGCCGGTGCATCTCTGCCATCCCGACTGGCTTGTTCTGTTGTGGGAGGTGTGGAGCCGGATACCATAGATACATCAGAATTCATATCACCATCCAAAGTACATGTACTATGCCACTGTGTTGGTGAGGCAGGGTAAGCCTCAATGCCAATAACATTCCAAAGACCAATACATGGCGCATCATATAGGACCACAATGGATAGTTGGTCCCGTCAAGATAATCCTTGGCAGAAAGCGAATACATCATAGCCTCTGCCATTTCAGCTTGCAAATAACTAACCTCTGACACAAAATGCAAATAACTAACCTCTGACACAAAATGCAAATATCCCTACTTATAGGTTGTAACATGCAGCGGAAGTATTCGTATTGGAGAATCCTGTCACACAAATGCTCACACCGTCTTCTCTATCCTAAGTTTCGCGAGTTTAGCAATCCACTTTAATGCTTCAAACCTAAGAGAGATATGAGAGAGAGAGATGAGAACTGTACACCGTATTAGGTCCGGAATTACCCACTGAAGGGCCCCCTATCCCGTTACCGAGATAGTATTTGCTTTATTATCTTTAAAGAGACTGACGATGTGACTGACGATAAGCCAAACACAAGACCTCTGAAGACCAAGTGTTGGGCTGAACTGTACACTGCTGCAGAAACACGAAAGATGTCCAATCTCGAGCCTATGCACTCTTCCTAATGGTATGAGGAAGGCATAGGCTAGGACTGAGAGAGGGCTGTTTGGGACTGTTCTAGACTGAGTATGAATGCTGTAAATGAATATGAATGCTGCGTTTTACCTTCACCAAGTGGCTGGAGCAAAACGATGATATGATGAATACTGAAAACTGTGTGGATGCAGAAAACGCAAGACTGAATGCTGGCTGAATGCTGAACTGATGCGTTTTACTGATGTAGATGGCTGAATGCTCATGCGTTTGAGGCGCCTAGGGCTGTAGGAGACAAACGTTGAAGAGAGGTGGCTGAAACTACAATCGCTTATGCTCCTGAGGCCAAGGATGACAAGCGCTTGATTGCTCTCTTGCTGAATATGATGAATGATGGAATGATTACGTAAGGGCTGTATTTATATGGACTGAATGAGCCAGTCGGCTGGCTACAGAGCTGGCCAACTGCTCATGTCCATAAATAATGTATAAATGTTGTGAAAAATGCTGAAAATAAAAAAATACCGAAAAAATCCTAGATAAATATTGGATGCTATCTGGGGTTCCTGCAGTGGTCTAGATGCTATGCATGAATGATGTGCAATGTGCAGGATGCTTTCTAATGCAAACCCTAAGGTTTCTATACTGACTGTTTATACATGAATGCGTCTCTTTAAGTGGGTTAAGGAACTTAGACTGACTAACCGACTTGCTATGGCTGAGAATGACTTGCTATGGCTCGTACCTGACTTATCCTAGACTGAGGATTACAATGGGGTCATGGCGTACGACAAATATCGTCCTAAATGGAACTAATACTGTACAAATAATGAACTAATGATGATGAGCCAGTTTGTCACCATGCACTACAGTGCAGAGTGCATGTGACATAGGTACTATCAATGCCCACTCAATGCAACCGATATAGCTGCGAGTAGATCACTAGCGAATGGAGGAAACCTGCAAAGTATATGAAATATTATAGAGTGTAGAGTGTGGAAATTATATTTAGCAGAAATGCAAAAATCAATGATAATGTTAAAGCTATTGAAGATGAGCTGACGACGGCCCTATTTGCACGCCAAAAGCTACTACTGTTGTGCAAAAATCCTAAATCGAAAAAAAAAAGTTCGATTTGACACTCCCACGGAATGCCTATGAAAACAATATACCATGCAAGCGAGCCCCGAAACGCGTACGTAAGTCCTCAAAACATGCAAAAACTATGTTAACGTAGTTAACATCACACTATAGAGTATGCCTTCTTCACCTAAGAGGATAGCTCAATCTAAGACAATCAAAAGAGCAACTCGTGGAGAAGATGACAAGGGGGTGAGAGCCAAGAGAACCTACTCTAAGACTAATTGTTGGAGTGGAGATCAAAGTAGCAACACACACATAGGTGTAGTAAGCAAGGAGAGATAGATCGAAGCACAACACTCAAAGTAGATTGATGAGAATGAGTAAAGTACAAGTGAAGTAACGAGATAAAGTCACTTACATACACTCATAAGGTGCTCGGGGAAAAAAACCTCCTAAAAGGGAAAAAAGTACCCCGGCCCATTATTAGCCTGCGTCCACACATTACTACTATATGAATAGCCACACATAAATCTTTGTATATACACATTACCACTATGGGGGGAATTGTTGTAAATATTCACACTTTGATAGTGGAAATGTGTTTGGTAGTTAGGGTGTTAAGAATAAAAGTGCTAGGGGTAGTGCACATATGCACACATTAAATAAAATGTTAGAATCTTAGCCTAGCACACTTATTAGTAAAGTGACACCTACTAGGACACCTAGAACTACGCATGTCAATGCTTGGCACATGTGTGGTCACTTAGCAGTATGGGCCTAAAGACCAAGCTATGTAATAAAAGGGACATCAACTTTGATTTAAATATGCTTTGTCCACGACTCTCATTAATCTTGATTAATCTCTTTGTTTAATCACTAATTTCTTTCTTAATCCTTTATTAACCTTGATTAAGTAATGATCTGATGTTTATGCCTCTATGGACCTCTTCGTAATCTCTCTCTCTCTCTCTCTCTCTCTCTCTCTCTCTCTCAACCCGTTACCCACACAACAATGACGAGGGTGGAGCAATGATTTCCAACACCCTCTCTCATTGTACTACCTCTTCAGTTCAACGCCAAGATGTCGCTCCAACACATCTTTCCCAAGAGTCATTGTGAGGATATCTGTACAATTCTTCGTTGTCTAGCGATAGACCACCAGCTCTCAAACTCTCCATTCATGTTTAGTTAAGTTTGTGCACAAAGTGATTGTATCTCAATGTGCTTTATACAAGCATGAACATCGAGCTCTTCCCAATCGCCATGCAGCTCTAATTGACACACAACTCTGTTGGCTACTCTTGTGCAGATATAATGCTCCTGCCCCAAACAAAAACACGAAAGTCTAAGGTCTATCATCTCAAACCCTGAACTCAACAACTCCATCATCTACAAGACCTTCTCATAAGGTTGTCCACATAAAGGACTATGATCCTTACTAAGAGAAAACATATAGACTTGCGTCTGACCGGCCTTTAGAAAGACCAATACTCACAAAATAAGAGTCAATTCACTCGTCCCAAGCTCGAGGGACTTGTTTCAGCTCATGCAATGCCTTTTAAAGTCCGCAAAATTCACCTTTTGAACCAAGCATCACAAAACCTGGCGGTTGTTCAACATACACCTCCTCCTTGAAATGTTTATTCACAAAGGTTGAATTCGTGTCCATCTGCATCACATCTGCTTTTCATGAGCAACCAAAGCTAGTACTTTTCAAATGGTGGTCAATCTAGCTGTGGGGACAAATGTCTTCTAAAAGTCCAATCCCAACCTGAGCTATGCCTTATGCTTCTCCAATGAACCATCAAATATGTACTTGGCCTTGTAAATCCACTTGGTTTCGATTTCTCTGAATGATCATACGATCTCAAGTGCATCTTTTTATAATGGAGTCATACATGGCCCCCCTCTCCTATTCAGATCTCCTATTCGGATCTGCTTGTGCTTCCTCCAAACTTGCTGGCTCCTGCACTTTCATTATCTCAACCATAAGTGCCATGTTGACAACATTTGCTTGAGGCCTATTATGCTCCTATATCCTCTTCGACCCATGAATAGCTGGTCACTCATCCTCTAGAGTCGGAGGAGCTTTTCCATCAACAAAAAGGTGCTTCACTCACTTTGGATATGACATCTTCCTCTGTGCCCTATCATCTTCATCTTCAGTTTCCACCTCCTGTGGCTCAGGTGCGGACCTCCCTTTCACCATAGAAGCAGATTTGCCGTTGGTGGG
The DNA here is from genome assembly GCF_041138505.1 of Cibotium barometz. Lineage (NCBI taxonomy): Eukaryota > Viridiplantae > Streptophyta > Polypodiopsida > Cyatheales > Cibotiaceae > Cibotium > Cibotium barometz. The sequence goes on from NC_141083.1 coordinate 29,864,884, forward strand.
TTGTCTCTCTGCTTGGTTATGTATTCGTTGGTGGGTTGTCTCTCTGCTTGGTTATGTATTCGTTGGTGGATAAAGTGGACGGAGCCTCCTTCTCCATTTGATGGGACTGTTCCACAAACACCATATCGCGGCTCACTATAATCTTTCTTGCCATAGGGTCGTAGAGTCAGTAAACTTTCGATTCCATATTGTACCCTAGAAAGATACACTTGCGGTTCTTGGAATCCCACCTGGTCCTTGATGAGTCTGGAACATGCACATATAAGAATCACATCCAAATATTTTGAAAAATCATAATGTGCACTTCTTACCAAAGTAAGCCTGTTGAGGAGTCATCCTCTTCGTTGCTTGGTGTAACTCCTTTGAGTATGTGCACTGCAATGTTAATTGTCTCAGACCAAAAAGTATTTGGCATTCCTTTCCTCTTGAGCATGCTCCTAGCCATCCCTATAAACCGTTGGTTCTTTTGTTCCACAACTTCATTTTGCTAAGGAGTACGAGTAGTGGTCAAATGACTAACCTCTTCGCCCCGGTCTGTCCCAAACTTCACCTTTTTTCTTGCCTCATTCTCGACAATTTTATGCCATAATCAAAATTTTCCAAAAGCATATGCCTTATGCTATAGTCATCGATCGATCGGTAACATAAAGTAGGAAGAACCACCCAGTGCAATGGAAGGCATCTTACCACAAAGATAAGCATGCACAAGCTCAAGAGGAGACTTACCTTTTTGTCGCTTTTGCTGAGAAGGTGGAATCACCACCATCTCTAGCCTTGTAATGCATCTCCTCCTCCAAAAGTACATAAATCCTCAAATGATAAAAGCGGGACTTAAAAACCAGAAGCGAGCACACCATCACACCTAATACACCTGCATGCAAGGTCTTCACTTGACGTGTTGATTCCAATAACTGTAATCTCATCTCCCACGTTCTTGATCCTTGTAATGAATGGCTCTGCTACTTCTCCATCATAGAGCTTCTCCGATGCTAGCTTATTCTCAAGGTTATGCATCCTTGTTTGATTCATGGTCTCACATTGGTTTCAAAAACTAGCCACGCTTGTGGCAAAAAACATGTGCTGAATCATGGTCATAACAGTGATGGTGCACACAGTGTCTCCATCCTTTCTTCTCCATTGCAAAATAAGAGCTGAATTTGGTGGTATTGTTTAAGTTGGATCTACACAATCCGAAGTTGCCTCTGGCCTCCTATCAAGCCCAATAGTGGTGTCTCACAACTCATAGAGGACATAATTGACCTCAACTTGAACTTCCACATTTTAAAGTTGGTTCCATCCAACTTCCTTTGCCAAACACCCTTGCAGCTATATTATTTCTAGATTGAGCCACTTCACCAGATCTGCTACCACAGAGCCACTTGCAAACAAGCCTTGTCTAGAGCATGTGCTCAGATACCATGTAAGAATGTACGACTTGTGTGTTCACAAAAACAGCACAATCCTCCACAAGCCAAAGAACTTAGAGATGGGGAATAATATATTTTTCTATGCAAACTCACTTGCAAAATGATGACATCTGCCCGCCCATGCACTTTGGCAAGGAGCTTTGATGGCAATCTAGGTAGACTATGAGATGGAGCATTAGCGAGGGTGCACAACGCAGAGAAGATAGGTCTCAACTGACAATTTCAATATGTCAAAGGAGACTCCCAATATATATATATAGTACCTAGGGTTGGTAGTATCATAGGTCCCCATCCAAGGTCGTCTGGGCGCCCATTCTGGCCCTGCAACCCGAGGACTAGGTGTCCTCCGGAAGATCTCCTCCTAATCTTGAGTCCTATTTGGCATGGTGCCAAATCGGCATAAGCTGTCTCCTCACCATCTGGCTACTTATGGCAACCCTACTGTCTAAACTGGCCGAGGTTGAGCGTCCGGGCATGTAGCTTCTCCTCATATGGAGGGCCTTACAAAATAGAGCAACTTGGCACCCGCATAGTAACAATGACGAGAGTGAAGCATTGATTTCCAACAGGTGTATGGTGCAATGACTGCTCCAGCACACAACACTAGAAACCAAAGATGGGCCCATCCCTCCCTTCTTGGATGTATTTATGAAAGTTTGTACAGGCTTCATGATGCATCCCACTAGGCATACACTAGCCCCAATGGGTCTTCAAAAATGTGCCAAAGCTGCATAAGCTGTCTCCTCACCATCTGGCTACCTATGGCCGACCCTAGTGTATAAACTGGGCACTGTCAAGCGTCTGAGCATGTGGCTTCTCTTCATATAGAAGGCCTTACAAAATACAGCAACTTGACACCCGCATAGTAACAATGACGAGAGTGAAGCATTGATTTCCAACAGCTGTATGGTGCAGTGACTGCCCCAGTACACAACACTAAAAACCAAAGATGGGCCCGTCCCTAAAGGTTTTGTACAAGCTTCACAGGCACACGCTAGCCCCAATGGGTCTTTAAAAAACTCAGCCCTCAGGTCTAAAACAAGACATAGTCAGATTGATAGACAAATAGACAGACAGACAAGACTAGATAGACAGAAGACTGACTGTAGACAAATAGATGGACCTTGAAGACATCCCCTCCTCAAGGGCAATCTTTGCCTCTTGGGTAGGGACAAGAGAGAGGTCCAAAAGCAGAATGAGTAAGACACTAGAACCCCTTGACCTACATCATCGGTGGTCAAAGTGGTAGACAAGAAAGATGAAGTAATCATAAAGCCCACGTTTCATCATATGAGGAATGAACAGCAAGATCTGCTAATGGAGATGCTGCAACAACATGGGCTGAGGTAGATGTAGGGGCTGATGTAGAGGGTTTAGAGTAGCAGTCCTTCTCCCGGTGATTATCACGGCCACAAATGGTGCATGGATGAGCCTTGAAGCAGTCCTTCTCCATATGATTAGTTTTGCCACAATGGGTGCAAGGCTTTCTTACCTTAGAACTTCCTTACTTTGCTAAAAATGTAGTGTCAGTTACCTTTTGTTGTTGAGTTCTTTCCTCTTCTTGGAGAGCATTGATGATACCTTCAAGAGTAGGATTATTGTGATACTTGAAGGTAGTGACAAGAGTAGCATAGGTGTCAGGTAAGCTTTTGAGAAGCACAACAATAGCAATATCTTCGGAGATGGGGGACTTCACTGATGCAAGCTGAACCATAAGACTGCGAAGATAATTGACATGAGAGGCTATAGTAGCTCCCTCCTGCATATATAGATCAAAGAATGAGATCATAAGTTGAATCTTAGAGTTTTTAGAGCGGGGTCCAAAAAGGGTATTCAAAGTGATCCATGCTTGAGAAGCAGACTGTATGTCGGAGATGTGATGAATGTAATCATCTCCAAGACCAAGCAAGACGATAGCATAGGCTTTGTCATTCTTGGCAGTGGGAGCATAAGTGACAACTTGCTCAATGTCGGAATCTTCGGGAGCAGCATGGTGAACAACGTCCCAAAGACTTTCTTTCATAAGATGGCACTTGATTTTGATTTGCCAAGTATGAAAGTTGGACCCATTGAATTTGTCGATAGACATGAGAGAATGAGTAGAAGAGGGCAGTGTCTATTCCCTTACAAGATTGCAGAAATGAATGAAAGAAGAGATCCAAATTGCAAAAGTACTGGCCAGCAAACTGAAGGAGACAATGCACAGTACCTTGTAGACTCTTCAAGCGCAATAAATCCCAGGCAGAGACAGCCCCTTGAGTCGATGAAGAAGGCAGCCAAAGGAAAGCATCAGGGTAGTACGATGAACGTCCAAAGCTGAGGCGGCTCCAAAAAAAAAAAAGACGAAAATTTGCTGAGCTGCTGCAGCAGCAAGTGCGTAGCAAATAGATGCTGGTCGGCTGCTGCTCTAGCTCTCTCCACGAATAACAGCGTGCAGTAAGAAGTTCAGGCCTGCGAGGCTGAGTGGTGGCTGAGAATAAGAGCGGAACTGAGCAAGATAATGGTGGCAGATTTCTGTTCTGAGAAGAGCGGCTGCAGGGGGCAGAAGTGGCGTGCAAATCTGCAGCAGTAGAGACAGCCTGAACAGGAACGGCAGCAGCTAGAGGTGACGGCCTGAATAGCAGCAATCGTGGAGAAGACAGGCAGAAGATGGAGATGGCGGGCAACAACTTGGAGCGGCCTCCTTTTAAAGATGTCGCTTCTCCACGTAGGTAGTAGAGGTCCTCAAGAGGAAAGAGAGCATACTCTCTTGCACTTAGAGAAAGAGAGAGAGGGCATGGCTTCTCTTTTTGGCCTCCCTCTCCTCAATCTCTAGGAGCAAGGAAGCAGTGGCTCTGATACCATGTAGAAATATGGAAGCAAGAGCTAGAAACTAGAAGACTAGAAATGAAATAAGAACAAGATTGAAGGACAAAGAGTTACCTTGAGATGAGTGTAGACAAGACACAAGCTGGATACTTCTTATGATGTGACACCCACAATATATAGGTGTGTAGTACAAGAGATAGTAGCCACGCTGATATGTGGGACAAATAAGATGCCACATGGCAGACACACAAGACTCAAGACAAAAGTTTATACTAGACTAGGAAAAGAGTACACCTAGTGTGCACTTATTTCCAACAAGTGAAGGGGAAGAGAAAGAAGAGGAGAAGAATAAGGTTTGTTTTTAGTAGGAGTGTTTCGTTTCATTTCGAAATGTTTCATCCATTTCGTTCTTTTCATCTTTCATAGGGACAAAACTGGTTTTCATATGACTATGCTTGGGCAGCCTTGGAGGCTTGTTGCCCAGGACCCCTTGGGGGACCCACATGAGCACCTAGCCCTAGGTGCCTAGATTTGGGGAGACGAACATGAGAAAACAAATAATTAAATGATTACTTTGTCCTTTTTTGCTGGTCAACCAGGCCCATAGCATGTGGGCCTGTTTGAGACGGCCCCATACCCCTATATATAGATCACTCCAGTCCTTGTGTCATTCATCTGAGATTTCTACAAGTTTGTGAGGCTTGTGCATAGCCAAACACAAGGTAGAGGTCTTGATCCAGAGGAGCCTGCAGCATTTCAAGATCTCCAAGTCGTCATCTATAGGATATTTACAGCCACAAAGTCAGTCCTCTACACATTCAGCAATAAAGCAAACACACCATTTCTGGTGGGGAGCCTTGCGTGGCGGTATGGGACGTCACGAGATAGAGATTGGTCGGTACGTCCATCTAGTTAGCTCAGCTCGTGGCTCGGTGGGGACAGCCAAGTCTTGTGGGCTTGCCCACAACTGTCGTGGTTGGGAGGTGAGTCATGCCTGCACCCCCTTCTTGTTTGCTTGTTTGTTGCAGGTTTTGAGTCTTGTACCAGGAGCGTTCCACGAGGAGATCCGGTGGGGATTTGACAGTGGTATCAGAGCATGCCTCGTGAACGAGCAAGTCGGTAGGTAGAGAAGATTAGGTCGAAGAAAAGGTATGAGTTCGAGAAGCTTGCTGTTCTTTCTATGCATACTACTGTTTTTTCATATTAGTATGTTGCTTTTTCATCGTAGGAGCCCGTGGTGATGGAGATGGTGGTCTAGTAGGGTTGGTTTGCTTAGCAAGAAGAAGGGTTGTGTTTGTGCAACTGCTTGATCAGTTTGAAGAGAGAAAAAAAAATAGCATGTCGGCTATTTTTGTAAGAGAGAGAGAGACAGAGAGAGAGAGAGAGAAGGTCATCGGCTGTGTTGTTTAGCGCTTGTATGCGCAGCTAGGGCGGGTACTCTTATACAGTCGCTGGCAGGCTGTCAAGCATGATCCGGCGCACGTCTGGTGCGCAGGCTGGCACAGGCGCACCTATGATGTGCAGGCGGCCAAGTATACGCACGGGTATACATAAGCACACAATCGTGTGCAAGACAAGTGCACAGGCAGCAGCGCCAGCCAGGCGGACACATGCGTACACGGGCAGTCGACAGGTTCTCTTCGTGCGCAAACACGCTGAAGGCGGCACACGTGGGCAGTCGACGTGGGGTACGCAGGCAGGCAGGCGGCGCTCCACGCATGTGTATGGTACATGTTGCAGCCAGGCTCGTACACGTGAGCAGACACGCAGCACACGGTGGCAGGAAGGCGGCGATGGATTTAGCGAAAAACAACGTAGCAAGGAGTTTTTTTTTCTCTTGCTTTCGTTTTTTTTCCTAAACCTTAATAAAAGGTTTAAAAAATCTACTTAATGCTTAAAGGTGTTTTTTTTTTAAGACAACAGAATATATATATATATATATATATATATATATATATATATATATTATTTATTTATATTTTTTATTTTTTATTTACACAAAAGTAAAAGCTCTCAAGATTGCTTTTGGGAAAGCCTATATATTCCCCAAAGCAAGCTTCTTGCCACACATCTCTCAAGTTATCAAGCTCTCAATCTCTAAAGTTCTCTAGCACTTTTCTTGTGCAAGATCGAATTTTCTCTCCCCTTGCCCTCTTCAAGATGTCGACCCAAGAATCCGAGTTGGAGCCCCTTATCGAACGTGAAGGCTTGCCGGCTATGGAAGATACCGATGCCGATCTCTTCGACGATGATGTGTCAAAATCAGATTTCCAAGAGTTTAAAGTTGCTCTCGAAGCTTCTTCTTCGGAACGTCAAGCACAAATCGCCACGCAGATGCAGGCTTTGCAAAACTCCATCTCTTTTGACCACTACCCTATCTACTCTTTCGGGTATGGATACCTTGGCATCTGCTTTAGGCCCCAACATTACTCCGGAATAGTTCGAGGGCGAGCAAAAGCACTGTACCAAGGAGATAGTGGACACTTGGCTACATAAGTGGCAAGTCCATTTTCAGTTCCATCCATATGAAGATGGGAAAAATATCCAGCTAGCAGTAGGTTTCCTCTCAGGCAAAGCTTTGCTTTGGTGGAAGGAACTCAACCCTAACCCAACGCCCTAACCCAACGACTTGGGCACAATTCGAAGATATCTCAAGAAAGAATTCCTCAAGAAAGAGGATGATTATGATGTTGTTGCCCGGTTAACCATGACCTCACAGCACCTCACTTATGAGCATAGTCACACGGGACGGAAGGGACGGACTGTTGGAACGGAGGGACGCCGAGTCGGGACGGTTCAGGAACGGGGACGGCAGGGGACGGTCGGACGTCCCCCTGGAGGCGTCCCTCTCAAGGGACGGTGAAGGGGACGGCAGTAGGAACGGGGACGGCACTGTGGGGGGACGGCAAGGAGCCATTCTGCGCAGTCAGACTGGTTTCTTTTGCCCGTTTCTAGCCGTTTGCGGAGCCGTTTCTAGCCGTTTGCCTTGGCTGTTTCTAGCCGTTTGGCTTGGCCGTTTGGGGAGGCCTTGAGCCTTTTGTTAGCACTTTCATCCCCAGTTTCTGCCCTTTATGGTGCCCATTTGGTCCCCTTTTGTATGGCCCTTGCTTGTGGGCTGGCCACCCCTTTTTTTACTATTTTTCTGGGATTTTTCCCAGCCATTCTGGCATTTTTCCAGTGAGCCATGTCCAACAGCTCCAGTCGGCCTGTTTATGAGCTCCAGTCGGCCAGCTCTTCCCCACTATAAATAGTGGGTGCTGGCCTCTCATTCTTCATTGAGTCTTGTACATATTTGCTCCCTCACTTATGAGACTATCACTGTCTCTTGCTTGGGACTGTTTTGGTTCAGTATATTCAGCATAGTTTGCTCCATATCTCTCTCTCTCTTGCACTCTCTATTCAACACATTCTAGTGCCACTCTGCTTCCGCTCTGTGCACTCTTTCATGGTATCAGAGCTCCAGGTTTAGCAACCTTTCTGCTGCCCCAGATTCAGCCCTGTTTTCAGCACCTTCTCCTCTGCGTTTTCTTCCAGATCCATAGCTTTTGCTGCTGCGTTTTCTGGACAGCACTCTGCTGGTCGTTTTTTCTTCAGATTGGCTTCACCAATTCAGCCGTCTGGCTCTTGTTGATCAGCGTTTCATTGCCCACTTGGAGATTGGACTGCAGGCGGCCTGCTTTCTACAGGACAGCACTTGTTCACTGCTGCGTTTTCCTCTCCAGTGGCCCTTTCCCTTTGCAGAGGAGGCCTGTGGTGTTGCAGGATTTGGGGGCACTCTTGGTACCTGTGGAGGACACCTTTTCTTCAGAGATTGTGCATTTTTTCTTGAGGAGAGCCCAAGCTACTGTCTATGTTGTTGCCTTTCCCTCTTGCACCCTCTTACAGCATATTCCCTGGCCCTGTGTGGCTACCTTTTCTCTCTATATCAAATCCACATTTTTTTCTTCCCTCTTCTAGTGACCTCAAGGTTGGAGGTACAGTCGACAGAAGCTTCTGCGTTTTTTGCTACAGGGGATTCTCGGGTGCTGTCCAGCCTCTTAGGGCTGCGTTTTGGTGGGAGGAAAGACCCTATATCAGCGTTTTCTGATTTGGACAGTTTTATCTTATGAGGGTTGGTCCTATTGATTGGATCAATGATGACAACTTCAGATTTGGCTCCCGTACCACTCTCTTGTTATTTCCTTGATGAGGCAGACAAGTTGGATGGTGGTAACTTTCAGTCATGGAAGTTGCAGGTTACTTCTATTCTCAGGGAGTATGGTTTGATGGAGTTTCTCTCGTACAAGAATCCGTGCTTGCCGGACCTTGCCTCTGCGGAGGATGTGTGTCGGTGGAGGAAGACTGACGGACAGATCTATGGCTTTCTCCTCCTGAATTGTCAGGATTCGGTTCTTTGACACTTCATCTATGCTCCTGATGATGCTTCTACCTTCTATGTGTGGCAGTTGCTTTGTGACCTGTATGGTGATGCCAGTGATCGGCAGATGCTTTCTGCTTCTGGGTGTTGTGCAACGAGTGATTTTGTGGATACTTCTTTTGGAGATGTTCCTGCAGCAAAGGATAGTGGGCCTGTCTTGCTCCCTGCATTTGAGGAGTTTGTTTCTCTTGTTGCCCTGCCTTCAGTTTCTGTGCATACTTCTCCTTGCTAGGATGATATCTCTGGTAATGTTTTTGAGAAAGATAGTGGGTTGTCTTTGCTCACAGCTTCTGAGGGGGATTTTTCTCCTACTGCTTCACCTCCGATTCTTTCTTCGACAACCAGTGACCAGGATGTGTTGCTGGTCCCTTTGTCTTCTATGGAGGAGCCTGCTTCTACGCTATGTGATGCTATTGAGGAGGCTACTACTACTTCAGTTACCACTACCATGGATGTTCCTGTTTTTCTTACTCTGTGTGAGGATTTTGGATTGTGGTTAGGTGTGTCCGTGACCGTGCCTGGGGCACAGTGGTACTTCCAGGGATTGAAGGATTGGGATTTGGATTTGGTTGGGCCTGTGGAGTCCCGACATCAGTTTTCAGAGGGGGCAGTTGAGTTCTTACATCTGGCGATGCCGACCTTCGAGGAGGGTGCTATTATACAGCATTTGGCTACTCTTGGTACAGAGTTGGAGCAGATGGACTCTATTTCTTTTGAGGGTATTATCTTCTTGGAGCTACAGGCTTCTAGGGATTCTTGTGACACTGTGTTTATATTTGGGTTTGGCACCGATATTCGAAGCAGCACGATGCAACCTTCATGGTTGATTTCTTCTAGAAGAACAGTATACCTGGCAGCTTGTACTGTTACTTTTGTAGCTGAGTTGCTGTGGAGATTGCTTGTGGAGCTTTCCTGGTACCTGTTGGTGCTGCTTTCTTTTGTCTTTGACAGAGGACGACTTCTTCGGCTTCTCGGGTTTTTGTTCAGCATCTAGTGCTGAGAGGGGGTGTTAGCACTTCCATCCCCAGTTTCTGCCCTTTATGGTGCCCATTTGGTCCCCTTTTGTATGGCCCTTGCTTGTGGGCTAGCCACCCCTTTTTTTACTATTTTTCTGGGATTTTTCCCAGCCATTCTGGCATTTTTCCAGTGAGCCATGTCCAACAGCTCCAGTCGGCCTCTTTATGAGCTCCAGTCGGCCAGCTCTTCCCCACTATAAATAGTGGGTGCTGGCCTCTCATTCTTCATTGAGTCTTGTACATATTTGCTCCCTCACTTATGAGACTATCACTGTCTCTTGCTTGGGACTGTTTTGGTTCAGTATATTCAGCATAGTTTGCTCCATATCTCTCTCTCTCTTGCACTCTCTATTCAGCACATTCTAGTGCCACTCTGCTTCCGCTCTGTGCACTCTTTCACCTTTGAGGCTTGGGCCTTGAGGCTTGGGCCTTGGGCCTTGGGCCTTGGGCCTTGGCCCTTGCCTCTCTCTTGCCTTGAGGCTTGGCCTTTAGGCTTGAGCCTTGGGGCCTTGGGCCTTGGCCCTTGAGACTTGGCCCTTGCCTCTCTCTTGCCTATCTAATATCTATATAAGAACAAGGCTACAAGGCTACAAGCACACACACACCCCTTCAAGTTTTCAAAGTTCAAGCAACTCTCTCTCTCTAGTCTCTCTCTCCCTCAAGCTTCTTCTAACTTAGTAACTTCCAACTTCCAAGCCTCTCACACAAGGCCCTACTCTCTACTATCTAGACTCCCTCTCTCTCTCTCTCTCTCTCACCTCTCCCTCAAGCCTCCTAAGTCTTCCAACTTCCAAGCCTCTAGGCCTCTAGGCCAAATTGCATGCTAAGAGTCAAGCGGCTGAAATCTCAGCCCTCAAAAAAGAGTTGGCAGCTACTTCAAAAAGCAATCTTGAGCATGGAAAATTTCAGCCCTCCTTTCTTGAAGAGCTGAATACCATCAAGGAGCAAATGAGGATCATTCGAGAGGAAGAGGAGCAACATAAAGAGAAGACATCTTCATGGGTGGAGGTGATCACAAAGACACAAAAGAAGATGGACGAGGCGGAGAAATGGATCGAGGTCGCCAAGAAAGGGAAAGGTAAAGAATCGCCACCCATCCCCACTCCCACCATCATCAAGATGACCCTTGAAGAGGAGCAAAGGAGGAAGACCCGGGCCTTACATGTACGAGTGTCCGGTCTAAAAGACCGTGATGATGCGGAAGGGGAAACCAAGGAGCTCTTCTCTATGATGGGCATTGAAGCCACGCACACAAAGGCATGGAGAGTGGGAAAGAAGAGAGAAGGTAGTGGTGGCGAATCTTCTAAGGAGAGAGCACTTATCATTCGTTTCCCCTCCATGGAAGCGAAGAAGGACTTCTTGAAGAGACGTCCTACACTCAAGAAGACGGGAATATTTCTTGGAGATGACCTCACACTCTCGCAACTTGCTCACATGAAAGAAGTTATGCCAGAGATAAGGGCAGCCCAAGAGAAAAGGAAAGTGGCCTTCTATAGAGATGGTAGAGTGGTGATTATGGAGAGGCGCTCTTCATGACGGCGCGAGACCTATGGGACTACACTCAAAGTTGCTACTTGGAATTGTAATGGATCTCTACGTCTTGATGTAGGGGCTTTTGAGGATAGTTTCACTGGGAGGGACATCATCTTCTACTGTGAGACGCATCAGGCTCCTGGACAGTCCATGCCACATGTTAGTGGATACCGATGGGAGACAGCTTGTAGACAGGAGACTCGTTCAGAGCATAGAGGACGGGGCTCAGGAGGAGTGGCAGTAATGTTTAGAGAGAAGCTACAGCCACTGATACATATAGTCCGCACAAATGAGCAGGCTAGGTACATGTGGGTTAGACTGAGGCCAGAGACAAGCAGATATCTCTACATTGCTATATGCTATTTTGCTCCTAGTACATCAGTGTATGCATCACCTAGCGGGCAGTCTCCCTTTTCTATTTTGGATGATGATATTTGGGAGTTCTCCAGGGATGGTGACATCATTCTCCTGGGGGACTTCAATGCCAGGACCGCCCATAACCAGACAGTATTTTATGATACCTCAGAGGAGATGTTGAGGGAGCTTGATGTTAGGGATATGGGCCTATCTAGACTATCACAGGATGAGGAACATACAGTGTATGGGCGGTATTTGATAGACATGGGGACTGCACATGGATTGGCCATCCTGAATGGCCTACAGAGATTCCCGACATCGGGCGGTTTCACTTGCTTTCCACATAGACATGGTGCTAGTACAGTGGACTATGTTATGGCTCAGCCCAGTCTCATTCCCTCTTTTCAGGATTTTATGGTAGGCACTAGGCCGGTTGGAATAGCAGTGGATCATGCTATCTTGTCCTTCACTCTCACATTTCAGTTCAGCACCGCTCCATTGGGACAGGTCTCCACACACACTCGTTATACCTTTACGAGGGAGACTGACACTGTACACGGATGAGATATACAGACGCTTATGTGCCGAGGAGCCGGGACGGCCATTAGATGAGCTCACTCAGATATTGATAGATACGCTTCATACTGCAGCATCAGAGGCATATCCCCATAGTCAGCCTACACGGAGACGATCTAGGAACATGCCCTAGAACAGTTGGTATGATGAGGAGTGCAGAGAGATGAGGATCAGATTACAGAGAGAGGTGCTCATGGGTGTTACCACTCACAGACAGTCACGGATTACCTTCCGGCACCTAGTGCGACGGAAGAAGAGGGCTTATCTTGCTCAGTTAGAGAGGGATTTGTATCAGTTATTTATGAGTCGGGACTCAGGCGAGGCATGGAGACTATTTCATGAGCATTCACCATCACCAGCCATTACCTCCACAGAGATTTGGGGTGAGTATGCAGCATCTCTGTACACAGCAGCAGGACAGCCGCCCCTGCCAGACCCATCGGAGCCATGCCCAGAGACATGTGCTTTCTTTACTGCTGAGATGGTAAAGAAAGCTATTGACAGGATGAGGACTGGGAGAGCATATGATCATGATGGTTTGGTAGCAGAGCACTTTATTCATGCCAGAGATATGCTTGCAGAGCTTATTGCTATGATGTTTAACCGAGCCATGTGTGAGGGTTTTCCTGAGACTTGGAATATGTCCACGATTGTGCCTATCTTCAAGTCAGGGGATCCCATGCTTCCTGGGAATTATCGTACCATCATGATTGGTCACACATTGGCTAGATTATATGCATCTATTCTTGAGCAGCAGTTGAGTAGATGGGCAGAGAGAGAGGACATACGTGCATCAGGGCAGGCAGGGTTCAGGAGAGGTTTCTCCACTCTTGACCATATCTTGACACTCAGAGCTATTATTGAGGAGGGAAGATTATATGGCAGGAGGATTTATTGTTGCTTTGTGGATTTCCGCAAAGCTTTTGACACAGTACCGAGAGCCAGACTGATGCGTAGACTACAGGAGATGGGAGTGCCCACAGAGCTGATTTGGGGATTCATGGCTTTATACAGGACAGTTGTGGGACAGGTACGTACTACTCAGGGTATATCTGAGATGGTTCACTCCACTATTGGAGTGAAACAGGGCTGCCCCCTTTCTCCCACCTTATTTGGGATGTACGTGGATGAGGTTTCAGACTATGTAGAGCGGGAGGGTGACAGAGGAGCACAGCTAGCAGGGACATGGATTCCGCTGTTATTGTATGCTGATGATATTGTGCTGATCTCAGATTCTCCAGAGGGGATGCAGCGTCATTTGGATGCATTGCACACATTTGCACAGGACAGTGGATTGTCTGTTAACCTTGGTAAAACCAAGGTGATGGTGTTTAACACCACAGCACAGTGGGTTAGGAGGTCAGTACCCACCTTTACATATGGTCAGGAGACAGTGGAGTATACATATGCATATACTTACCTTGGTGTGGTTTTCAGTGGCCCACTATTTTCCTTGAGGAGAGCAGCGGAGACCAGATTGACCAGAGCTTATGCAGCATTGGGGAGACTAGAGAGGATGTGTTCATAGGTTCAGTTTCAGGAACCTCGAACAAAGCTCTGGCTCTTTGACACTTTGGTCACTTCAGCCATGCTATATGGAGTGGAGATATGGGGACCCTCGGTGGATCACCACAGCCGAGCTGGTAGCACTGATGGATGGAGACATATGGAGAGGACCTTGGTTTCTATGATTTCCCGGATGATTAGGGCCAAGGCCTCCGTACCACATGATATTATCCGTGCAGAGATGGCTGCCCCCCCATTGGTGGTAGAGGCACTCACTCGATCAGTCTCCTTTATACATAGCACTTGGGCTCTCCCTAGAGACAGATATGCTCGCTTAGCCCTGGAGTCTTCACGACAGTTGGCATCACAGGGAGACGGATCATGTTGGTATGCACACATGACAGCTTGGTTCCAGTTGCATGGCTTTAGTATGGAAAGGCTACCTCCATTTCAGTACTCCCTGGATGCACCCTCCCTCTCTCTCACACGGGCAGAGATTACCAGACTTATCAGGCAGGACTTGATTCAGCTGGACACTAGGAGGACATGGATACAGCCGACACAGGAGCTTGGTACGAAGATGGCTTTCTATAGAGATCATCTTCTCCAGCTCACGCAGGATGGGTTTGTGATTAGACCCAGCTACATGGATACTCATCTTTCTCAGGGGGTACGGTGTGTTATTGGTCAGATGCGCACATCCTCACACCAGCTAGAGATTGAGACTGGCAGATTCAGAGGAGTACCAGCTGAGGCCAGGATTTGTCAGCTATGCCAGATGGAGCCAGAGACAGAGTTACATTACATATGTCACTGTCCAGTATATTATGAGATACGAGGCCGTTTTCACTGCCTGTTTAGAGAGGGTTTCGAACCACTTTCTAGAGTCATGAGATACCAGGATCAGAGATGCCTCGGATTATACTTGCTGGAGCTTCGTAGACATAGAGAGGGTCTCTTGAGAGGGACGGGATCAGAGAGGGAGACACACCTACAGAGGCAGATTACAGACTTCTTTCGACCAGAGATTGAGCAGTCAGGCCAGCAGGCATTGCAGCTAGCCCCAGAGTATAGCCGCACTAGAGGTACACTGATTGATCGGGCTATAGAGCTGGGGCGGTCCAGGCGCCCCAAGATGAGAGGCCCATCTCCACACCGGCGAAGACTACAACAAAGGATCAGGACCATACTAGCACGGCATGGGAGACGTCCAGTCAGAGTACTCACCATGGAGGACATTGAGGATATCCGCCATCGACCGATGAGAGACATCTTTGGATAGTGATGTGTATGATGCTTACCTTTGTTGCTAGAGTTTTCCTCCCAGATGTTATCCATTAGGAGCTCCTAGTACCGTACTTTTCCTCACAGTTATTTCAGTTTCAGTTAGTTGTTTTTAGCTTTTCTTGCACAGACATTGTATCAGATCCACCAATTGTTGTAACCTTTTTGGTCTCATAGGTCATTTTGGCCTTTTGAACACGTTAATATATCATTTCATTTCATTTCATTTCTCTCTCTCTCTCTCTCTCTCTCTCTCTCTCTCTCTCTCTCTCTCTCTTTTGGATGCATTGCACACCTTTGCACAGGACAGTGGATTGTTTGTTAACCTTGGTAAAACCAAGGTGATGGTGTTTAACACCACAGCACAGTGGGTTAGGAGGTCAGTACCCACCTTTACATATGGTCAGGAGACAGTGGAGTATACAGATGCATATACTTACCTTGGTGTGGTTTTCAGTGGCCCACTATTTTCCTTGAGGAGAGCAGCGGAGACCAGATTGACCAGAGCTTATGCAGCATTGGGGAGACTAGAGAGGATGTGTTCGCAGGTTCAGTTTCAGGAACCTCGAACAAAGCTCTGGCTCTTTGACACTTTGGTCACTTCACCCATGCCGTATGGAGTGGAGATATGGGGACCCTCAGTAGATCACCACAGCCGAGCTGGTAGCACTGATGGATGGAGACATATGGAGAGGCCCTTGGTTTCTATGATTTCCCGGATGATTAGGGCCAAGGCCTCCGTACCACATGATATTATCCGTGCACCCATTGGTAGTAGAGGCACTCACTCGATCAGTCTCCTTTATACATAGCACTTGGGCTCTCCCTAGAGACAGATATGCTCGCTTAGCCCTGGAGTCTTCACGACAGTTGGCATCACAGGGAGACGGATCATGTTGGTATGCACAGATGACAGCTTGGTTCCAGTTGCATGGCTTTAGTATGGAACGGCTACCTCCATTTCAGTACTCCCTGGATGCACCCTCCCTCTCTCTCACACGGGCAGAGATTACCATACTTATCAGGCAGGACTTGATTCAGCTGGACACTAGGAGGACATGGGTACAGCCGACACAGGAGCTTGGTACAAAGATGGCTTTCTATAGAGATCTTCTCCAGCTCACGCAGGATGGGTTTGTGATTAGACCCAGCTACATGGATACTCATCTTTCTCATGGGGTACGGTGTGCTATTGGTCAGATGCGCACATCCTCACACCAGCTAGAGATTGAGACTGGCAGATTCAGAGGAGTACCAGCTGAGGCCAAGATTTGTCAGCTATGCCAGATGGAGCCAGAGACAGAGTTACATTACATATGTCACTGTCCAGTATATTATGAGATACGAGGCCGTTTTCACTGCCTATTTAGAGAGGGTTTCGAACCACTTTCTAGAGTCATGAGATACCAGGATCAGAGATGCCTCGGATTATACTTGCTGGAGCTTCGTAGACATAGAGAGGGTCTCTTGAGAGGGAGGGGATCAGAGAGGGAGAGACACCTACAGAGGCAGATTACAGACTTCTTTCGACCAGAGATTGAGCAGTCAGGCCAGCAGGCATTGCAGCTAGCCCCAGAGTATAGCCGCACTAGAGGTACACTGATTGATCGGGCTATAGAGCTGGGGCGGTCCAGGCGCCCCAAGATGAGAGGCCCATCTCGACACCGGCAGAGACTACAACAGAGGATCAGGACCATACGAGCACGGCATGGGAGACGTCCAGTCAGAGTACTCACCATGGAGGACATTGAGGATATCCGCCATCGACCGATGAGAGACTTCTTTGGATAGTGATGTGTATGATGCTTACCTTTGTTGCTGGAGTTTTCCTCCCAGATGTTATCCATTAGGAGCTCCTAGTACCGTACTTTTCCTCATAGTTATTTCAGTTTCAGTTAGTTGTTTTTAGTTTTTCTTACACAGACATTGTATCAGATCCACCAATTGTTGTAACCTTTTTGGTCTTATAGGTCATTTTGGCCTTTTGAAGACGTTAATATATCATTTCATTTCATTTCATTTCTCTCTTTCTCTAGTAGACGTTAATACAGCTTTCTTTCTTTCTCTCTCTCATTTTGTATCTACTTAATTATTAATACAATGCCTTCACTCTTTGATTGGCGTATTTTGTTAATATGACTCAAAAGCTTACCATTTTATGTAAATTTGTGCTCATTTTGATGTACTTCCAAAGTAGAATAAGTGTAGAGTAGAAAAACTTTTAAAAAAAAGTATTTCTTGAGTGTCGTTCCCTCCCCCGTCCCCGTTCCCTACTTATGGCCGTCCCCAATTCCGTCCCCGTCCCCATCCCCCGTTACCGTCCCCCGTTCCTTGTGACTATGCTTATGAGGTCTACCTTCAGAAATTTAGGGACTTGCACATAAAAGCTACGAAGATGGATCCCATAACTCTTTTGGGGTTCTTCATAGCTGTCATGGCCCTGTGAAAATGGAACAGTACAAGTGTGGGCATGGTGGTTGCAGAGTCAGAATATTTTATGATTCACATGGGGAGTGCCCGGACAGAGTTTAAGATGTGTGGACATCCCTCGGTGTGAAGGGGGGAACTAGAAACATTAAACTTTAATGTTTATTAAAGTTTGCCCCTAGGCCTTAGTGGCCCTAGGGACTTATTAAAGTTTGGGGCCCTAGGGATTATTTTGGGGAAGAGGGCCACTTTTGGAGTGTTTTCTCTCTCTTCTCTCTCTCTCTCTTCCCATTTGGGAGTCGTGGAGCAAAAGGGACACTCTAGCGTGGAAAAGCACAAGGAAACTGAGGCAGCTACTGTATCTGTGCTGTAGCTGCTGTTTTCTGCAAGCTGTGAGCTGAAACAGGCCGCACAGAAGCCGTACAACCCTGTACGACTGCAGGTGCTGCTGAGGACAGAGAAGCGCAGGGCTGTGGGACTGATACAGGCGCCTGCAACTGCTGAATACAGGCTGTACAGTGCTGTACGACTGCAAGTACAGCCCTGTACTTTCTGCAGGTACACTGTACGGCCAGTTCTAGGGCAAGTACAGGTGCTGGACAGTACTGTAGCAGACGGCGCAGGCAACCAGTAGCAAAATCCAGCAGGCGGCTACTTCTGATTCTCTGCAGAAAGACCGTACCGTCAAGTACAGGCAAGTACAATCAAGTACAGTGCTGTTTTTCAGATCTGTACTTTCAAGGACAACATAAGAGTGAACATCAGGAGGAGGGTACAGGCAAGTACAAGCACATGTGTGAAGCAGGGTTGTGGATACAAGTGCCTGCAAGTACAGATTGGTGCTGTTGCTTCCTCCAGTGCTGTTTCACGAGCTGAATTTGGTAAGCTCCGTTTCTGTTCATCTATCTCTCTTTCTACTGCTTGATGTCTGTTGCAGATATGAGTTATCTGGCCCCTTGTGAGAGGAGGGGTATGGCAGATTGACAAGGGTTGAGACAGAGTTTGGACAGCACATGTATGTTTGAGCTGAGATGATGTATCATGCACTTGAGTTATGCCAGATGTATGCCCATGGCTGGCCTGCTTAGTGATCTTGGCTGATCAGAGGGAGGCACAGTGTGTTATTTAGAGACACAGATCTGTGTGCATAGATCCTCTGTGCTAAGAAGGATTTGTGGGCCGTCAGATTGGATATACAGGTGTAAACTCTTGGCTGATCTTTGTGTTGTACTCAGCCATTCATTTTATTATAATTGAATAAAGAAATACCGCAAGGGGCGCCAAGCTTTGGGGCCAACAGGTGTCGCTGTGTTTTCAGATTTGGGCACTCTAGCTCCAATCTGTTTTGTTTTATCATCTAGACTACAAGTGGACGGGTGATTGCTAATCTACCGCACTTTGGTTTTCTATCAGAGGCCGGTTTCAAGGTTCCGTTGCTGGGACCAATCATCAACTTTCTGAAGGGGGTGAGCTCGTGGTTGCTTTGAAGAAAGCCATCGCTGAAAATTCAGCAAACATGTCTGATACAGAGGATGAGTACTTCTATCATGAAGAAGAAGAGCAAGAGACTTCTCCTGAGAGAGATGTATCTGAGGATATTTTTGCAGGAGAACAGGCTGCAGATGTTGAGCCTTATGAGGATGTAACACAGCCAGAAGATGTGCATGGTAAAGAGGATGATGATGCTCGGTTCAAAGATCGCTTGGCTAGTGTTATGGATACTTTTATGCAGCTCACACAGAGTCAGAGATTTGCTGAATTTATGAGATCTCGCACAGAACCCCACACAGAGCCCGAGAAAAAGAAGAAGAAGGTTCGTTCAAAGAATCTTCCTCAGGGTCATAGTGGTGCCATCCCACAGGAACCATCTTTTGGCCAGTTTCCGAATATGCAGCATGCTTATGGTGCAAACTCTCAGAGTTCCTTCTATGGACAGCCACCTATTCCTCAGCAGAATATGCATCCAGGTTATTTTGGTGGTGGCTCGGTGTTCCAATCCATGACTGGGGGCTATCCTCAGGGAGGCATGGGTATGTATGGGCCTTTTGGAGCCAATTTTCAGCCTGGCATGCAAGGGAATATGTATGGTGGTATGCAGTCCGATATGGCTGGAAATATGTTTGGAAGCATGCAACCTAGGATGCAAGGCAATATGTTTGGTGGTATGCAGCCAGGTATGCATAATGGAATGTTTGGAAACATGGCTGGGATGTATGGTATGCCTGGTGTGGGAATGGGAAATGTTGACCCAATGATGGGTATGAATGTTGGGGGCAGCAATCTTACGAAACCACTTCCATATGATAATCTAACGCCTATGGGAAAGGCGAAGGATTACAAGGGGGAGCTGCAGTGAAGTTTGACACATTCAATGGGGCCAAGGATAAATTGAAAGCACTTACCTTTTTACAGCAGTTCGATGCTGCTTTTTCTGGTGGGAATTACACAGAGTCCTCTAAGGTGAGGAAAGCTGCCACTTTTCTCAAGGACAATGCTTTGCAGTGGTGGTCTACTCTTCTTTTGCAGGGCATAGCACCCACCACATGGGTCCAATTTAAACAGGTTGTCTCTTCCGTATGGCTCACATCTACATTTGAGGTGGATGTTATGATTGCATGGCACAAATTGGATGCTTCAAAGTGTGATAGTTTGGAGGATTATAACAAGAAGTTTTGGAAAGCTCTACTCCCAGTGACTTCTTATCGTGCCGTGCCATTATCTGAGCAGGTAGAGAAGTATTGTTGTGGGCTGTCCAAAGAGGTACGAGATTATTGTATAAAGACAAGAGTAACGAACATGTCACAGATGATTGAAAATGCTATGACAGCTAATGCGTTACTCACAGGTGGTTCATCTGGGTTTAAAGGTAGTAAGAAATTGAGCAAGAAAGCTGAAAAATTTGGGCATGCTTCTCGTGATGCTAAAGGGTCTTCAGAGACAAAGTATAAGAAGTTGCCAATGCCCAAAAGGACTTCTGAGGAAAGACGGGCTTTGAGAGATGCTCAAAAGTGTTTTTACTGTACTGAAGAGGGACATATGTCATTCAATTGTCCCAAAAGGACCCTGACAATAAAGGAGAGCCCAAGCCAAAGAAACCAAAGCCTTCTGCAGGCTTAGTTCCTGATCTTGTGGGGGAGCAGCTAGGTGGTGAAGCTACAGAGTTGTGCAGGGCATGGGGCAAAGTGAGAGATCAGAATGCTTTGATCTTCTTTGACACAGGTGCTAGAGCCAACTTCATTTCACTAGATTTGGCTGGCCGATTGGGGATTCGCGCAGAGGAGATGGGGCCGTTACATGAGGCAAATATGGCTTGTCCAAGGTATGCAGAACCCGTTACTCCTATCATTGGTAAGCTTCGGCTTCATTTGCAGGGTTATGTGGACAGCGAAGAGTTCTTCATCATGCCTTTGGATGGCTGTGATGTTTTGTTGGGGATGCCATGGTGCCACAGGGTACATGCGGTGGTGGATACTTACAATAGGAAAATCACTCTGACTCATAGAGGGAAAGAGCATGTGTTGAATGTAAAACTCAAAGGGAAATCTGTTCCTATTGTATCCGCTTCGGCAATTTCATCAGTAATGAAAAAGCATCTTTCCGCGTACTTGATTTATGTAAAGGATGCACAGGATGATGAGTCTAAGTCTAATTTGTCAATGTTAGATAAGGACAGGACTGATTTCTTAAGTGGGTTTCAAGACTGTTTTTCCGAGTCATTGCCAGGAGAATTACCTCCTGAGAGGCCAGAAGATCATGCCATAGATCTGATTCCTGGTAGTACTCCACCGAATAGACCGCCGTACCGTGTTAGTGTAGCCCAACAGGAAGAGATTATGAGTCAGGTGCAAGATCTTGTAAATAAGGGGTTGATTCAGCCTAGCTCATCACCCTTTTGCTCACCTGTGCTCTTAGTGCAGAAGAAGGATGGTTCTTGGCACATGTGTATTGATTACAGGGCGCTGAACAAGAATACCATCAAGAATCGATTCCCCATACCGAGGATCGATGACATCTTGGACCGCTCCACAGTTTTTAGTCGTATTGACTTGAAAAGCAGGTATCATCAGATACACATTAGACCCGAGGATGTGCATAAGACAGCATTCCGAACCACGTTTGGGTTGTATGAGTTCTTGGTTATGCCCTTTGGTTTGACAAATGCGCCTGCCACATTTAACAGAATGATGGACAGGATTTTCAGGCCTCATAGAGAGTTTGTGGGCACATTCTTTGATGATATGATTGTGCATTCACAAACTGAGGAAGAGCATAGAAGGCATTTGGCCATTGTGTTTGCAGAACTCAGAAACCATAGATTGGTGGTTAATGGCAAGAAGAGTGAGTTCTTTTTGCAGGAGATACATTTCTTGGGGCATATTGTGTCTGGTCATGGAGTCCGTATGGATCCAGCAAAGGTGGAAGCAATACTTAATTGGCCAGCTTTGAGGACCGTGCATGATGTACGCAGCTTTCTAGGATTGTGTTCCTATTACAGGCGTTACATACGGCACTTTGCTGAAATTGCTTCGCCTCTTCATTCTTTGACGAAGAAAGCAACTCCGTTTAGATGGGCTGATCGGGAAATTACAGCATTCAAAAAGCTCAAAGAAAAGCTTACTTCGGACCCAGTATTGGTGTTACCGGACCTCCGAAAGGCTTTTGTTGTCCAGTGTGATGCATGTGGAAGTAGCATTGGTGCAGTTCTCATGCAAGAGGAACATGTGATAGCCTATGAGAGTAGAGTTTTGCAAGATGCTGAGAAGCATTTACAGGTGTATGAGAAAGAGATGTTGGCTGTAATTCACGCTCTTTCTACTTCGAAACACTACTTGCTTGGGACTGATTTCACTGTACAGACAGATCATCAGACCTTGCGTTATTTCCTCACACAGACTAAGCTTTCAGAGAAGCATATGCGTTGGGCAAACTTTTTGTCAATGTTTCACTTCCAGATTGTGCATGTGGAAGGCAAAAAGAATGTAGTGGCAGATGCTTTGTCACGCAAGCCACAAGTCTCTGCAGTTTCACTTGCTTATCATCATGAGCTTGATGAAATGAAAGAGCAGTATGCCCATGATGAGGATTTTGAAAGGTTGTATGATCAGATGTCTGAGGGTCAGCGGCATGAGCATTATACTCTCAGAGATGGGTTTTTATTGATGCATGGCAGACTGTGTGTTACCAGGCCATTGCGACTCAAGGTTATGATTGAAAGTCATGCTCCACCGTATGCAGGTCATAGAGGTATTGACGCCACGGTCAAAGCAGTGGAGACTTTCTTTTATTGGCCAACCTTGAGAAGAGATGTTGATGCCTTTGTGAGACAATGCATCGTATGTCAGAAGGTAAAGTTTGACCGTTAGAAGACACCAGGGTTATTACAGCCTTTACCTATTCCGGATAGACCTTGGGAGAGCATTGCAATGGATTTTGTATTTGATCTTCCACGGACACAAACGGGAAATGATGGCATCTGGACTATCATATGCAGGTTCAGTAAGCAGGCTCATTTCATTCCCGTGAGGAAGACAATTAAAGTGGATCATATGGTGAAGTTGTTCATGGCGAACATCTTCAAGTATCATGGCTTGCCTACGTCTATCATTAGTGACCGTGATCCACGGATGACGAGTTTGTTTTGGAGAGGGTTGTTCGACAACATGGGTACAACTCTCAAGTTTTCATCGTCATTTCATCCACAGACAGATGGTCAGTCAGAAGAGGCTAACTCTATAGTGTTGGATCTTCTCAAATGTTATGTGTCAGAGCACAAGCAACAATGGGAAAAGTATCTTCCTTTGGTGGAGTTTGCATATAACAACACTGTACATAGCTCGACAGGCAAGGCGCCTTTTGAGATTGTAGAAGGAGGGAAGAAGGTACCACCCATTTTGCATACAAAGGATAAGATCTTTGAGGCTGATCAGTATGTGGAGAGCTTGGATGAAGCTTATCGGAGAGTTAAGTTGGCCCTCCAGAAAACTCAGCAGAAGCAAAAGAAAGCCGCAAACCGTCACAGACGTGATTTACAGTTTGCATTGGGTGATTGGGTTCTTTTGCGCTTTGAAAAGGCTAGACTCAAGAAGATGAAGGGTAAAGAGCGCTTATTCCCTAAGTTGAGCATGCGATATTATGGGCCTTTTCAGGTTTTGGAAAAGATTGGTGAGGTAACCTATCGTTTGAAGTTACCAGATCACTGGAGGATTCACAATGCTTTTCACGTGAGTCTTCTTAGACCTTTCCGTGGGGATGTGCCTGAGGATGTATCAGATGAGGCTCAGCCGGAAGTTGAGGAACTTGATGAGGTTCTGATTCCAGAGCAGATACTAGCACATAAAGAAAGGAAGGTACGAGGTAAAGTTTCCCGTCGCTATCTTGTGAAGTTCAAGAACTATTCACCGATGGATGCGAAGTGGATGGAGGAAGGTGACTTAACAGATTCACCTCAGGTTTTGCAGCTTTATCTCGATGCCTTTGAGTTAGAGCCGACTCTTATTGTGGCTCATTCAGGTTCAGCAAAGCATGGGTCTGGAGTATTACCTGATGCTCAAGAGGAGGGTAGCACCTCCACTCCCTTGATACAGACAGGCTCAGATGACATCTAGAGGTCGCTTGGTGCAGATTTTATCTCACCCGAAGGTACTGAGGCTGACAGTACATCTGTTTATGGGACTTCTATGATATATGTGTACTAGTCACATGGAGATTTTTGTGGATATGTATGGTTCACAGTGGTATACAACTTGGACTATTACTATGCCATTGGTTTGCAGTGAATGTTGATACATGTGTATGGCTCAGAGAGATTGGGACGCTGATCTTGCCATATTGTATATTTCACTTTGGATATTTTGATGCATCACCAGAATGCAATCGAGGACGCTTGCCATTTTTCAAGAGGGGGGTATGTCATGGCCCTGTGAAAATGGAACAGTACAAGTGTGGGCATGGTGGTTGCAGAGTCAGAATATTTTATGATTCACATGGGGAGTGCCCGGAAAGAGTTTAAGATGTGTGGACATCCCTAGGTGTGAAGGGGGGAACTAGAAACATTAAACTTTAATGTTTATTAAAGTTTGCCCCTAGGCCTTAGTGGACCTAGGGACTTATTAAAGTTTGGGGCCCTAGGGATTATTTTGGGGAAGAGGGCCACTTTTGGAGTGTTTTCTCTCTCTTCTCTCTCTCTCTCTTCCCTTTTGGGAGTCGTGGAGCAAAAGGGACACTCTAGCGTGGAAAAGCACAAGGAAACTGAGGCGGCTGCTGTATCTGTGCTGTAGCTGCTGTTTTCTGCAAGCTGTGAGCTGAAACAGGCCGTACAAAAGCCGTACAACCATGTACGACTGCAGGTGCTGCTGAGGACAGAGAAGCGCAGGGCTGTGGGACTGATACAGGCGCCTGCAACTGCTGAATACAGGCTGTACAGTGCTGTACGACTGCAAGTACAGCCCTGTACTTTCTGCAGGTATACTGTACGGCCAGTTCTAGGGCAAGTACAGGTGCTGGACAGTACTGTAGCAGACGGCGCAGGCAACCAGTAGCAAAATCCAGCAGGCGGCTACTTCTGATTCTCTGCAGAAAGACCGTACCGTCAAGTACAGGCAAGTACAGTCAAGTACAATCAAGTACAGTGCTGTTTTTCAGATTTGTACTTTCAAGGACAGCATAAGAGTGAACATCAAGAGGAGGGTACAGGCAAGTACAAGCACATGTGTGAAGCAGGGTTGTGGATACAAGTGCCTGCAAGTACAAATTGGTGCTGTTGCTTCCTCCAGTGCTGTTTCACGAGCTGAATTTGGTAAGCTCCGTTTCTGTTCATCTATCTCTCTTTCTACTGCTTGATGTCTGTTGCAGATATGAGTTATCTGGCCCCTTGTGAGAGGAGGGGTATGGCAGATTGACAAGGGTTGAGACAGAGTTTGGACAGCACATGTATGTTTGAGCTGAGATGATGTATCATGCACTTGAGTTATGCCAAATGTATGCCCATGGCTGGCCTGCTTAGTGATCTTGGCTGATCAGAGGGAGGCACAGCGTGTTATTTAGAGACACAGATCTGTGTGCATAGATCCTCTGTGCTAAGAAGGATTTGTGGGCCGTCAGATTGGATATACAGGTGTAAACTCTTGGCTGATCTTTGTGTTGTACTCAGCCATTCATTTTATTATAATTGAATAAAGAAATACCGCAAGGGGCGCCAAGCTTTGGGGCCAACAGGTGTCGCTGTGTTTTCAGATTTGGGCACTCTAGCTCCAATCTGTTTTGTTTTATCATCTAGACTACAAGTGGACGGGTGATTGCTAATCTACCGCACTCTGGTTTTCATCAGAGGCCGGTTTCAATAGCCGATTTACCCGACTCATACCGTTTACAAGTAGAAAATAACGAATGCAAAACTTTGGACGAGACCATTCATTCCGCTCGTATCTATGATGATACAATGATCTCTTCAAAGTCTAAACCCGTTACTGACCACGGGAACAAGCACAAAAGAAAGTTCTCCACACCAATGGCTAACTCGACTGAAGGAAAGTCTTCGGACCAACCTTCAAAGAATTCAAGTTCAACACCAACGAAGAAGAAACGTCTCCTTAAAGCTTTGAAGCTCAAGGAGGAGGGACGTTGTTTCATCTGCAAAGAAAAAGGACACATGCGTAACAAGTGCCCGAAGCAAAAGGGTGCAAAGACCAACGCAGGACCCAAGCCAAAGGCAGCTAACCAGTTGTCTTTGATAGGTACGTCAGTTACTGTACTTCTAAAGTTTTTGGCTTGAATGATCTTCTCCGAGTTTATGGAGAAGTGAATGGCCATAGAATCCACATTCTTCTAGACCCTGGCAGCTCACACAACTTTGTTAACTATAAACTTGTGCAGAAATTGGGTCTTGATACAACACCCAGCGATCATACCTATGAGGTACGCCTACCTGCGGGTCGGCAAGTATGGGATCGAAAGGTGGAGATGCTACCAATCCGGATTCAGGACTACAAAGATACTCTGGAATGCTATATTATGCACCTAGAACATGTAGACTTGTTATTAGGGATTGAGTGGTTTAAGACTCTTCAAGTCCAGATAGATTGGTCTAGTCATATTTTTTCTTTTCAACATAGGACACCCAGTATAGTATCCTAGGTGATTGTATACATCCCTCTCAGAGACCCCTTGTAAATACAATTGATTTTGGAAATATAATGGATTCTTCTTTGTATACCGCTTTCCATTGTGTATTGATTCCACTTTCTTCATTTCTTATACCTTCTATGGATGTCAATGAATTAAGTGTATTTGAAAGCAAAGAATTACAGAAGATACTCCGTTCTACACCTTACACATGGGATGCCCCCGTTGGCACTACAGGCCACCTGTTTGGCTCTTCCCCCCCCCTATTGTATGATTTAGCCGCTCAGTTTTTTATACTGATGCTTGTATTTTGCAGCACCTAGGGAGAGTCTCCCGGGCTGCCATGATGTATTCACTGCTCTTCTCTCTCTTAGGAGCAAGAGAGATCTTTTGTAGCCCTTCAGGCGTTTTTATATAACTAATGAAAGGATCTTTTCTCGGAAAAAAAAAATTACAGAAGATACTTGATTCATTTCAAGATGTATTTCCTAAGGAACTGCCATCGGGCTTACCACCTGAAAGGGCAGTGGATCATCGTATTGACCTGATCCCTGGTGCTCATCCTGTTAGTATTCCACCTTACAGGATGAGCCAAGCTGAGGAAAAGAAGATGAGTTGGCTAAACAACTCGAAGAAAGGATGGGCCAGATCCGTCCAAGTAAATCACCTTGGGGTGCATCTGTGTTGCTTAGGAGAAAGAAGGACAACACCTGGAGAATGTGTATAGATTACAAGAGATTAAACAAGTTGACGATTAAGAACTGTTATCCTCTCCCTAGATCAGATGACCTGATTGACCGGTTAGCAGAAGCAAAATATTTCACGAAGATAGATTTACGTACTGGCTATCACCAGATACGTATTCATGAAAGGCATGTCGAACGAACCGCCTTTCGGACTAGGTATGGCCATTATGAGTTTCTCATATTACCTTTTGGGTTAACCAATGCTCTAGCCACTTTCCAACAAATAATGAACGATCTTTTTCGTGAATATTTGGGAAAATTTGTGGTTGTGTTCCTAGATGATATTCTGATATATAGTCCTACTCTTGAGGATCATGTTTAACACCTCACGATTGTCTTATCTATTTTAAGACAGAATCGACTATATGCTAAGTTAAGTAAATGTGAGTTTTTTATGACAGACATCATTTACTTGGGACACAAGATCACTAGAGATGAATTGAGCATTGACTATGACCGAGTTCAAAAGGTTCTGGACTGGCCTATACCACGAACAGTGAAACAACTCCGTTCTTTTCTCGGTTTTGTTGTCTTTCTTCGGAAATATGTGCGGGAGTACTCTCACCTCACACTACCGATGACCGACTTGTTGAAAGGTCGTGGACGTAAGTCAAATCAGCCTATCACTTGGAATAACGATCTGGATATGGCCTTCAGACTTTTGAAAGATAAAGTCAAGGAAGCACCTATCTTAGCATTACCCGATCCTAGTCGGCCTTATGTTCTTGAAACTGATGCTAGTGACTATGCCATCGGGGTTGCTCTATTTCAATATGGTAGACCTGTTGCTTTTGAAAGTAAAAAGCTAGACGACACTCAATCTCGTTGGCCAACCCTTGAGAAGGAGCTTTATGCTGTGATTCACGCTCTCAAGGTTTGAAGACGTTATTTATATGGCTCCAAGTTTGTGGTATTGACTGATCATCAGTCAATCAAGTATGTGTGTGATGCGAATGATTTGAGAGGAAGGAAAGCTCGTTGGGCTGAGTTAATGCATGATTTTGATTTTGAGATTCGTTATTGAAAAGGGTCCATGAATAGTGTTGCAGATGCGCTTAGTAGAATTAGAGAGGTGAATACTTTGTCGTTCATCGAGATTTCTACTGATTTATTTCAGTCATTGAGAGGGCTTTGCAGGACTGATAGTTATTTTGGTCCATTTTGGCAGAAGATCCAGGATGGGAGCTCATTGATTGACCAAGACTCAATGACAGAGCAGCCATTCAGGCTGCAAGAGGCCAGTGGATGATTCGGAATGGTTTACTATTCCGTAATGACAAAATTTGTGTACCACAGATCCCGGACATTCGGTCCAAGATTCTTAAGAAGTGTCACAACGCCCCTTCTACTGAACACCCTGGGGTACACATGACATTATCGTTAGTGAAACACACTTTTTATTCGCCAAAGATAAAAGGATATGTAGAAGATTATGTTCTCAAGTGTCAAGTTTATCAAGCAAATAAAGCTAAACGCTTTAGATAGGCTGGGTTGTTGCATCCTTTGCAAATCCCAGGTAATAAATGGAAAAGTACTTCCATGGATTTTATTACCGGATTGCCAAGAACACATCAAGGCCACGATTCTATTTGGGTTGTGTTAGATCGCTGGACAAAAATGGCTAGATTTTTACCGACCCGGAAGACCATTACAGCTACGCAATTAGCACGGTAGTTTATCGAGCAATTGTTTAGACTGTACGGGTTACCACAGGACATAGTCAGTGATAGGGACTCTAAGTTTACGAGTGATTTTTGGAAGCTTGTTTTTGAGAAGTTGGAAACAACTTTGAATTTGAGTAGCTTAGATCATCCTCAATCTGATGGCCAGACTGAAAGAGTGAATCATATGCTTCGAGCATATGTATCCAAAAGACAAAGTTCATGGGAGGATTATCTTCCTATGTTAGAATTTGCATATAACAGTACTAAGCATACGAGTATAGGTTTTAGTCCTTTCATGCTTATGTATGGGTTTCAACCTAGATCACCTGTTACAGTGGGATTTTCAGGACTTCAGCATGATGCAGCACGTAATTTTTTGCAAGATATGCAAGAAATGTTACAAGTCGCGAAGGAATCTATTAGGAGTGCTCAAGACCGAGACAGATTTTATTCTAATAGACATCGTTCACCCAGAGAGTTCTCTGAAGGAACGATGGTGTTTGCGAGTTCCGAAAGATTCCGAGACTTTACGGACAGGTCGATCTCCGAAATTATCCCCTAGATACTGTGGACCATTTCGTATTACACGACGGATTGGTTCAGTCGCATATGAATTGGATTTGCCTTCTTATGTGAAAGTTCATCCTGTATTTCATGTCAGTAGACTTAAGGAAGTACTGGGTGGAACAGACCAGTTAGTTACTCCTCAATAAATCATAGATGTCGAGGACATGACATTTGTTCCACACGAACCTGAAAAGATTCTTGGATTTCGTGAAAGAAGATTGCGTAATACGCTTATCACGGAATACAAGATCAAGTGGAAGGATCGTGTTGAGAAGGACGCTACATGGGAGACATTGACTACTCTTCAGAGAGATTACCCTGGCTTTTTAGTGAGCTCTTAGAGAAAGGGGAGTATGTCATGTGCATAGTGTGTATCTACCATGTGCTACATGCACACAAGACTAGCTTCGAGGTTTGGGAAAGCCTGGAGCTAGGCAGGCTGATTGGCGAGCTGAGTTAGGGATAGACTAACGGGTGGGTACCCAAGTATGGACGGGTGGGCGCCCAAGTGTGGACGCCCGATGACCGGCCAAGAGCCTATAAAAGAGTGGCCAAGGTTAGTCATTAGTCATATAGAGTCTTGCATGACTTTGTGAGAGCTCTATGGTCAGGAGCCTGGATCTAGTGCAAACGTGCACCTGTTCTATGCAACCGAGGCCGGCAGCAGTCTCGAGGCCCGCAAGGATAGCTTCGTGGTGGTATGGGACGTCACGAGGTAGAGATTGGTCAGTACGTCCATCTAGTTAGCTCAGCTCGTGGCTCGGTGGGGACAGCCAAGTCTTGTGGGCTTGCCCACAGCTGTCGTGGTTGGGAGGTGAGTCATGCCTGCACCCCCTTCTTGTTTGTTTGTTTGTTGCAGGTTTTGAGTCTTGTACCAGGAGCGTTCCACGAGAAGATCCGGTGGGGATTTGACAACCCTTCAGTGGATAATTTGGGACCCAATAAGGTGTACAAATCTATCTCTCTCTCTCATCTCTTAAAGTTTGAAGTGATAAAGTGGATTGCTAAAGACTCACGAAACTCAGGATAAAGAAGGCGGTGTGAGACTTTCTGTGACAGGATCCTTCATTACGCATAATTCCGCTGCATGTTACATTGGTATCAGATTCAGCGTGTCCACACACACCACATCCTAGTGTGAGAGCATCCTTGGATGGTCATACTTCGCTCCGGCACAACCACCGACTTCAGTAACATGTCTACAAAGGAGAGTACACATCAGCAGAAAGACGTCTCCCCTGAAGGAGACCTTGCTCTTCCTCCTACTACAGATACCATAGCTCTACTCCGAGCACAGAACCGGCTTCTTATGGAGCGTCTCCAACTCTTGGAGGCAACAGTATCAAAACCCGCGTCTCCAGTTACCCCTGACTTCGTCACTCTCTTCTTTCAGATGTAACAACAAAGACGAGAGGATGAAGCCAAACGTCGGGAAGAAAAAGTAGACAGACGGGACTATGAAGAAGCGCAACGCAGGCTTGAAGAAGACCGGTGTCACCATTTGGCTCCCTGAACAACAAGGTATCCTCAAATAAATGCAAAGATAGATTCTCTCCGGATCTTTCTATGCATTTAGAAACCAGTTTGACTGGTGAATCACCCTCGGGATGTCCAGTATTTGGACTTTGCTAATATGATCAGTAGTCCTATGAGATGGATTGATATTTCCAGAGGGATGAGAGCTTTGCTGATATGATCAGTAGCTCGTCTGGCAGTGCTAGTGTGACTAGTAGGCCTGGAGGTGTGACCAGTATGACTGGGAACACTGGAACTCGGGGTCATCTAGTATGACTAGATTCCTGAGTGAGATACATGGCTTGCGAACGGGGGATTTCCAATGTATATTTGCATATGCACTTCATTTTATGTATGTGCGAAGATAAAAGATTTACTAGATGCATGACTTGTTTTCATGTCCTGCATGCTTGCCCATGTTTGGTCTCGTAGCGCTGGGGACGCCCAGAACTTCTGGCTACGAGACTGTGGGGATGCCTTTGCTTGTTAATTTGCGATTGGCTTTTTGCAAGCACTAAATTTGACCGTCAAAAGGCTCAAAAATAATGTCTAAGGCTTAGTTATATTTTTATAAGGTGGAGAGTGTTCACACCCACATTAAAAATGGGTGTGAACACCCCAATAGTAGGCACACAAAATTTTGAAATATCTAATCGTGCCATTTCTGAAGGCTTATGATGCTTTGAAATAAAACAAATAAAAAGGCCACATGAAAAACATCCAGAGCCCTCGCATCCTTATGGAATGATGGTTGGCTGGTTGGCGAAGAACCTGGCACCGTTTGACGTTTTCGCACACGGACGGGAGGCGCTGAAGAGGCAGTCGGCGAATTGAAGCGAAGAATATACACACCTTCTTCTTCTTCTCTGGGAACCGACCGACTGAAGCTAAACAGGGGTTACTTTTCTCTTGTTCTCTCTCCTGCAGCCGACTGAAGCAAGAAGTCGCCTTACTCTCTCTCACAGGCGGCCAGACACCTTTTCTCTCTTCTTATCTGCCAGCTGACTGAAGTATTCAAAGTTCTCTTTTTCTCTCTCACTCAGGCTGGACTGAATCGCAAGCATCATTCCTTATTTTCCCACGAAAACAGAATTTTCTCTCATGGGATTAACGAAAATTTCGGTCTCTCTTCCTCTCATGCAGGGCTGAAACAGAGTATCATCTTTCTCTTTCATGGACTAAATGAGGAGTAAAATCTTTCTCTTTCTCACACCAGACTGAACCAGCAGGTGTTCACACTTTGTTTCTCCCAAGACTAACAAATAGATGGTTGGGAACAGTTGGTTACAAAGTCCTTTATACCCCACAAAATAGTATGCTGTGCAGAACTGCATAAAAGTAAGGAGTGTCCCTCTACCCCGATACTGAGCTGCCAACAGGGAGGTACAGCATGATAAAGTTCTACATCACCCTCTACTCTTGATTCCACATCCATGTGTACTTTGAAGGAATAACTAATGGGAGGTATGTATTCTGAAAATGATTCTATTTGGATTGAGGACCAAGTGGCCAAGGTTCTGTAAGAGAAACTAATCTAGTGTGAGAACTGGGAGTGCTTGTGAGGTCCACATAGTAGACTACGTGAGACTGGGCTTCTCCTGTGAGATCCACACTAGGTTGGTGAGCTAGAAACACCCCTTGCCTTGGGCTTGCGCGGTGGCACTTGTTTTGCTTTGTTTTCATACTTGATACTTGGAAATCAGGTGCAAGAGCATCCTCTACATGTATCTGAAAGTACTCCCTGTAACAAAGTAATAAAGTTTTATTTCCGGGGGGAGGGGGGGGGGGGGGGGGGGGGGGGGGGGAGAAGGGGAGGGCCAGCCCGTTCCGGACCCATTGTGTTGTCAGTTCCTCCAAACCTTTTATACTCATTGAGTGTGGGTGAGTGTGGTTATAATTGGTGAAGCTATCTGTACTTAGTGTCTTTAATGTGAAGTTTAATATTCTTAGAAATTTGGATTGTACTACCCACTCTCAGGCATCAGCCTGAACTCGCCACTCGGGAGCACCAACGAGAGCTCGATCGAGAGCGCATGTTACTCAAACACCAACGGGAAAAGAAGGCCTTGCATCTGAAATATCAGCACCTCTCTTCAGTTTCCCCACCCATAGGTGCCACCAGCCAGCATCCCGCGACATCAAAACCATCATCCGAACTCAACCGAATTTTAGTAAGTATGATGGTAAGTGTGATCATTTAGTTGTCAAACAATTTATTCATCAGTTTAATGCTTATTTTCCACTGGCAAACAGATCCTCAAGACAAAGTCCACGTAGCAGCTCCCCACCTCACGGCAGCTCCCCACCTCACGGGTGAGGCAGTCACTTGGTGGCAAAATTGGTCTAGTATCCATCCATACCACATCACAAGCGTCACAACTTTTCGTTGGCATACCTTTGTCCATGACCTTAAGACCAAATTTCTCCATCCCCAGTATTTGACCAACCTGGCAGATGAGTTCTATGGACTCGAACAGAACGGGTCACCCGTGCTTCAGTTTTCTGATAAGGTTTTAACTTTAGCACAACAGTTAGGGTTATCTGAGCAGGCCAAGATGGATCAATTCATTCATGGATTAGATCCTAACATCCGGTTCACAGTTCGAAACTTTGAAGCCTGCACATATGACCGGGCTTTGGCTCTGGCTCAAAATGAAGAAATGAAGATAAACGGAGGCAAGCCTAAGAAACTGCAGTCTAGTACCAAACCTCAGCAGCAGTAGCAATCTACTTCGCAGCCGGGGAAAGGTAATGTGTCTTCTGAAGGTGATAAGAAGGACGGCAATTCTAGCTCTAGTTCAGGGGTAAGAAAAATAAGGAATCCAAACCTAAGAAAACCCTGAGAATAACCTAACGCAGGCATCACTGGAGGCTATCTTCCTCCAAAGAAGCAAAGAAAGTACCACTCAAAGAACAGATGTTTTTTTTGTCATACCATTGGGCATGGGAACAAGGATTGCCAGAAATGGCAAACGGAGCAAGCCTCCAAACCACCTTCTTCCAGAGTTGCCACAACATCTCCTGCTCGTCCAACCCCGTCTACTACCTACCACCAACGCAATTCAGCTTTTACCTTCTATACATCCTATGCTATCCGTGGTATTTAATGCTAAGCACGAGGGTGAGAGTGATGCTGCACATAAAAGCCTCATCCGAGCTTATGGCTCTGCCAAGGGCCGCTAGTTGAGTGTCATTTTTGACATGGACAGTTCTAAGGACGCCATATCTCCCCAGTTGGCTTAGTGTCCTATCATTTGGAGGTGGACGGGTTTACACCTGGTCTCCGCACCCACATATCTCAAAAGGCACATCAGTTTCCTTTTCAAGTTCAAAAGGTCTCATTCCAACGAGATTTCATTGTCTCTCCTCTGTTGGGATGTGACATGATTTTAGGAATCCAGTGGTTTCACCAATATGAACCCATTCTGTCAAATCCCCACAGATCCCCTCGTGATCGATCTTGGTTCGAAACTCGAATCCTGCAAACAAACGAACAAACAAACAAGCAAGGGGGTGCAGGCCTGACTCACCACCCAACCATGACGACCGTGGGCAAGCCCACAGTCTTGGCTGTCCCCACCGAGCCACGAGCTGAGCTAACTAGGATGACGTACCGACCAATCTCCTCCTCGCGACGTCCCATACCGCCACAAAGCTGCCCTTGCGGGCCTCGAGATTGTTGCCGGCCTCGACTGCATAAAGCAGGTGCACGTCTGCACTAGATCCAAGCTCCAAGACCATAGAGCTCTCACAAACTCGCGAGACTCTCTATAATGAAATAACTAACCTTGGCCACCCTTTTATAGGCTCTTGGCCGGTCATCGGGCGTCCACAATTGGCCGCCCGTCCATACTTGGGTGCCCGCCCGTTAGTATATCCCTAACTCAGCTCGTCAATCAGCCTGCCTAGTTCCAAGCTTCCCCAAGCCTCGAAACTAGTCTTGCATGCGTATAGCACACGGTAGATACCCACTGTGCACATGACATACTCCCCTTCCTCTAAGAGCTCACTCCTGAGCTCACTAAAAAGCCAGGGTAATCTCTCTGAAGAGAAGTCAATGTCTCCCATGTAGCGTCCTCCTCAACACGATCCTTCCACTTGATCTTGTATTCCGTGATAAGCGTATGACGCAATCTTCGTTCACGAAAACCAAGAATCTTTTCAGGATCGTGCGGAACAAATGTCATGTCCTGGACATCTATAATTTCTTGACGAGTAACTAACTGATCTGCTCCACCCAGTACTTCCTTAAGTCTACTGACATGAAATACAGGATGAACTTTCACATAAGAAGGCAAATCCAATTCATATGCGACTGAACCAATCCATCGTGTAACACGAAATGGTCCACAGTATCTAGGGGATAATTTCGGAGATCTACCTGTCCGCAAAGTCTCGGAATCTTTCGGAACTCGCAAATACACCATCGTTCCTTCAGAGAACTCTCTAGGTGAACGATGTCTATTAGAATAAAACCTGTCTCGGTCTTGAGCACTTCTAATAGATTCCTTCGCAACTTGTAACATTTCTTGCATATCTTGCAAAAAATTACGTGTTGCATCATGCTGAAGTCCTGCAAATCCTACTGTAACAGGTGATCTTGGTTGAAAACCATACATAAGCATGAAAGGACTAAACCCTGTACTCGTATGCTTAGTACTGTTATATGCAAATTCTAACATAGAAAGATAATCCTCTCATGAACTTTGTCTTTTGGATACATATGCTCGAAGCATATCCTCCAGAATGTGATTCACTCTTTCAGTCTGGCCATCAGATTGAGGATGATCTGAGGAACTCAAATTCCAAGTTGTTTCCAACTTCTCAAAAAGAAGTTTCCAAAAATCACTCGTAAACTTAGAGTCCCTATAACTGACTATGTCCTGCGGTAACTCGTACAGTCTAAACAATTGCTCGATAAACTGCCGAGCTAATTGCGTAGCTGTAATAGTCTTCCGGGTTGGTAATCTAGCCATTTTTGTCAAGCGATCTACCACAACCCAAATAGAATCGTGGCCTTGATGTGTTCTTCGCAATCCGGTAACAAAATCCATGGAAATACTTTCCCACTTATTACCTGGGATTTGTAAAGGATGCAACAACCCAGCCTGTCTAAAGCGTTCAGCTTTATTTGCCTGACAAATCTGACACTTGAGAACATAATCTTCTTCATACCCTTTCATCTTCGGCCAATAAAAAGTGTATTTCACTAATGATAGCGTCCTATGTACCCCAGGGTGTCCAGCAGAAGGGGCGTCGTGACACTCCCTCAGAATCTTGGACCTAATGTTCGGGATCTGTGGTACACAAATTTTGTCATTACGGAACAACAAACCATTCCGAATCATCCACTGACCTCCTGCAGCCTAAATAGTAGACTGCTCAGTCACCGAGTCTTGGTCAATCAATGAGCTCCCGTCCTGGATCTTCTGCCAAAATGGACCAAAATAACTATCAGTCCTGCAAAGCCCTCTCAATGACTGAAATAAGTCAGTAGAAATCTCGGTGAACGACAAAGTATTCACCTCTCTAATCCGACTAAGCGCATCTGCAATATTATTTATGGACCCTTTCCGATAACGGATCTCAAAATCAAAATCTTGCATTAACTCTGCCCAACGAGCTTTCCTGCCTCTCAAATCATCCGCATCACACACATACTTGATTGACTGATGATCAGTCAATACCACAAACTTGGAGCCATATAAATAATGTCTCCAAACCTTGAGAGCATGAATCACAGCATAAAGCTCCTTCTCAAGGGTTGGCCAACGAGATTGAGTGTCGTCTAGCTTTTTACTTTCAAAAGCAACCGGTCTACCATCTTGAAATAAAGCAGGCCCGATAGCATAGTCACTGGCATCAGTTTCAAGAACATAAGGCCGACTAGGATCAGGTAATGCTAAGATAGGTGCTTCCTTAACTTTATCTTTCAAAAGTCTGAAGGCCATATCCAACTCGTTATTCCAAGTGATAGGCTGATTGGACTTATGTCCACGACCTTTCAATAAGTCGGTCATCGGTAGTGTGAGCTGAGAGTACTCCCGTACAGATTTCCGAAGAAAAACTACAAAACCGAGAAAAGAACGAAGTTGTTTCACTGTTCGCGCGGTATAGGCCAGTCCAAAACCTTCTGAACTCGGTCATAGTCAATGCTCAATCCATCTCTAGTGATCTTGTGTCCCAAGTAAATGATGTCGGTCATAAAGAACTCACATTTACTCAATTTAGCATATAGTCGATTCTGTCTTAAAATAGATAAGACAATCGTGAGGTGTCTGACATGATCCTCAAGAGTACGGCTATATATCAAAATATCATCCAGGAACACCACCACAAATTTTCCCAAATGTTCACGAAAAAGATCGTTCATCATTTGTTGGAAAGTGGCTGGAGCATTGGTTAACCCAAAAGGTAATACGAGAAACTCGTAATGGCCATACCTAGTCCGAAAGGCGGTTCTTTCGACATGCCTTTCATGAATACGTATCTCGTGATAGCCAGTACGTAAATCTATCTTCGTGAAATATTTCGCTCCTGCTAACCGGTCAATTAGGTCATCTGATCTAAGGAGAGGATAACGGTTCTTAATAGTCAGCTTGTTCAATCTTTTGTAATCTATACACATTCTCCAAGTATTGTCCTTCTTTCTCCTAAGCAACACAGGTGCACTCCAAGGTGATTTACTTGGACGGATCTGGCCCATCCTCAAATAATCTTCGAGTTTTTTAGCCAACTCATCTTCCTCAGCTTGGCTCATCCTATAAGGTGGAATACTCACAGGATGAGCACCAGGGATCAAGTCAATACGATGATCTACTGCCCGTTCAGGTGGTAAACCTGATGGCAGTTCCTTAGGAAATACATCTTGAAACGAATCAAGTATCTTCTGTAATTCTTTGCTTTCAAACACACTTAATTCATTCACATCCATGGAAGGGATGAGAAAAGAAGAAAGTGGAATCAGTTACAATGGAAAGCGGTATACAAAGAAGAATCCATTATATTTCCAAAATCAATAGTATTTACAAGAGGTCCCTGAGAGGGATGGATACAATCACCTAAAATACTATACTTGATGTCCCTATGCTGAAAAGAAAAAACATGACGAGACCAATCTATTTGGACATTAAGAGTCTTAAACCACTCAATCCCTAATAACAAGTCTACATTTTCCAGATGCATGACATAGCATTCCAGAGTATCTTTGTAGTCCTGAATCTGGATTGGAAGCATCTCCACCTTGCGATCCCAAACTTGTCTTC
The DNA here is from genome assembly GCF_041138505.1 of Cibotium barometz. Taxonomy (NCBI): domain Eukaryota; kingdom Viridiplantae; phylum Streptophyta; class Polypodiopsida; order Cyatheales; family Cibotiaceae; genus Cibotium; species Cibotium barometz. The sequence continues at coordinate 29,903,112 of NC_141083.1, forward strand.
CCACAGGTAGACGTACCTCATAGGTATGGTCGCTGAGTGTCGTATCAAGACTCAATTTCTGCACAAGTTTGTAGTTAACAAAGTTATGCGAACTGCTAGGGTCTAAAAGAATGTGAATTTGATGGCCATTCACTTCTCCATAAACTCGGAGAAGATCATGCATGCCAAATACCTTAGAATTGAACAGACAATCAGAACAAGTACTAGGGCGAGAAAGTACAGTAATTGACGTACCTGTCAACGACAACTGGTTAGCTGCCTTTGGCTTGGGTCCTGCGTTTGACTTGGTACCTTTTTGCTTTGGGCACTCATTACGCATGTGTCCTTTTTCTTCGCAGATAAAACAACGTCCTTCCTTCTTGAGCTTCAAAGCCCTAAGGAGTCGTTTCTTCTTCGCTGGTGTCGAACTTGAATTCTTCGAAGGTTAGTCCGAAGACTTGCCTTCAGTCGTGTTAGCCATAGGTGCGGAGAACTTTCTTTTATGCTTGTTCCCCTGCTCGGTAACGGGTTTCGACTTGGAAGAGACCATCGTATCATCATAGATACGAGCTGAATGAATGGCCTCGTCCAATGTTTTACATTTGTTATTTTTAACCTGTAATCGGTACGAGTCTGGTAAACCAGCTACGAAAAACCCCAACAGAGTAGTGGGATCCATCTTTGTAGCTTTCATCTGCAAGTCACGAAACTTCTGGAGGTAGACCTCATAAGTGAGGTGCTGCGAGGTCATGGTCAAAGCTGAAAACCGGGCAACAACATCATAATCATCCTCTTTCTTGAGGAATTCTTTCTTGAAGATATCTTCAAATTGTGCCCAAGTCGTTGGCTTTGGGTTCAGTTCCTTCCACCAAAGCAAAGCTTTGCCGGACAGGAAACCTGCTGCTAACTGTATCTTCTTTCCGTCATCATATGGATGAAACTGAAAGTGAACTTGCCACTTGTGTAGCCAAGTGTCCACGATCTCCTTGGTTCTCTGCTTTTGCTCGCCCCCGAACGGTTCCGGAGTAATATTGGGGCCTAAAGCAGAAGCCAAGGTATCCATTCCCGAGAAAGTAGAGAGGGTAGTGGTCAAGAGAGCGATGGAGTTCTGCAAAGCCTGCATCTGGGCTGCGATTTGTGCCTGACGTTCCGTCGAAGAAGCTTCGAGAGCTACTTTGAACTCTTGGAAATCTGATTTTGACACAAACTCGTCAAAAAGATCGGCATCAGTGCCTTCCGTAGCCGGCAAGCCTTCGCGTTCCACGAGGGGCTCCAACTCTGATTCTTGGGTCGACATCGTGAAGAGGGTATGCAGAGAGAAAATTCGATCTTTGCACAATGAAAGTGCGAGCGAACTCGAGAGCTTGAGAGCTTGAAAACTTGAGAACTTAAGAACTCGAGAGATGTGTGGCAAGAAGCCCACTAGAGGGGGTTTATAAAGGTTTCCCAAAAGCCAAAAAAAAACTCGAAAAGCTAGGCTTAGCTTTTGCTTTAGCTGTTGTGTTTTTTTTTTCGTGAATATATATATATATATATATATATATATATATATATATATATATATTTTTTAATATATATATATATATATGGATATATATATTCGCTTTTCTTAAAAAAATAAACACCTTTGGAAACCTTGGAGAGGGGAGGACTTTTAAACCTTTTTTAAAAAAAAATTTAAACTCCCCTAAAAAAAACAAAAAACGAAAGCACTAAAAACGATACTTTCCTTACGTGTTTTTTTTTTTCTCAACCTCCTAGATTAGCCCGTGAACTGCTGGCTGCTGACGTCGCCATGCTGCAGTCGCCAACCACTACAGGCACCCAATCGCACGTCGACGGCTGCTGCTGACACGCTGTCCTCCGCCTGCAAGAGTCCGCGTGGGCCTGGGTTTTCATGGCAGCGTGGCCCTGCCGGCCTGGCCTGGGTTCGCTTGGCCTAAGCGCCGCCTGGGCTGGCTGCGCTAGCCTGGCCACAAGGCCACGTGGCCTGGCCTAGCCGCCGGCCTGGCCTGGTTGCTTGGCCGCCTAGTCTTAGGCGCCTCCAGCCCGCCGTTAGCCACTGCCTGCAAACATGCCAACGCATCCACCTGCGCGCGTAGCCACGTGCTCTCTCGCTCATGCGTTCAACGAAAGCAACATGCTTTTTCGCTCTTTTTTTTTTTTGTTTTCTCTCCCTGCAAGTTATGCAACTGCACACAAGGCCTCTTCTTTGCTAAGCAATCAACCCTACTTACACTACCATCTCCCATCAACATGGGGTTCTTTGATGAAGAAAAAACACATACAAAACTGAAAACTGCAGTATGCACAGAAAAAACAGCAAGCTTTTTTTACACATACCGTTCTTCGACCTCTTCTTCTCTACCTACCGACTTGCTCGTTCACGAGGTATGCTCTGATACCACTGTCAAATCCCCACGGATCCCCTCGTGATCGATCTTGGTTCGAAACTCGAATCCTGCAAACAAACGAACAAACAAACAAGCAAGGGGGTGCAGGCCTGACTCACCACCCAACCATGACAGCCGTGGGCAAGCCCACAGTCTTGGCTGTCCCCACCGAGCCACGAGCTGAGCTAACTAGGATGACGTACCGACCAATCTCCTCCTCGCGACGTCCCATACCGCCACGAAGCTGCGCTTGCGGGCCTCGAGATTGCTGCCGGCCTCGGCTGCATAAAGCAGGTGCACGTCTGCACTAGATCCAGGCTCCAAGACCATAGAGCTCTCACAAACTCGCGAGACTCTCTATAATGAAATAACTAACCTTGGCCACCCTTTTATAGGCTCTTGGCCGGTCATCGGGCGTCCACACTTGGCCGCCCGCCCGTCCATACTTGGGTGCCCGCCCGTTAGTATATCCCTAACTCAGCTCGTCAATCAGCCTGTCTAGTTCCAAGCTTCCCCAAGCCTCGAAACTAGTCTTGCATGCGTATAGCACACGGTAGATACCCACTGTGCACATGACACATTCCTAATTGGGGACAGGACACTTTTATTATCTCTAAAGGTTTTCCTGAGCCTATCATGCTTTGTTGGGATAGGAGCATTCTTGGCATTCCTATGATTTCTCAACTCCAGGCCCGACGAGCTATCCACAAGGGAGCAGAAGGAGCATTGATTTATGCTCAGACAGCTTCTATCTCATTGATAACACTTGTCTCATCTTCTTCTTCTTCAGTCCCCCAGTTGGCAGATCTTCTTTCTCATTCAGACTTTTTGCTTAAGGATGATCTCCCACCCAGTTTCCCACCCTCTCGTCTTGAGGATTATCATATCGATTTGGTCCCTAGGGCAGAACCTCCTAGCAAGTTTTCCTCTTTTCTTTCCAAGACTTTCAAGGGCAAGCTAGAACAGCAACCAATACTCAAAACATTTGAAACATGTTCCTTATGGACGAGTTTTCCCAGTCAACACAGACCACCAGGTACTTAAGTGGCTCCCGACGATGCCAAGTGCCCAATGGAGTGATCGGCACACCAGATGGAGTCAGCTCTTCCACCAGTTTGGAGGACTGAACAAGTACATCCCTGGTAAGCATTACTCAGTGGCCGATGCTCTTAGTAGAAAGACCCGCATCCAAACTATGCAAGAGTCTACCATTCTCAACATCTCTGGAAATGTAACGTGCGGAAGCTCTGGGTAGCCTTCTTTCAGCCCTAAACACTCTTGGAAACCTTCTGATGCAAAAACGCACCATCTGATGCAAAAACGCAGGTAGAGAGAGAGTAGAGAGAGAGAGTGAAGTGCTGGAAATTCAGTATATACTATGGTACAAAAAGGTACATATCTTGCAGCCCTTGGCTGCCTGCTTGAAAAGGTGGTAAAACACCAAAACCTATCCCCTATGGGACCTCTAGTGATCCCAACCCCTAGTGGGTTTGAATGAATAAACCATAGAGCAAGGGTGCCTTTATATAGGCCTTGGGATCCATTAGAAACTGGCCGACTGCTGGTCGGCCAGCAGCCCTGCCATAAAATACCAAAACGCATGCTCTTTTATTAGTTGCTCTTCACTTTATGATGCGCTTCAGCCCCTGGCCTTTCTAGAATCAGCCGACCCTGTTATAATCAGCCGACACCTCCTGTCCTGCAGCCGACTCACTTCTGCAGCCAGCCTACTGCACTTATCTGGATCCCACTTGTCCTGCTCCACGTCCACTTCAGATGATACACCTGAAGCTCTGATCATTCTGGTTCTACCTATCTTCATGGTCTTTATCTGTTTGCCTCTTCTGGATCTAGCCCTGAGAATGTCCATGGCATCTGTGATGCACATGACATCCCCCTCTGCTAAACTTGATGACGGGAATCCAACCTGCTCTTGGATGACTGTCATCATCCCAATCCTGTCCCGAAGTCCCTCTGTCATCATCCATCCCTGGCAAACCTTTTTCTCTGAAAATCCGGTCTGTTCTCCAAACCACTGTGTCTCTGATGAAGATCTATGCATCTGGTCTTCCTCTAGTCCACAATCCATTCCTGCCCTGGCTCTGAACACCGTCTTGGTCTTCATTCCTGGAACTGAGTCTAGCACTCTCACATCACCCTTGGAGGATCAACCTCCCTTGGGACCGTTACCTGAGAACCTATCTGGCTCACGGAACTGCCATCCCCATCTGGCACTGTGGAACACCACCAACAAACCTCCTGGGAGTTCTTCCCGATCTGTGTTCCCGCCTTGGGCTTCGAATCCGTGTACTTTCCTGTACCTTGGACCTGTACACCATCATCTGGGACTGATTCAGTGTTTAGCTTGGCTGAGCCTGATGCTCTGATACCAATGTAACGTGCGGAAGCTCTGGGTAGTCTTCTTTCAGCCCTAAACACTCTTGGAAACCTTCTGATGCAAAAACGCACCATCTGATGCAAAAACGCAGGTAGAGAGAGAGTAGAGAGAGAGAGTGAGAAGTGCTGGAAATTCAGTATATACTATGGTACAAAAAGGTACATATCTTGCAGCCCTGGTAAAACACCAAAACCTATCCCCTATGGGACCTCTAGTGATCCCAACCCCTAGTGGGTTTGAATGAATAAACCATAGAGCAAGGGTGCCTTTATATAGGCCTTGGGATCCATTAGAAACTGGCCGACTGCTGGTCGGCCAGCAGCCCTGCCATAAAATACCAAAACGCATGCTCTTTTATTAGTTGCTCTTCACTTTATGATGCGCTTCAGCCCCTGGCCTTTCTAGAATCAGCCGACCTTGTTATAATCAGCCGACACCTCCTGTCCTGCAGCCGACTCACTTCTGCAGCCAGCCTACTGCACTTATCTGGATCCCACTTGTCCTGCTCCACGTCCACTTCAGATGATACACCTGAAGCTCTGATCATTCTGGTTCTACCTATCTTCTACTGGTTCATGGTCTTTATCTGTTTGCCTCTTCTGGATCTAGCCCTGAGAATGTCCATGGCATCTGTGATGCACATGACAGGAAAAGACTTGTATAACATAGAAGATTAGTTTGTCGATTCCGCAGAGTTTGGTACTCAACCCAGTTTGGTCCTCAATTCTGAGCCTGGCCATTATTTAGTTCACAGACAGGCAAATAAGTCTAGACGAGATGTCCACTTCAAAGAAGGGGATAGAGTCTATTTGCATATCATGTAACAGAGATTGAAACAAGTGGACAAACTTTGTCCCAAGCTTTCTTTCCGTAGTTTTGGACCCTTTCTTATAGTTAAAAAGTTAAGTGATGTCTCCATGAAATTGAAGTTGCCTAAGAGTTGGACGATGCATGATGCTTTCCATGTTTCTTGCCTAAAACCATTTGTTAGACCAGAAATATTTGATGTATTAGATGAACAGCAGCCCGACGTGGTAGACGAATCAGAGATCATTGAGCTTGAGCAAATCCTTCTTCATCATTGGAAGCATGGTTCCGGTCCAAGACTCCGTCAATTCTAAACAAAGTTCCGAGATCGAGGTACCCACGAAACCATATGGCTAGACGAGGAATTCTTTCAAGAGTACCCCCAATTATTGGCGAACTACTTGGAAGCCATGAACCTGCCGCCAAGATAAGCAGGAGGGAATGTCACATGCACTCCGTACTGTAGTGCATGGTGACAAGATGGCTCATCATCAATGCTCCATTGTACAGCAGTAGAACCCTTAAGGATTTGATATTGTCGTACGCCGTGACCCCATTCTCATCCTCAGTCCAAGATATATCAAGCACGAGCTACGCACATCATTCCTCAGCCCCTTGGAGAGTCACATAGTCAGTCAAGTCCCTTAACCCACTTGGAGAGAATCATTCATGCATAGTCAGTCAAGTCCCTTAACCCACTTGGAGAGAATCATTCATGCATATAGAGTCCATAGAAGCCTTAGGGTTTGCATCAGAGCATGATTGCATTTTACATATCATTCATCTCATATGCACATAGACCACTACAGAAGCCTTGGAATATCATCTAGTATTTTTACCATATCTTACAACATTTATTCTGGCATTTTTACCATTTGTTTCAGCAACATCCATTTATTCTAGTCGTGTAGCAATTTATTGCTACAGCCGGCCAGTTTCCCAAGCAGCCGACCAGCAGCTAATGCATATAAATAGCATCGATTCATATCAGTTAATCCATCATCATCATATTTGGAGCTACTAAGCGAATCAGCCCCTCAGCCTTGGGAGCATTAACGCTTGGAGCATACAGCCTTTCATCATCATCAAAACGCATCACATACAGAATTCAGCAAAGGAGGCGATTCAGCACCTTGCGTTTTCAACATACAAACAGAATTCAGCATACCAACTAATCATCGTTTTGCTACAGCCTTATCGGTGAAGGTAAAATGCATTGTGTTCGAAACGTCGTGCCAACCACACAAGCACGGAATGCCCCCACCTAAGACCAAGACAAGGAGGAATCTGGTGTGTGTACTCCATGAGGATGGGAAACCATGATACTGCCCATTGCTACAAGAGTCAACCTCAGGCGGCAGCAACCACTAGTTGCACCAACTCCACCTGCCCAACACCTGGCTTTGACGGCAAGACCCGTGCTTTCCAACGCAGCCGTATGTGCCTCAAAGAGGAGTTCTAAGAGTCAACCACCACCCATTCCTAGAGTAACCCCCATGAACCAATTAACCTTGATGGAAATACCTGAGGGGGAGAAAGAGGGAATCGGGGGAGACACTAACTACCTAGAACCACTAGAGGCTCACAGTCACCCAAGTCAAATCCAAGGCCCTGAAGCTAGAAAGCCAATTAATCAAGAACTTTGGCAAAAGATGAGAAATTTTTTATTATTATTAAAATATTAAAGCAAAAAGAGAAAAGCAAAGCATAAAGTATAGCTTTTGGCAAAAAGCAAGGCTTCCCCAAGGTATAAAAGAAGCATGAACCTGTTAGAAATCTAGCATGGTATCATACTAAACTAAAACATGAGGAAGACTGCAAAGGAATGAAGCAAAACTGAGAGATATTTCCATTGAGTGACCCCTGAATAAATAGGGCCAAGTACAAGACATTGAGCAAGAGTGCTTATGGGATAAATGTAGAGGTGCCACATGGCACACACTCAAGACTCAAGACAAAAACTGAGACTAGACAAATGTAGACTAGAGAAATAGTACACCTAGTGTGCACTTATTTCCAACACCCTCCTTAAGTGGACACTAGGAGGAAGACAGAAAGACAAGACTAGAAGACAGACATAAAGACCGATAGACTGAGAGACAAGACAGAAGACATGACAGACAACGATCCTGAGACACCCCTCCTCTAGTGATATCCTCATATGGGTCCACAAGGGTAGGGACAAGAGTGGATCATAGACAGACAGAGAGAGAGGCAATCAGCCAGTAGAGTGGTCCCACAGAGAGAGAGACTGTCAGATAGACATGAGAGAGTCTGACAAATAGAAGATAAATGGGGACATTGACAGAAAATGCCAAAGAGAATGTGGGTAGCTAATCCACAAAAGAGAGGCATATAGACTGATAGACAGAGTGTCAGAGACATATGATTGTAAGATCACACAAGATAGACACACAGACAGAGAGACTGACTGATTGTAGATAGACAGAGAGATGGACCTTGATAGATAATCCCTCCTCAAGGGCAATCCTCCTGCTAGAGTGGGTAATGCAGGGGTGCCTCTTGGATAGGGACAAAGATAAGTCCATGTAGACATGACATTACCCCATGATCTACATCATTGGTGATCAATGGTGGTAGATAGCATGAAAGCATAGACAATTATGAGAGAGATGGGAAGGTCTTACCATATTTGGCAGTGTCTAATCCCGTACAAGATAGAGAAGTAAATGAAATTCAGAACTGAGATTTTTTATTTTTCAAGAAATAGAGAGTAGACTGAAAATACTTCTTAGATGGAGAGTGCCTTGAGCTGCTGCTGTAGAGGTTGCTGGAGTAGAAGATGGAGACATGGAAGTTGGAGTGGAGGCCGGAGGAGAAGATGATGAGGCACAAACTGACTGAACAGCAGCACCCGGCCTGGTATAGAAAGCAGCTCCACGAACACGCAGCAACGAGAGAATGGCGGGGCAGACAGGAGCGGCCAGAGGCTGAGGAGACGAGCGGGCAGTTCCAGCAGGAGATGGCGGGGCAGATGCAGCGCAGGCCTTGCTGGACATGAAGAGGCAGAGGCGTAGAAGGGGGCGCGGTCCAGGGGAAGATGGCGCAGATTTGCAGCAGGCTGGAGCCGAATCGTGGCAACAGAAATATGGCGGGGCAGAGATTGCGCAGGAGCAGGAGCAGGAGCAGCACGAACTGCAGCTGAAGAGGTGCGGCCAGATGTAGAGGCCAACAGGAGCAGCCGGTGGGCAGAAACAGGAAATGGCGCGCAGATTTTTGGGGCAGATGTCGGAGAAGGATAGCGGGGCAGAGGTAGAGGATATCTGGGAGAGGTAAACTGAAAGGAGAAGATGGAGATGATGCAGCTATGGTTGCAGCAGACTAAGGGGAGAGATGAGGGATCTTCATGGCTCTAATACCATGTTAGAAATCTAGCATGGTATCATACTAAACTAAAACATGAGGAAGACTGCAAAGGAATGAAGCAAAACTGAGAGATATTTCCATTGATGTGACCCCTGAATAAATAGGGCCAAGTACAAGACATTGAGCAAGAGTGCTTATGGGATAAATGTCGAGGTGCACATGGCACACACTCAAGACTCAAGACAAAAACTGAGACTAGACAAATGTAGACTAGAGAAATAGTACACCTAGTGTGCACTTATTTCCAACAGAACCTCCCCCGTCTCCTCATCCATGAAAGCTTGGAGATTATCCTCACCTTCATCATCATCAAGTGTGTGGAGAGCAAGGTAATCATCATCAACATCATCTTCATCATCTTCGCCTACTCGCCACCGTCGCCCAAAGTCAACCACCACCCAACTTCGCCCACCGCTTCTGATCGCCGTCATTGCCACCTGTCCAGCCCTGCCCGCCGCCCATAGCCATCAGCGCTGCTAGCGTTTTCCTCCCGATGCACAGCAGGCGGATCGGCAATCGCACTCATATCCGCCAATTGGGTGTTTGCTTTTTCGAGAAGCTTCTTGAGGATTTTCTTGAAGATTGGGTATTGAGTTCACTTGGATTTAGACTTGGAACTTCGACTTAGACTTGGATTTGGACTTGGACTTGGACTTGGACTTGGACTTGGACTTGGATATTGGATATTGGATCTGGTACTAGCCCGGTGAGAGATTCTTGTGGGTCATCCCTGTGGTGTGCTCAGGCAATAGAGATCTCATGTCCCGATATCGACTTCGACTTGGAATTCTACATCAGCATGTTTGTTTGCTTTTGTATTCATTGTTGTATTGATCCTTGCCAGCGTGCCCATGGATTGTTCTTGAATAAATTCAAGAAAGGGGGCGGGGCCTGTTCCCCGCTCAGTGTGGTGTACAATGCAAAGTTCTCTAACCCCTTTTTCTTGCTCCACACCACTGAGGATGGCTTTATACTTAGACCGAGCTACATGGATACCCATCTGTCTCATGGATTGAGGTGCGCCATTGGGCAGATCCACACTTCTTCACATCAGTTAGAGATAGAGACAGGCAGATTTAGAGGCATACCTCCAGGGGACAGGATTTGTCAGATTTGTTGGATAGAGCCAGAACCAGAGGAGCACTACATCTGTCGCTGCATAGCATATTATGAGATTCGAGGGCGCTACCATTGCCTTTTCAGAGAGGGATTTGGACCACTGGCTAGAGTCGTGGACTATTGTGATCAGCGATGCTTGGGTTTTTATCTCCTAGAGATCTGCACGCTCAGAGAGTCCATTATCAGGAGCAGACGCCCGACTGGCAGGGAGTCCACACAGAGACATATTACTGACTTCTCTAGAGGGACTACCCGGGAGAGGACATAGCCGACAGCCCAGCAGTGGGCACCCCGTGGGACTCTAGTTGAGAGAGCTATCCAGTTGGGCAGATCCAGACGCGCGAGGGTTCGCGGATCCTCACATCGGAGACGATGCCTACACCAGAGGATTCAGAGCATCATTGCGAGGCATCGGGCTCGTCCGACCAGGCATCTCACTATGACAGATATCCAGGCCATCCAGCAGAGACCCATGCTACAGCTCCTAGGATGATTTCCACTCCAGCCATATACTGTTGTACTCACTGTCACTTTTGTACCTCCCCATATTCATGTATTCATGTATCCATGTACTCATGTACCCCATTTTGACTGGTAGCATTAGCTTCCCACTCTCCCTAGTTGCTACTTCCAGATGCTCCCTACTGATGTATTGTAGGGCTAGATACTTACCTTCAGTTCTTTCTTTTCTTTACCAGACAGTGTATCAAATGTCACATGGTTGTAACTTTGGTCTCATAGGTCACTTTGGCCTTTTGAAGACGTTAATATAACATTTCATTTCATTTCTCCCCCTCTCTCTATATCTCTATCTCTTGGATACATGGTTGAGCCTGTCACTCACAGCACACCCCGCTGGGCTTACAATGGTATCAGAGCAGGATTTCAGTTGAAGAAACTTTCTTGGGGTGACAACCATGGCAAGAGTAAAGGGATACCAATGGCCTACTGTAGGCAACAATTATGAGGCCAATACAGGACTTCAAGATGAGAACCAAGGCCAACAGTCTTTCTCATGAGTCAGCAGCCATGGCATCGGCAGGGTACCGAGATTTTTAGCAATTTAGACAGTTTCTCCAAGATGAAGAATTCCTTGCTTGGAGAGCCAAGAAGGAATAGAACCAAGGAAGGGCTTGAATGTTTGAAGATTTTATCAAGAATCGAGCCACCAAAGCCGAAAGAGTTGAAGCTGCTAAAGCCTATCTTCGGGCCAAAGGAGTCACCATTGCAAAAGAGGTACCCAGACTATTTCTCGTGGAGAAAACAGGGAGGCTATCCCTAGGCCCGCTCTCTCGGATGCAGCTTCTTTGGGGCAAGTAAAGGAAAGGAAGGCAAAGGAGTCTTCATCAACCGGCAAGATGGACTTCAAGCCGAGAGAGAAGAGCGTCAAGTTTGATGCTTTTCATGGAAAGCAGGATACACAAAAAGCATTATCTTTTGTTAAGCAATTTGATGCCACTTTTGGAGGAGAAGACTACTCCGAAAAGTCAAAACTTCGCATGGTTCGCATGCACTTGAAAGATGTCGCCTTGAATTGGTGGCTAAAAGTAGTACAAGAAGGGACCAAGCCGAAGACGTGGACCGACTTCAAGAGTATGTTCAACAAGAAGTTTCTACCCACAAATTTTGAAGCAAATGTTCAAAAGAAGTGGGATGAGGTAAAGCAGAAAGTTGGTGAGGATGTGGCATCTTACCTTAATAATTCTTCAGCAGTTTCTTTGAAGTTTACTTCAAAGACTACCATTCCACAACTAATGGAAATGCGAAAGTTTGTGAATGGATTACAACCTAAGCTTATGCAAGCAGTGTATATGGCTGGACCAAAAATGTTGGAAGAAGCCCAAGACAAGGCTTTACAAGCCGAGGCCTTATACGTGCCTTGGATGTACGGCAAGACAAAGAACGACAATCAGGAGTCCCCTCAAAGGAAGAAGTTAAAGACTGATCCCCATCAAGAGCCAAGTCTCAAGAGAAGAAGGATGGGAGTGGAGACAAACCCCCACTCTTTTGATGAAGATTGTCCCTTGAGCAACATGAAGAATATGCCAAATAAGGAAAGTGTTTTCAGTGTGGAAAGAAGGGACACTTGGCTGCAAATTGTCTTGACAAGCCAAAGCAATAAGCCAGACAAATCGGATGATCATCAGATTGACATCCTACCAGGAGGTTTGTCAAGAGGAGATTGCATTGAAGCAGTCTTGTACCATGAGGGTCATGTTGTGGCCTATGAAAGTCTTAGATGAGGATTTCAAGGACTGTATTGGAACAGATTGTAGAATGGAAATTTTGTGACTTTTTCTGTCATCGAAGAAGATTCTTTTTATGATGCAAACCCGCTTATATGAGACAGGATTTTGAGGCCAAAAGTGACTACAACTCAAGTTTGGGAGAAGCTACTTCTATTGGCCTGGCAGAAAGGACATTAAGCTATATGTTCTAGAATGTTTGGTTTGTCAGAAGATCAAGTTTGATCGACAAAAGCCAATAGGATTACTACACCCATTCAATGTCCTATGGGAGAATATTGCTATGGATTTTATCTTTGGATTGCCAAAGTAAGGTATTTGGACCTTTTTCAGGATACCAAGAAGACCAACCATGTATGCCATCGGTTGGAGCTTTTAGAGCATTGGAGGATATATAATACCTTTCATGACAGTTTATGGAAACCATACACTCGATTAGCACCAGAGGAGCCTGTATTGGAGGATCCACCAGAGGAGAAAGAACAAGAAGAAATTTTGCGAACAGAATAGATTGTATTCCATTCCGTGAGAAAAAGAGAAAAGGCATTGGTGAGAAAGTTTCTCTTGAAGTTTAAGAATTACTCGCCTTTGGATGCGAAATGGATGCCAGAAGAGTACTTCAAGGACCATCCACATATACTTCGAGCTTATGAGGAAGTGGTTGGTCCAAATATATTCGAAGTACAGATATAGACGTCTTGCGATCAAGACAGATCCAAGAGGGAGGGATTGTACCTCTAGCCCTCTTCATTATATATAAATTGGACTAGAATTGATCATTATTCTCCTTATATAATGATTATTTGGACATGCTCTAGTTTGGGTGGCAAAACGATGCCCGATCGCCAAAGGAGCAAGATTTGTATATAGGAGGCAACGATGCCAGTTCATCCATTGGATGGCGACGACGCCAAAACGAGATTTGCATATGGGAGGCAACAATACCAGATATCTTTGACTTCACAGTCGAGCGGTTCTAATGATCAGATAGCCCAGATGATTGTATTGGATTTCGCAAACAAACAGTCATTGCAACCAAATGGCCCAGATGACTGTATTGGATTTCGCAGTCAGGCGGTCATTGCGCCCAAATGACCCAGATGACTTGTATTGCATTTCATAGTCGGACAGTGTAACATTTCATAGTCGGACAGTGTAACCGCTCCCTACAAGAGGCCTACAAATCGGAAGACAAAATACACATTTTTAGAGCACTTAACTAATACCAACAATGGACATTATTAGCAACATTAAAACTGAAAATGAGCAATAACACTTGACACCAACACTGGGGCCGGAAAGGGCCGGCCCTCCCTCAATACATTTGTATTTCTTAGAGTATTTATATGTACAAGTGTCACAGGCCAATAGGCCAGATTTCTCCTCACATGGAGTGAATACAACTCAGACAATTAGGTACTTGTCGATGAAGTCTGGACAGTCGAAGAAATCCCCAAGTCACAGGCACACTCCCACCTTCACTGGGTGCACAACTACCTTTCACTGCTCTTCCCAGACCGTGCACCAAAAGGCACACCCGTACTAACACAGGCAAAGGGGTACACCACGGAAGGAACATTGCCTGGTTCTCCCAGATAAGCTTTGCTCTCGTATACCCTAGTGTTTCTAACCTTCACTAGCTCTCAAAAATTCGGAGGACGCGGTTAGCACTACCACTCAGGGAAAAAATAACCAAGCTAGGAAAGCTTCCGGAGCATAGTTAGCATAAACATGCTTTGTTCCTGCTCTTTACAACAAAACTTAAAGAAATATTTAAAATTAATTTAGCAAATTTTAGTTTTACACAAATAAGAAATACAAGACACTTGGTATAACTTGTAGCACGAGTCAATGGAGATGCATTCCTATCACCATGTAGTCAAGTCCACCTAGTACAATAAGTACAGGTCCTGTACACTAAATTCAAGCCTGGTACTACAAGTACATGTCTTGGTACAGCAAGTACAGATCCGGTAGAGCAAGTACAATAAGTACAAGTGCAATCTGCAGGTAGGTACCAGGCAAGAACAGCACACAGGCAGTAGGTACAGCACACAGGTAGCAAGTACGGGCAAGTACAGCAGTTGTACAACATGTACAGCACCAGGGCAGCAGGTACAACAGTCGTACAGCATGTACAACTGCACATACAGCAGTCATACAACACACGGGTGCATGTCGGAGGCGGGTACAACAGGCCAGCTACAATCAAGTAGAGCAGGCAATGGAGAGAGAGAGTTCAACCACCACCCACGTGGGAAAAAATACCCATGTTCCATGCAATACTTGCCTTTAGTATTATTAAACACTCTAATCAAAGGTTAGTTTATGGCCACCCACACGAGAAAGTAAATGTCCAATCCAAATTTTAAATGTGTGAACACATTTACTAATAAACATTAAAGTTAACCATAGCTTATGGATTTTACATTTTAAAAGGGCCAAAATGGTAATACTTACCACCTGTTCACATGCCACACCAATGTGTCAGTAAGCAGCACTCCCACGGTACACTGGGGGCGTCCCCGTCCAGTGTACTGGCACAGCAAAACAGGCAAATACATGCAAACAAATCATGCGAAAACAAGTTTATGCATGCAGTCATAAATGCATGTGCACATGTAATGGACGAAATCTCCCTTTCATGAAACTTGTACAAAAAGTTACTGTCGGACACAAAACTGGCGTGACAAGAATATGAATATATGTCCTGGTCTTCCTATGGAGTTACAATCCCATAGGTAAGACGCCATCCTGGCCATACACGGGTGGCACCAACAGGCTCCCGTCCATACAGCACGAAGCAGGTCACACACGGGTGGCACAAAACTGGTTCCCGTCCATGTGACGCAGTACTGGTCACACACGGGTGGCACGAATCTGGCTCCCATCCATGTGACACCAAAAGACTGGCCCTTTCACATGGGACACCGGCTTGGCCCCATGTGAACATGGCACAAATCTAGCCGCTCTATGGAGTGACAGTCCCATAGAAGTGGCTCTAGAAATGGAGATGGACCAAATGGTGACATCCCCGGGCTTCTAAACAGTTGTCCTCAACTGAAAAGCCTCAAGATATGCCTGCAAAAGCTGAGAGTAGTCAGCAAAATAATCCTCGTCTACCCACTTTGCATCAATTGGCAAATAATTTTTAAATTTCACAAGGTATCTCCTTGAAAGCTTCCCATGTGGTAACTTTCTCTCCTTGTGAAATACAATCTGCTCTTGCTGGAGGATCTCCTCAAGCTCAATCGCGGGTGGGTCTTCTATGACAGGCTCTTCTGGATCTGGCCCCACATACTTCCGCAAAAGACTCACGTGAAAAGCATTGTGAATCTTCCAATGACTGGGTAAAGCAAGCCTGTAGTACACTTCATTGATCTTATCGACCACTTTGAAGGGTCCATAATATCGAGTACAAAGCTTTGGATATGATCCCCCTCGTCCTGACCTCTTCCGAAGCCTAGCTTTCTCAAATTTCAGCAATACCCAATCACCTTCCTTGACTTGCATGTCCCTTCTATGCTTGTCAGCAGCCCTCTTATGCTTGTCTTGTGACCTTGCAATGGCTGTCCACACCTAAGCAAAGGCTACATCCAAGTCACGCACATACTCATTGGCTGCAAAAATCTCATCCTTTGTACGAAGGATGGGTGTGGCAAGACCACTCTGCCATAAATAATCTCAAACGGGGCCTTTCCCGTGGGGCATGAACTGTGTTATCGTAGGCAAACTCTAAAAGTGGAAGATACTTCTCCCAGGCACTCTTTTGATCCACCGCATAACACTTCAACAAATCCAACACGGCTGAATTCGCAACTTCACTTTGGCCATCCGTTTGGGGGTGATAAGCCGATGAGAACTCAAGTTTAGTGCCCATGTTATCAAATAAAGCCCTCCAAAAGAGGCTCGTAGTCGTGGGATCTCTATCCCCAACAATGGACTTAGGCATACCATGATGCTTAAAGATGTGAGCAAGAAAAAGCTTCACCATATGATCAACTTTAATGATTTTCTTGACGAGCAAGAAGTAAGCTTGCTTGCTAAACCTATCCACAATGGTCCAAATAGCATCATTCCCATGCTGGGATCTAGGCAAATCCATAATGAAGTCCATAGTAATGCTTTTCCATGGCTGCAATGGAATAGGCAATGGCTGAAGCAAACCTGGAGGCTTTTGTCTATCAAATTTCACCTTTTGGCAAGTAATACATGTGCGTGCATATGCCTCAATGTCTTTACGCATGCTTGGCCAAAAGAAATATCTTTCAATCATGCATGTGGTAGGTAAAATACCTCTAGGACCAGCATAAGGTGAAGCATGGCATTCCTCCATAACCTTTGGATGCATATCCTTCACCACACATAAACAGTTATCCTTCATAAGATAACCCTCTTTGATCACATAAAGTTATCTTTCATAAGATAACCCTCTTTGATCACATAAGAGGCATGTGAGGGACCAACCATCAAATCAGTCCATATATGGGATAAATCAGCATCCAAATGATAAAGATCACGCATGGCAGATAAGTCCCCATGAGAGGCCACTGAAACTGTAGCTATATAAGGCTTCCTAGACAATGCATATGCCACTACATTCTTCTTTCCCGGAGTGTGTACAATCTGAAAATGAAACATGGAAAGAAAATTTGCCATCCTCGTTTGCTTCTCCGAGAGCTTAGTTTGAGATAAAAAGTACCTCAAGCTTTGATGATCTGTCTTGACTACAAATTCAGCCCCAAGAAGATAATGCTTCCATATCTTTAAGGCATGAATTACAGCCAAGAGCTCTTTTTCATAAATGTCTAAATGGATCTCGGCATCATGCAATCGCCGGCTTTCAGAAGCAACTGCATGACCCTCTTGATTTAGGACAGCCCCTATACAATTCCCACATGCATCACATTCCACCGTGAATGGCTTTTGCATATCGGGAACAATCAATACGGACCCACAAATGATAGCATTTTTGAGTTGCAAGAAGGCATCTGCCTCATGCAAAGTCCATTTGAAGGTGGCTTTCTTCTTTGTAAGATCATGCAATGGCGAGGCAATGTTAGCGAAATTCCTGATGAATCGCCTATAGTATGAACATAACCCCAGAAAGCTACGCACTTTATGTACATTTTGCAACTCTGGCCAATTTCGAATGGTTTCAATTTTAGCAAGATCCATTCTTACACCCTCTTTGGATACGATGTGTCCCAAATAGTGTCCTTCTTGCCCCATCAATAACATGCATGCAGCCTCTATGCATAAATGTGATCCTATTGGTTTTATACTCTTTGCGAGGCTCAAGCCGATGATGCCAAGGCTTGCCAAGTAATACATCACATCCATTGAGTGGGGCAATCAAAAAATGCTCATGATCCAAATATCCCTGAATATGAATGCGCAACTTTCCAATAAGAGGCGTGACCTGCACCTCTTTGCCAACAAAAGCTGCCTCTGCTTCAATTTGGGATCCCATGTCCCCAATCTCTATGCCCAAGGTGGTTGCCATCTGTGTAGAGTGAAATTATCTGTTACACAATCATCAAACATGAATAGGAAGGGCTGATCCTTGATTTGTCCCCAAGCTTTGCATTCTGTTAGCACATTCATCCCCAATTTCTGCCCATTTCTGGTGTCTTTTTGGTCCCTTTTGCATGGCCCTTGATTGTGGGCTGGCCACCCCTATTTTCCATATTTTTTTGGGATTTTTCCTAGCCCGTTTGGTATTTTACCAGTTGGCCAGCTACTCTACCCTAGTCGGCCAGCTTATTCAGCTCCACTCGGCCAGCTCTCCCCACCTATAAATAGGTGGTATTTTACCAGTTGGCCAGCTACTCTACCCTAGTCGGCCAGCTTATTCAGCTCCACTCGGCCAGCTCTCCCCACCTATAAATAGGTGGGGCTGGCCTCTCACTTTTCATTCAGTCTTGTACATATTTTGCTCGCTCACTTATGAGACTACTTGTGTCTCTTGCGTGGGACTGTTTTGCTTCAGTATATTCAGCATACTTGCTCCATATCTCTCTCTCTTGCACTCTCTATTCCGCACACTCTAGTGCTCCTTTGCTTCCGCTCTGTGCAATCTTTCATGGTATCATCACTCCCGGTTCAGCGACTCCTCTGCTGCCCGAGATTCAGCCCTATTTACAGCACCCTCTCCTCTGTGTTTTTTCGCAGATTTGCAGCCTCTTTGTTGCTGCGTTTTCTGGACATCATCTGCTGATCACTTCCTTTTCAGATTGGCTTCACCGCTTGCAGCCATACGGTAATTTTCTGATCAGCGTTTCATTCCACATGGAGTTTGGATATAGGCGGCCTGTTTTTTCAGGACACCAGCCCTTCTTTTGCTGCGTTTTCCTCTCCCGTGGTCATTTCCTAGTGCAAAGGGGGATTGTGGTGGTTTGGGCTTTGGTGGCACCTTTGGTACCTATGGAGGACACTTCTTCTGAGATTGAGTCCAAGCTTTTGTGTGGGCTCCTCATCTTCGGCTTCTCGGAGTTTGTTCAGCATCTGGTGCTAAGAGGGGGTGCTAGCATATTCATCCCCAGTTTCTGCCCATTTCTGGTGTCTTTTTGGTCCCTTTTGCATGGCCCTTGATTGTGGGCTGGCCACCCCTATTTTTCATATTTTTCTGGGATTTTTCCCAGCCCGTTTGGTATTTTACCAATCGGCCAGCTACTCTGCTCCAGTCGGCCAACTTATTCAGCTCCAGTCGGCCAGCTCTCCCCACCTATTTAGTGGGGCTGGCCTCTCACTTTTCATTCAGTCTTACACATATTTTGCTCCCTCACTTATGAGACTACTTGGCTTCACTATATTCAGCATAGTTGCTCCATATCTCTCTCTCTCTCTTGCACTCTCTATTCAACACACTCTAGTGCTCCTTTGCTTCCGCTCTATGCACTCTTTCACATACCACTCTCTCTTTGCCATCATGCTCGGTGGTACCCTGCACATCGGGTATGGCATGCACATTTGCCTTTGGCGGCTTGTCCTCATGCTTTTACTTGCGGGTAGGGCATTGCCTAAACATGTGCTCTTTACTACCACAAGAAAAGCATTTCCGCTCTTTGGCATATTGCTCCCTTTGCTCGGGGGTCAATCCAAACTTGTTCTTCTTTGGTGCAATATCTTTGGATGGGGTTCTTTCAGCTTTACCACCCTTTTGGGCTTCCTGAAAGCTCTTTTTAGGTGGCTGTCCACCTTTTTGCAGGTTTGGGACAGCCCTCTCTTTGCCCTTGGAACCTCCCTGATCTTGCTTAATTTTAAGCACCAATTGCTCTCTGTAGCAAGAGCAGATGCTATGAGCTGCTGAAGAGTGTGTTTCGGATGTAATTCAATGCCCGAACGATAAGATGGTTGCAATTCGGAGTGAAACTTCCTCTTCCTTTCATCCTCGGAGAGTTGCATAAAGGGAGTTACCTCAAGCAACACTTTCCAAAACTTATTGACATACCGCTGCACACTCTCATTGTCTTTTTACTCAAGTCTATCCCACTTTTGGGTGAGAGTTTGCTCCGCACTAGGAGGCAAAAATTGGGCATAAAATCTGTCCTTAAACTCTTTCCAAGTGCAAATGGGATGTTTGGTGGTCTTTTCAGTGATCCACCAATGGGCATCTGTCCCCTTCAAGAACATGCTTGCATGATGAATTTTGGACTTCTCAATGAAGTCCTCATCACTAAAAGCAATGTCAAACTGTGCCACAAAAGCTAGCACCTTAGAGGCATCATACTCTCCATGAAAGGCATCAAATTTCACGGACTTGTCCCCTGCCTTGAACTCCTTGAGCTTCTTGGAATGTGGTATATATTCTTCTCTTTTTCTCTTCCCCTTATCCGACGGGCAGCCCTCTCTGCATGGGCTTCATGGGTAATCAAAGATGTTTCAAGAGACATGGTGGCATGTGCATTATGAATCTGTGGCCCCGATACATGTGACCTCCCCAAATGATGCAATGTCTCACCACGAGACAACTCATGTCATGTGCATGATCAATGCCATGTACCTTCTCAGGGCTAGTCCAGAGGAAGACATCCAGAAAAAGACAGATTAGAACCAGAAGCTGGAGCAAGGAGAGCAGATAAGGTAAATGATTGGACTTGGAGCCACGAAAAGGAAGGATGCGCTGTCGGCTGAAGCTGAACCAGGAAAAAGGGACTGTCGGCAGCTTACAGAAGGTGGGCAGCTGGACCAACCAGAAGGCAGCGTTGGAATTTATGGATTAAAGGGGGACAAGACTGCTCGCCGACCAGCAGTCGGCCAGTTCCCCCAAGCATGCCAAAGACCTATAAATAGGCCAGAATGCTCCTTGTTAGAACCATTCAATCTCCGAGGGATTGGGTCAGTAGGAGTCCCATAGGGGGACAGAATTTTGGGTGTTATCACCTTTTCTTCAAGGGCTGCAGACAAGTACCTTTTTGTACTATAGTAATATACTGAATTTTCCAGCATATCTCTCTCTCTCTACTCTCTCTCTCTCTCTCTAGATCTGCGTTTTGCATCAGCATGTTGCCAAGAGTGTTTAGGGCTGAAAGAAGACTCCTAGAGCTTCCACGTGTTACATTGGTATCATAGCATCAGGCTCAGCAAAGCTAAACACTGAATCAGTCCCATATGATGGTGTACAGGTCCAAGGTGCAGGAAAGTACACGGATTCAAAGCCCAAGGCAAGGAGCACAGAAGCGGGAAGAACTCCCAGGAGGTTTGTTGGTGGTGTTCCACAAAGCCAAAGGGGATGGCAGTCCTGTGAGCCAGATAGGTTCCCGGGCGCAACGGTCCCAAGGGAGGTTATCCTCCAAGGGTGATGTGAGAGTGCCAAACTCATTTCTTAGGAATGAAGACCAAGACGGTGTTCAGAGTCAGGGCAGGAATGGATTGTGGACTAGATGGAACAGATGCATAGATCTTCGTTTGAGACAGAGTGGTTTGGAGAACAAGCCGGGATTTCAGAGAAAAGGGTTGTCAGGGATGGATGGATGACAGAGGGACTTCGGGAAAAGATTTGGGATGATGACAGTCATCCAAGAGCAGGTTGGAATCCCATCATCAAGTTTAGCAGAGGGGGATGTCATGTGCATGATCAATGCCATGTACCTTCTCAGGGCTAGTCCAAAGGAAGGCATCCAGAAAAAGACAGATTAGAACCAAAAGCTGGAGCAAGGAGAGTAGATAAGGTAAATGATTGGACTTGGAGCCAGGAAAAGGAAGGATGCGCTGTCAGCTGAAGCTGAACCAGGAAAAAGGGATTGTCGGCTGCTTACAGAAGGTGGACGGCTGGCCAACCAGAAGGCAGCGTTGGAATTTATGGATTAAAGGGGGGCAAGACTGCTGGCCAACCAGCAGTTGGCCAGTTCCCCCAAGCAGGCCAAAGACCTATAAATAGGCCAGAATGCTCCTTGTTAGAACCATTCAATCCCCTAGGGATTGGGTCAATAGGAGTCCCATAGGGGGACAGAATTTTGGGTGTTATCACCTTTTCTTCAAGGCAGCCTAGGACTGCAGACAAGTACCTTTTTGTACTATAGTAATATACTGAATTTTCCAGCATCTCTATGTCTCTCTACTCTCTCTCTAGATCTGCGTTTTGCATCAGCATGTTGCCAGGAGTGTTTAGGGCTGAAAGAAGACACCCAGAGCTTCCGCGTGTAACAACTCAATGGGCAAAGTCTTTCGGCTTGCATGCCGACCACACTCTGCATGCACAAGGCCATCATGTCGCCCACTAGGTCCAACATGCACATACTTGTTGCCTCGTGTCCCATGAGGAGTAGATGCATGGCAAGAAGTGACTGATACCTCTTCCTTGTGTATAAAAGACCTAAACCATTGAGATGCTGGGTCTCCCTGCTTCAAGCGAGGTGGATTCTTGAATACTAGCTCTCCATCCTCTCCTTCCTTGAGATCACCCTTGCGGATGAGATAGGAGAGTGCCCACTACCTTGGCGTCTTGGCCACTTCACGAGCCATGGACTCAAAGGTCATATCCACCATAGCATCAGCTTTCCTTGCTTCAATGACACTTTGTACATGAGGATCTTCATGCAAAAATTTCAGCTCTTGCTCCTTTGCCTGCAAAGGCTTCTTCATGTGCTCCAATTCAGCCCTCAAGGCATTGCATAGGCTCTTTTCCACGGGATGGCTGTCCCATGAATGCACTGTCATAACCTCTCTCAAGAGGCTTCTCCCTTCCAAGCAATGCATCAGAATCACGTGAAGCACTTGATTGACCTCTTGAATCTGGCACCTCCAAAGGATTGCCTTGGCTGTCCATTGAGTCAAGTGTCTGTGTATGCTTCCAATCTCAAAACACTGTCTCTTGAGGAAGAGAGACGACTGGGCTCTGATACCAATGTAATCGCTCCCTACAGAAGGCCTACAAATCGGAAGACAAAATACACATTTTTAGAGCACTTAACTAATACCAACAATGGACATTATTAGCAACATTAAAACTGAAAATGAGCAATAACACTTGACACCAACACTGGGGCCGGAAAGGACCGGCCTCTCCCTCAATACATTTGTATTTCTTGGAGTATTTATATGTACAAGTGTCACGGGCCAATAGGCCAGATTTCTCCTCACATGGAGTGAATACAACTCAGACAATTGGGTACTTGTCAATGAAGTCTGGACAGTCGAAGAAGTCCCCAAGTCACAAGCACACTCCCACCTTCACTGGGTACACACCTGCCTTTCACTAGTCTTCCGGGACCGTGCACCAACAGGCACGCCTGTGCTAACACAGGCAAAGGGATACACCACGGAGGAAACATTGCCTAGTTCTCCCAAATAAGCTTTGCTCTCGGATTCCCTAGTGTTTCTAACCTTCACTGGCTCGAAGAAATTCTGAGGGCGCGGTTAGCACTACCACTCAGAGAAAAACTAACCAAGCTAGGAAAGCTTCCGAAGCATGGTTAGCATAAACATGCTTTGTTCTTGCTCTGCACAAAACTTAAAGAAATCTTTGAACTTAATTTTGTAAATTTTAGTTTTACACAAATAAGAAATACAAAGCACATGGTATAGCTTATAGCAGGAATCAATGGAGATGCATTCCTATCACCATGCAGTCAGGTCCACCTAGTACAATAAATACAGGTTCTGGTACAGTAAATTCAAGCCTGGTACTGCAAGTATAGGTCTTGGTACAGTCTGGTACAACAACAGATCTGGTGTGGTAGGTACAATCTGGTACAGTAGATACAAGTGCAGTCTGCAAGCAAATACAACACACGTGTGCAAGTACAGTAGTAGGTACAACACACAGGTAGCAAGTACAACAGGTACAGCACACGGACAGTAGGTACAAGAAGATACAATAGGTACCACTGCAAGTACAAGCAAGTACAACAATCGTACAACACACGGGTGCAAGTGGGAGGCGGAGGCGGGTACAGCAGGCAGGCTACAATCGAGTAGAGCAGGCGATCAAGAGAGAGTTCAGCCACCACCCACGTGGAAAAAAATACCCATGTTCCATGCAATACTTGCCTTTAGTATTATTACTCTAATCAAAGGTTAGTTTATGGGCACCCACACTACAAAGTAAATGTCCAGTCCAAATTTTAAATGTGTGTGAACACATTTACAAATAAACATTAAAGTTAACCATAGCTTATGGATTTTACATTTTAAAAGGGGCAAAATGATAATACTTACCACCTATTCACACGCCACACCAATGTGTCAGCAAGCAGCACTCCCACGGTACATTGGGGGCATCCCCGTCCAACGTACTAGCGCGGCAAAACAGGCAAGCACACGCAAACAAATCATGCGAAAACAAGTTTATGCATGACTCTCACCTCGGTCTTTTAAGCCAGAAGCATTGGTTTATTTGAAAGTTCCTAAATTTTCTCAAACTTTGTCAATAAGAAAATGCTCAAAATTATCTCCTAGACATTGTGGTCCATTCCGAGTTATACGTCAGATTGGCATGGTTGCGTATGAGCTAAAACTACCTCCACATGTCAAAGTTCATCCAGTCTTTCATGTAAGTAGACTAAAAGAGAAGCTGGGAGGTGAGGATAACACAGTTACTCCTCACAAGAACTCATTGAAGTCAAAGATTTATCTTATTTTCCACATGAACCTGAAAAGGTACTGGAATTCAGGAAAAGGAAACTTCGTAGTCACTTAATCCTTGAGGTTAAAATTAAGTGGAAAGACAAGGAAATTGAGGATTTAACTTGGCAGTCATAAATGCATGTGTACATGTAATGGACGAAATCTTCCTTTCATGAAGCTTGTCCAGAAAGCTCCTGTCAGACACAAAACTGGCGCAACAGAAATATGAATATATGTCCTGGTCTTCCTATGGAGTAACAATACCATAGGTAAGATGCGATCCTGGCCATACACGGGTGGCACCAACAGGCTCCCGTCCATGCAGCACAAAGCAGGTCACACACGGGTGGCACAAAACTGGTTCCCATCCATGTGACGCAGTACTGGTCACACACGGGTGGCACGAATCTGGCTCCCATCCATGTGACAACAAAACACTGGCCCTTTCACATGGGACACCGGCTTGGCCCCATGTGAACATGACACAAATCTAGCCGCTCTATGGAGTGAGAGTTCCATAGAAGTGGCTCCAAAAATGGAGATGGACCAAATGGTGACATCCCCCAGGCTTCTAAACAGTTGTCCTCAACTGAAAAGCCTCAAGATATGCCTGCAAAAGCTGAGGGTAGTCAGCAAAATAATCCTCATCTACCCACTTTGCATTAATTGGCAAATAATTTTTAAATTTCACAAGGTATCTCCTTGAAAGCTTCCCATGTAGTAACTTTCTCTCCTTGTGAAATACAATCTCCTCTGGCTGGAGGATCTCAAGCTCATCAATCTCGGGCAGGTCTTCTGTGACAGGCTCTTCTGGATCTAGCCCCACATACTTCCGCAAAAGACTCACGTGAAAAGCATTGTGAATCTTCCAATGACTGGGTAAAGCAAGCCTGTAGGACACTTAATTGATCTTGTCAACCACTTTGAAGGGTCCATATTATCGAGTACAAAGCTTTGGATATGATCCCTCTCGTCCTAGCCTCTTCCAAAGCCTAGCTTTCTCAAATTTCAACAATACCCAATCACCTTCCTTGACTTGCATGTCCCTTCTATGCTTGTCAGCAGCCCTCTTATGCTTCTCTTGTGACCTTGCAATGGCTGTCCGCACCTGAGCAAAGGCTACATCCAAGTCACGCACATACTCATCGGCTGCAAAAATCTCATCCTTTGTACGAACGATGGGTGGCAAGACCACTCTGCCATAAATAATCTCAAACAAGACCTTTCCCGTGGAGGCATGAACTGTGTTATTGTAGGCAAACTCTACAAGTGGAAGATAGTTCTCCCAGGAACTCTTTTGAGCCGCCACATAACACTTCAACAAATCCAACACGGCTGAATTCGCAACTTCACTTTGGCCATCTGTTTGGGGTGATAAGCCGATGAGAACTCAAGTTTAGTGGCCATGTTATCAAATAAAGCCCTCCAAAAGAGGCTCGTAGTCCTGGGATCTCTATCCCTAACAATAGACTTAGGCATACCATGATGCTTGGGAGTGAGCAAGAAAAAGCTTCACCATATGATCAACTTTAATGGTTTTCTTGACAGGCAAGATGTCACCATTTGGTCCATTCACTAGTCTTGATCAGGGTTTCACACACTGAGTGGAGCCAAGGTGTGAACGGGGATTTTCCACAAAAGAAAGCTGAGGCATTTACTGGATACATGGATATGGTGCTCTCATACATTTCTCTTAAGGTGGAATACAATGGAACAAACTCCTAAAATCTAGGAGTGTTACTATTTTTGGCCCGTCTCTGATGGAAATTCCGTTCGCGTCATTACGTCCGGAATTAAGCAAATATCAAGAGATGCCAAAGCGCCTATGCTATATCTCTACCAGTTGAGATATTTTTAGAGAAGAAGGTTGTGGAAAAGATGGCCTTTTAAATTGGGACAAGTGTGTATGTAGCAGCTTGACAAGTGTCATTATGAGGTGTGGACACACATTTGGGGCAAGTTTGTGTGAATTTGGTAACTTCTATATCTTTTGGAAACTTTCCCTCCATGTTTGGGGTTCTCTCTACACTCCTCTACATGCTGAAAATTAGAAACCAGCTCTCTCCACTCTCTCGGTGGCTCCTCCCTCTTGCTCCCTGTGCCATCATGAGGCTATGTGCATCAAAGAACTCTTGATTTGAGGGCTGAATATGCTGAACCAACCCATGTACCTACTGTACCGGCTGATTTGAGGGCTCAACATGCTATACCAGCCCATGTACTTCTTATACTGGCTGAATGGAGGGTTGTACCTGTTGCACCAGCCCAAATACTTGTTATATTGGCTGATTTATGGCTCGATTTTGGGGCTGATTTGACACGGAATTCGCGGCTGTTTTGGGCTCCGTGCCGGGCTGATTCATGGACCTGTTCATGGACTGATTATGGGACTGTTTTGAGACAGTTTTTGGATGGCCCTTGGTGCTGTATCTTGTCTTGGCACTGGATAGATATCCGGGCAACAGATTTGTGCTGATGCTTTGTGGAAAATCCGGTGCTGTGTACACCCGTACCTTGGTATCTTGTAAAAAGCTTCTCTCTCAATAAAGAAGTTCCTATGGGGGGCCGGCCGTTCCGGCTTAGTGCAGTGTTATTATACTGTTTATGGTTCTTCCGTTGTGTTTTCATGCTGTGTCTGGTATACTTGAAGTATTGGTCTACTGTTATGGGTCCCCTCTTAGTTACATTGGTATCAGAGCATAGGCTTTCTCGGAAGCAAGAGGCTTCCTTCCAACAATGAGAAAGACAAAAGATCAGAAGTGGAGACTCCAGTGACCAACAGTTTTGCTATTGAGCTTGTGGAAGCAGTGATGAGCATGAGCAGTAGCCAACTTGGTCTAAGGATTTATGGATTCACAGATTATATCTTTGTAATATGGAATTGCCCGTGTTTAGCACTTCTTTCATATGCATTATTGTGGATTATAAATCAAGCTGACAAGCAAGCTTTATGGAGCTATCTCTCACAATATCTTATGTGCATGCTGACGAGATATTTCTTTTGGCTTCATGACAGACCTGGCAAGGAAAAGCTAAGTATACTTTGAATTTTATCAAGTTGATGCTTTTTACCAATTTTTGGAATTTTTTTACATGTTGAACTCCCTTGCTGATGCAAGTGGAGAGTGTTTCTCATGTCTATCTTGAGATTGTGTTTCAGGAAAAGCTATTTTTTTAGAAAGGCGTTTTCCTTGGAAACCATTCTGATTTTGGAAAAGGCTTCTCTATGCTTTTGATGAATAGTTTATGGTTTTGGTCTTGTGTATTGGAGGTTTCTAGTAGTATGGGATACTAGAATTGTCGCCTACATAAGGATCTCATATGGGGAGTATTCTAGTGGTATGGGATGCTAGAATATTTCGCATATGCGGTTACAAAACTATGAATTGTTTATCAGTATCATGGACTGGCTGATTCTGGATTTATGAGTATACTGTGGTTACAGTGGATTTATTGGATATCTTATGGATCGAGGATTTATTGGATTTTTCTATGGATTTCTTTTGGTGGCCGAAATGCCTTTAAACTAGGAGAACCAAGATATGCTTGTAATACTGGAATTACTCTCTCTCCATACGGACGCTTCGAAGTTCATTGTCCTTACCACCAAGCATGTGGAATTGTGTTGGGATTGTGGATACCACCATACACAAGGAGTCGTGTTGGGATTGTGGATACCACCATACACAAGGAGTCGTGATGGGATTGTGGAAAGGACAATTCAAAGAACACTCCACCATACATGTGGAATCGTGTTGGGATTGTGGAGTGAGTGTTTCATTGTTCCCACACTAAGCTTGTTAATCGGAGTTGGGATTGTGTGGGAGAACAAGAGGGCCGATGGGATTGGGAGAAGAATTGCCATGACAAGGAATTTGAATATATATGGAGCACCAAGATGTTTATGCTTGTGAATTATTTTGACTTGAGGCCACCTCTCCTCCAAGGTGTGTGGTCAATATACCAACATGGAGTGCAAAGTGGTAGAGTCTGCCTTGAGCCGTTTGTGCTCTGGACTGGTACTTGTTTCTGTGCCTTGTGTTCTTGGATTTACGGATATTTGGGACACAGTTGGCTCTTGTGTCTTGTCTAGTTATTATCCGACTTATGGATTTATGGATATTTAGGACACAGTTGGCTCTTGTGGCTGTGTCTGGTTATTATCAGAGTCGTTGACTCAAGATATGGATAAAGTTTCTTTCTTGATACGGTTGGCTCTTGTGCCTTTGGATCGTGGATATGGATTTATGGCTTTAATGCATGAATTATGAAATATTATGGATTAGCAGTGCATCTGCCTTTCTTGAAGGATATCTCAATGGTATTAGGTTAATACAGTTGCGGACAACTACTTTATAAGACGGAGGGGATGTCACCATTTGGTCCCTTCACTAGTCTTGATCAAGGTTTCACACACTGAGCGGAGCCAAGGTGTGAACGGGGATTTTCCACAAAAGAAAGCTGAGGCATTTACAGGATACATGGATATGATGCTCTCGTACATTTCTCTTAAGGTGGAATACAAAGGAACAAACTCCTAAAGTCTAGGAGGGTTACTATTTTTGGCCCGTCTCTGATGGAAATTCCGTTCGCGTCATTACGTCCGGAATTAAGCAAATATCAAGAGATGCCAAAGCACCTTATGCTAAATGCTCTACCAGTTGAGATATTTTTAGAGAAGAAGGTTGTGGGAAAGATGGCCTCTTAAATTGGGACAAGTGTGCATGTAACAGCTTGACAAGTGTCATTATGAGGTGTGGACACACATTTGGGGCAAGTTTGTGTGAATTTGGCAACTTCTATATCTTTTGGAAACTTTCCCTCCATGTTTGGGGTTCTCTCTACACTCCTCTACATGCTGAAAATTAGAAACCAGCTCTCTCCACTCTCTCGGTGGCTCCTCCCTCTTGCTCCCTGCCATCATGAGGCTATGTGCATCAAAGAACTCTTGATTTGACGGCTGAATATGCTGAACCAGCCCATGTACCTACTGTACCGGCTGATTTGAGGGCTCAATATGCTATACCAGCCCATGTACTTCTTATACCGGCTGAATGGAGGGTTGTACCTGTTGGACCAGCCCAAATACTTGTTATATTGGCTGATTTATGGCTCGATTTTGGGGCTGATTTGACACGGAATTCGCGGCTGTTTGGGCTCCGTGCCGGGCTGATTCATGGACCTGTTCATGGACTGATTATGGGACTGTTTTGAGACAGTTTTTGGATGGCCCTTGGTGCTGTATCTTGTCTTGGCACTGAATAGATATACGGGGAAGAGATTTGTGCTGATGCTTTGTGGAAACTCCGGTACTATGTACACCCGTACGTTGGTATCTTGTAAAAAGCTTCTCTCTCATTAAAGAAGTTCCTATGGGGGGCCGGCCATTCCGGCTCAGTGCGGTGTTATTATACTGTTTATGGTTCTTCCGTTGTGTTTTCATGCTCTGTCTGGTATACTTGAAGTATTGGTCTACTGTTATGGGTCCCCTCTTAGTTACACAAGAAGTGAGCTTGCTTGCTAAACCTATCCACGATGGTCCAAATAGGATCATTCCCATGCTGGGATCTAGGCAAATCCATAATGAAGTCCATAGTAATGCTTTTCCATGGTTGCGACGAGGGAATAGGCAATGGCTGAAGCAAACTTGGAGGCTTTTGCCTATCAAATTTCACCTTCTGGCAAGTAATACATGCACGTACATATGCCTCAATGTCTTTACGCATGCTTGGCCAAAAGAAATATCTTTCGATCATGCGTGTGGAAGGTAAAATACCTCTATGACCACCATAAGGTGGAGCGTGACATTCCTCCATAATCTTTGGACGCATATCCTTCACCACACATAAGCAGTTATCCTTCATAAGATAACCTTCTTTGATCACATAAGAGGCATGCGAGTGACCAGCCATCAAATCAGTCCATATATGGGAAAAATCAGCATCCAAATGATAAAGATCACACATGGCAAATAAGTCCCCATGAGAGGCCACTGAAACTGCAACTATATAAGGCTTCCTGGACAATGCATCTGCCACTACATTCTTCTTTCCCGGAGTGTGTACAATTTGAAAATGAAACATGGACAGAAAGTTTGCCATCCTCATTTGCTTCTCCGAGAGCTTAGTTTGAGATAAAAAGTACCTCAAGCTTTGATGATCTGTCTTGACTACAAATGCAGCCCCAAGAAGATAATGCTTCCATATCTTTAAGGCATGAATTACAGCCAAGAGCTCTTTTTCATAAATGTCCAAATAGATCTCGGCATCATGCAATCGCCAGTTTTTATAAGCAACTGCATGACCCTCTTAGCATTTTTGAGTTGCAAGAAGGCATCTTGCTCATGCGAAGTCCATTTGAAGGTGGCTTTCTTCTTTGTAAGGTCACACACGGGAGGCACAAAATTGGTTCTCGTCCATGTGACGCAGTACTGGTCACACACGAGTGGCACGAATCTGGCTCCCATCCATGTGACACCAAAAGACTGGCCCTTTCACATGGGACACCGGCCTGGCCCCATGTGAACATGGCACAAATCTGGCCGCTCTATGGAGTGACAGTCCCATAGAAGTGGCTCCAAAAATTGAGATGGACCAAATGGTGACAGACAGTCATTGCAACCAAATAGCCCAAATGACTGTATTGGATTTCATAGTCGGGCGATCAATGCAAACAGAAGGCCTAGACGACTATTAATGAATTCTCGGGCAGTCCTAGTGGCCAAATGTCCTTGAGCGATAGTCCGAGCGGTTTTCCTCAGGAGCTAGATAGCCCAACACAGTTTCCAATGAAACTAGACAGGACAATCCATGAACATGAGGATCATTACTTGTGCACTGCATACTATTGTATGTTTGACTTCTTTGACTTTGTGTGTTGTTTTTGATGTGTAGACAATGCTTGGATTTATGACATGTGATAGTCCACTAGGCTCCAAACTACCTGGCCAGTACCCAGAGTACCCGAATGATACATACTTGTTTGTTGCCCTGAAGCACCATCAAGAACAAAGCCATTCGTCAAAGATAAGGCATAGAGATGTTGCCAGATGAGCAAATGCCACCCCACAGATATGGAGAAAGACCAGACGCACAAGCTCACCCGACAGGGCTAGTACTCGCAAATATTTGAAACATATGGATGTACTTGCTGTACTTGGAACACATGGGTATACATGGAACATATGGATGTGCTTGGAACACTTCAGTTCACAGTTGAGGACAACTATGATATATAAGAGGGAGGAAATGTAACTATTTGGCCCTCCTAGCTCTATTTCACATGACGGAATACATGCCTGGACCATAGTCACAAGAAACATTTCTAAGTTTTGAAAGTTTAGAGATTTTGAAGGTTTTTCAAAAGGTTTCGTCCATCACTAAAAAAACCAAAGGTTTTTTGGGATTTTTATTAAAATTATATATATATATATATATATATAAAGAGAGAGAGAGAGAGAGAGAGAGAGAGAGAGAGCTGTATTAACGTCTACTAGAGGCTGAACTCGACCTATGAGACAAATCAATGTACAACTATCAATGTCTTCTGGATGTCCTGAAAAAAAGGACAAAATGAACATGAAATAAACTATGAAAGTACTGAGCTAGTGGGGGGGTGTGATGGATGGAGCACTACTGCTAGAGGCTCAGTATGCAACCTATATGCGCAGGGTATACAAGAATGCAATGTAGATCTGTCTAGCTCCAACCAGTACCATAATGGGGGTGTAATATGTGATACATAGGCGATGGCGAGGCAAAAATACCTCGGAGCATGATCTCCGGGTGTGAGTGTAAATGAGCTAGCCGCTCGTGGATATGGTGTTGATGTCGAGCCCGTATCTCTGTGATCTCCCTCTGATGTAGTCTGGGAGTCTGGTAGCCTGGTGCTCTCGGTCTCCATCTAGCTCGAAGGTCCGCAGCGCGCTAAAGTGTAACCCCCTCCTGTGTCAGGGTAGGCACTGGGATAGATCTCTAGAAGAAATCGGTGAGCTGGAGCTGTCGTCCACCTCTCCCTATGGTATGAGTCCGTAGCAGTGTCTCTGTGGCGCTGTGTCTCTATCGAGAACTGCCAAATCTGCGCTGGTCTGCGGTCTCCATGATCTGGCGGAGTGAGGGATGTCCACTGAAGATGGTGGTGTATCTCTCTCTAATGACACTATATGCTCTGCATCTGCATACATAATGTTCCTCACTCTCAACCTCCTCCTGGCATAGTCTGCATATACTCTCTGCTCTGGGGATCCGTGCTACCCTACCTGCCTCAATCTCAAGCTGGTGTGATGACACTTTGAGCTGGCCAATCACCACTCGGGCACTGTGAGGCATGTATACATCCATGTATCCAGGTCTCTGTATGAATCCATCCACTGAGATACGCATAAACTGGTCTCTGTAGTAGCATCTTTGGCGGTAGAGGGTAATCCAAGTCTCTTGAGTGTATCGCTACCATAAAATCCTGCCGAAGGACTCTGTTCCTCTCACTGTGAGAGAGCTGGATGTGTGGTGCATGTATATCATACTAGAAAGGTGGTAGGTGATCTATGTCAAGACCATGCTGAGTGAGCCACTGTATCATCTGTGAATACCATGATCTCCTATCTCCACTCTCTGAGAGCTGCCTGGACGCCTCAAAAGCTCTATGTGAGAGTCGATCTGATGGCATATCTCTGATCCTCTGTATGAAGCAGATCGTCTGGAAGAGGGCCTCTACTAGCATAGGAGGTGCAGCAAACTCCGTCCGGACAATGTCATGTGGGACGGAGGGTTTGCTGCGGATCATCCGTGAGAGCATGAGAATCTAAGGCCTCTCTATCTGAGACCATGTGGAAGTGGCGTGCCCAGGTGCCCATACTGCTGCAACATACATCAAAGCAGGGGTGACTAGTGTGTCAAACAACCACCCCTTCGCGCGGGGCTCCTTGAAGTGTGCCTGGTGACACTGTCTCTAGCATGGCCAGAGCTGCATACCCTCGTGTGAGTCTATCCCTGGCTACCTGTGCCATAGTAAATCTTCTTGGCGGAGTCGTAGATGTAATCCCCAGGTACACATATGAGTCTACCACCTCTACCTGTCCTCCTGCTAGTGTGAAGATGGCCTGTCGTCGAACCGGCCCTGAGGTGTGGAAAATCATGGCCTTGGTTTTCCCAAGGTTCACTGTAAGCCCCCTCTGTGTACACAAGTCATCGAGTGCATGGAGATGGTGCTGTAGTCCCATCCGCGACTCAGAGACCAGAATAATATCATCTGCATATAGCATAATGTGGATTGTGGTACCTGAGATGTCTACCCCGTCCCCACCACCGTGACCAATGAAGTCAACCACCTCATCGATGTATGCCCAAATACTGTAGGAGAGAGCGGGATCCTTGCTTCACACCTATGGTGCTAGCAATAATATCAGATAGCCCCCCCGAGGCATCGTATGCGCCCGAAGACTTGCTCATATAAAGCATAGATGCCCCAAACCATCTTTGATGGGATCCCGGCGCTGGAAGAGTCTCTCGTGGCACCGTGTCAAATGCTTTGCGGAAATCCACAAAGCAGCAGTATAATCTCTTCTCCTGCGCCCTAGCCTGGTCAATCGGACATCTCAGAGTGAATATATGGTCAATAGTGGAGAAAGCTCGTCGGAATCCAGCCTGCCCTGGTGCTCGCAGTCCCTCCTCTGCATATGAGCTCAACTCTGCCTCGAGCACTGCGCCATAAAGTTTGGCCAATGTATGGCCAATCATGATAGTCCTGTAGTTGCTGGGATCTAGCACGTCTCCCGCTTTGTGGAGAGGCACGATGGTGTGCATAGTCCACTCAGCTGGTAGGCCCACCACTAGTGCCCTAATAAAGAGGTGAGCAACAAAGGGTCCCAGTGTGTCGGCTGCATAAATAAAATGCTCACTCTGTATACCTATGTGGTCAGCGGATCTCCCATGCTATAACCGGCGGATAGCTCTCTCTACCATCGAGACGGTAAAGAAAGTAGAGGTGGTAGGGCGGGATTCCTGTGGCTGTGGTATGGGCGGCTACTAAGGGATATGGTAGAGGCTCTTTGCATATGTGTGCCATGTGTGTGGATCCTCAATCGGGGTACGAGGGCGAGGCTCTCTCATCCTACGCCATGCAGTGGCTGCATCTCTGCTCATGAGTAGGTGGTATATATCCCAGTACTGTGCCTCCTCATATGCACGCCTCTTACGGCGTGTGAGGATCCTCATCTGTCCGCTCGCCTATCTCTGTGTAATGGTCCCCAATGCTCTCTGGGCACGGAGGTGTCTATATAGCTCTCTGCACTCATCATCATACCACCGATTCTGGGACATGCTCCCAGATCTATCTGTGTGTGCAATGTGTGTATGATGGGGGAAGCTGCGGGTGGCGGCCGTATGTAGTAGAGATGACAGCTGGGTGCTGAGTGTGTCTAGAGGTGACAGGGGATCCATCTGGAATAGCCCGTCATATACATGATGCTCATATATGTCTGCCAAGTCATGGGTGAAGTAGAAAGTTGTATGCGATGCCTATGTGGGCTGTGTGGGTGCTGGTGTAGAGCTCGCCAGTGACAGTAAGAGGTACGTGTGATCCGCACCAATAGGACAGGGAGGGATGGTGAAAGATGTCACTGCCTCTGTGGTCTCCATGGACCCCATGATGTAGTCCACAGTGCTACCCCCCCTAATCATGGAAAGCATGTCAGTGCTCCTGAATCTTGCCTGTCTCATCCCGTTATAAATAACGAGATGGTGTCACGCTCCCAGCTCAAGTAAGTGATGACCATATCTGGTGTTATCCGGCCCCATGTCCTTTGACACCCTGCAAGTTCCCGTGCCCTCCACCTCTAGTGTGTGCATCACCTTGGGGTGCTCGAAATCATAAATGTCACACTGTCGACTCTGTGTCCGTGCATTGAAGTCCCCCATAAGGAGGACTTTCCCCAGGTTGGAGTAGTGTATGATCTCATCTGAAAGGGCTGCATATGGTGACTCTCCCAATGGCCCTGTGTCCTCCTCCTCGCCTCTACTCTCATCCTCTGTTGTCATGGCATATCTCGATCCTCTAGGAGAGAAGTAGTATAGAGCAATGTATAACACCCTATCTGCTAAGAGCTGCAGTCTAATCCACATGTATCTAGCCTCCTGGTCACGTGCTACCACCTGTAGGCGCTCCTGTAGCTCTCACTTGAAGAGTACCACTATACCTCCAGATCCTCACGATGTGCTCTACCGTGTGGTCCCCCTTATGTAAACTCCCGCTGATAGCCCTCTACTTTGGGTAGCCCCCTCTCTGAACTCTGGTGCGTCTCTGTAAGTAGTATGATGTCCCGTCCCTCCATGACCTCCTCCATCCTCCCAGGATGTGTCCAAAGTGCTCCATTGCAGTTCCAAACTGCTATGTGTATCTGTGAATCTGGATCCTCCATAGCCGATGTCCCATAGGCCGCCTGGCGCTAATCGGTGGCCTTGCCATCGATGATGACACGGCCATCGCGATAAAATGCTCTCTTGCCCTCTTTCCAAGACAAAGAAATGAAATGAAATGAAATGTTATATTAACGTCTTCAAAAGGCCAAAGTGACCTATGAGACCAAAGTTACAACCAAAGAGAGAGAGAGATGTGTATTGTGAATTGTGATGAAAGGGAGGTGGTAGAAGGAGAAGAAGAGGATAAAGGAGAGGAAGTGAAAGCTTTAAGTAGAAGATGGCAAAGGGGAGAAAGTGGGAGGAAGGAAGGAAGGAGAAGAAGAGGAGAAGGAAGGAACAAAGAAGAGAAGGAGATGGTATGAGAAGAAGCAGGGAAAAATGGAGGAGATGAAACAAGGAGCATAAGAGGGGGAAAGAAGAGGAGAAGGAAGAAACAGAGAAGAGAAGGAGATGGTATGAGAAGAAGCAGGGAAAAAGGGAGGAGATGAAACAAGGAGCATAAGAGGGGGAAAGAAGAAGGGAGTTAAGGGGAGGAACTGAAAGAAAAGAGGAAGGAACAAAGGTCAAGAGTAGACAAGGAAGAAGAGAGGAGATAGCAGGTGAAGAGGAGGAGATGGAAGCAAAAAAAAAAAAAAAACCCAAAAAAACGAGAAAAAAAAAACCTTGAAATTTAGGCAAAACTACCTTCTTGCAAAGGGTTTTGAGGTTTTTTAGACAGAGGAGAAGGAGAGGAGCTGGAAGGTAATGAGGAAGATATGGACAAAAACCCAAGAAAACCCAAAAATAATATATAATAATAATAATAAAAGAAACCTGAAATTTGGGCGAAACCGCCGTACTACAAAGGTTTCGAGGTATTCTAAAAACGTTTCGAAGTTTAGAGGTTTCTAGGTTTTGAAAGTTAGAAACGCGCCTTTTTGTGACCATGGCCTAGACACATGGACAAGTTGATGAAAGCATGGGATCAGGGATCATGAAGTTGGTTTAGGAAAAACCAAAAAAAAAAAGCACCAATTTTTGTCAAAAAGCACGGAAAAGCAAAAATTCTAACTTAGTTGACCACAAGCCAAGGGCACCATTGGAAAGAGGAGATTGAGCTGGATCAAATAGCTAAAAGCCGCTTTTTCAAAAAGCGGCTCCAAGGCCAAAAAGCAAGGCCCTAAAGCTAGAAAGGCAATAAATCAAGAACTTTGGCAAAAGATAAGAAATATTTTATTATTAATTGAATATTAAAGCAAAAAGAGAAAAGCAAAGCATAAGGTATAGCTTTTGGCGAAAAGCAAGGCTTCCCCAAGGTATAAAAGAAGCATGGACCTCTCTTCTCCTCATCCATGGAAGCTTGGAGATTATCCTCACCTTCATCATCCAGTGTGTGGAGAGCAAGGTAATCATCATCGACATCATCTTCATCATCTTCGTTTACTCGCCGCCATCACCCAAAGTCAGCCGCCGACCTCCGCCTCTACGCTCCGCCGCCGCTGCTTCTGATGACCGCCGCCCACAGCCACCAGCGCTATCAGCGTTTTCCTCCCAATCCACAGCAAGGGGATTGGCAGTCGCACTCATATCCACCATTTGGGTGTTTGCTTTTTCGAGAAGCTTCTTGAGGATTTTCCTGAAGATTGGGTATTGAGTTCACTTGGATTTGGACTTGGAACTTGGAACTTGGACTTGGACTTGGATTTGGACTTGGACTTGGACTTGGACTTAGACTTGGATATTTGATCTGGTACTAGCCCGGTGGTCATCCCCGTGGTGTTCTCAGGCAACAAAGATCTCGTGCCCCAATACCGACTTCGACTTGGGAGTCTACATTGTTATATTTGTTTGCTTTTGTATTCACTGTTGTATTGATCCTGACCAGCGTGCTCGTGGATTGTTCCTCAATAAATTCCTGAAAGGAGGCGGGGCCTGTTCCCCACTCAATGTGGTGTACTATGCAAAGTTCCCTAACCCCTTTTTCTCTCCCCCCTCTCTCTATATCTCTATCTCTTGGATACGTGGTTGAGTCTGTCACGGCACGCCCCGTTGGGCGTACACCCACCCATGAGGTTTTGTCCTCGAAAGCATAGATGTATGTGTGAACTCATGAATTGAGAATATCATCAAGGACTCACGTCAAGCTTGCACCCAAGATCATTTTCGGCACCTACTCAACCATCCAGAACCCACCATTGGCAAGGTATCCTCCTGCGTCATAAGGAAAAGATAACCCCAATGTCATCATGCCAATTGTAATGATGTGAGAGGCTAAGAAAATGAAAATCCACAAATGATGTCTCCTCCCACATATATAGGCCTCACTCTTCTCACATTTATCACCGGGATCAAAAGGAAAAGCATCATCTATGGATGTATATATATCACAGCCATCCAATAAAGAACCATTATGCCCATCCAATGTGTCATCCTCACAAGCAAATGGATCATGCCCATTGGCATTATCAACGTATATACCATCAAATGAATCATTAGCATATGCATCATCAATGTATATACCATCAAATGAATCATAAGCATATGCATCCTCAATATCATCCACATCTTGATCTTGATAGTCTTCAGCACTTGTATCTTCATGTTCACTATCCTGAATTGCCTCTTGATTTTCATCACTACCAAGATCTTCATGGCTGTTCTTCTCATTCAGATAATACTCTTCATATACATCACTATCAATGTTATCCTTCTCAACAAAAGAACCATCCATTTACTCCTCATGTCTCATCGTCACACACATCTAAATCTGTTCTCAAACGTATTTACAACTCCCATTGTGTTAAAAGAGACCTCTTTGCAATTCACATCAACACTTTCATCGCTTAAAGTCTCCCCACAAGAATAGTTGCTTCTTATGGAAGCGATGGACTGAAATGAATTCCTAGTGGCACATTCATATGTCGATGAGGCTTTCATTTGGCCATCAATTTGACTCTCCCGCTAGTCGAAAAGTCACCATACATAACACCAAAACAAAATACATCTTTAATAGATGTATGTGAAGTATCACCATGAATCCCCATAATCAAATAATGGACAATCATATGTGTTCCAATCCGGCATCAAGAATGGCTCGTATAATGCATTCTTACAAACTTTCCAATTGCCATCCAATGCAATATTAACCGGTACCTCCTCATTGATCTTGTCATCGAGATCAAGCTTCCTTTGTGGCATGATATCATGAGCTGAAAATGCATCCATAGAAGCAGTTATGGCGGCTGTCCAAGCATCCCTATCTTCAGCTTCCATTTCTTCTTTGACCACGGATGCATAAGATACATGTGGTGTGCTTAAGCTTGACCTCGATGGTACCAAAGTAGAGGCTTTTGTTGCAATTTTCTCACCATTTTCAACCATAGAAGCATTGCAAGTAGGAATACTCTTCGCTTCCACATTGCAAGTAGGCATACTCCTCGCTTCCACATTGGTCATTTCCACATCGGTCAAATGCAACCCTTGTTTCGCGTTCTTTCCCCTCTTGACTTTTTCGAGAAAGAAGCGGCATAAAAGTATCTCCATCTTCCGGCCCATCACGCGCCTCTAGTGGGACCCGGGAAGTGGACTTAGCGTGATCCCGCGGACAGGGAGGAGACTCTGGTGGCTACCCTATTTTTTGCATACACTCCATGGCTAGGCCGCAAGATCCAGATGCCAGAGGTCGAGGGCACCACGGCAGCAACAAGACACTAGCAGTCTCAGGGCCTCTCACGGTGTTTTCTCTTAGATTTTTGGAAGAGGCTTTGGGACAATTTTCAACCTTGGAAGATCACCCTCTTTATGTGATTACTGGCACATAGGAGTTTGGCAGTTGGCACGTGGTTGGCCATTGGCCGTAGACCAACAGCATGTTTGAGGTGTAAACACTCCCAAGAGTCTCAGCAACATTGGCTTTGGGATTGCCCGAAGGCTTAGCAGGTTTGGTAGTGGATTCTCCGCATCTACACAATGGACAAGACCTCTACCTGTACTATTACATGGGGCACTGTCGCTTGGGCCCCTGAGATTGAGGTTCTCATGGCTTATGAGGACAGTGGGGGGCTAGCCCTTCACCGCTCTCACCTTCGCATTTCAACAGTGCCAGTCCCAGGCCCATCTACTGATCACACTGGACTCCAGGTTCGTGCCAAAGATGGGAGATTTGTAGCAGCATTGTAGCATGGCACATCTAGAGAGCTCGATGCAACGAAGTCATTAAGGCACCCACACTCCACCTGCGGAGTCCATCAGGAACATATGGCTCGACATCATTCATACCCT
This sequence comes from Cibotium barometz, assembly GCF_041138505.1. Taxonomy (NCBI): domain Eukaryota; kingdom Viridiplantae; phylum Streptophyta; class Polypodiopsida; order Cyatheales; family Cibotiaceae; genus Cibotium; species Cibotium barometz. The sequence goes on from NC_141083.1 coordinate 29,943,184, forward strand.
CCGCGGCTAGTGGGGGAAGCTGCAGAGTGGTTCTGACCGTATGTGGAAGCATCAGGAAGCCTTCTTGAGACTTTGGCGACCTGGTTCTTTTCTCACAGATAGAGGTGGTGAGCCCACTTGGCACTACAGACCACCTGTGTGGTTTTTCCCTCCCCCACTCCTTGTATGAGATAGCCATCTCCTCATAGAGAAAATAGCCGGAGGAGAAGTGCATCCTTCTTCCCCTTTGTTCTTTGATCCTCACTCCGTACGAGGTTGTATTTAGCCTTTCGAGGCTGTTTTTTGTTAACTAATAGAAGCATCTTGTTTCCAGGAGGAAAAAAAAGTATCTCCATCTTGCACAAGGATGCCGGTTCCCTCAAACATATAAACCTCGTCACTTGGCACTCCACCTTCCTTGCATTTCTTCAAGAACTTGCAAGAATGGATGATCTCAATCGATCTGCTTTGTCCATCACAAGCACAATCATCACTAAACGGAAATCCATCTTGCTTCAAGATAAGCAATTGCCACCTCACTCCTTTCTCTCTTTCCTTGTGACATACTGGAAGCCTTCATGCATTAATCACAGCCCTTAAGCACTCTATAGGAACTTTAATCAAAATGCATGAGAGGAGAGAGAGAGAGAAAGACTAGTTTTCAGTATATGTATTATGAATATTGAAAAGGTTACATGTATGTTTGGCCATAGGCCTTCCCCAAAGGGCTACTGACTACTTCTACTAACTCCTAGGACTGCTGAATGACTTGATCCCCCAAAAGGGAATGAGATCATTATCTAAAATGATGTCTAATGCACATATATGCCCCTGGACAGCTGGTCGGCCACCCTTACAGTTTTCGGAAGCAGCGGCAACTCATGCACACCAGAAAATGCCATCTCTTCGACACGGTCCACGTGGCTTACCCCCAGGACATCTCTGACGAAGAACACGAGGCCCTTGAGTTTTACCAGTCCACGATGCCAGCACTCGAAGTCAAGGATAAGGAAGAGGACACCACAGACGTTGCCAAGGACAAAGATAATGATGATGATGCGTCCGGCAACAAAGACCTGTCCAAAGAAGGCCCCCCAACAGGAACAGCAGGTGGTCCCAGCGAAGCTTCACATGGCCCTTCAACATCAGGAGACCCCTCTTCAGCTCCACCTACTTCAGGATCTTCCGCCAAAGGAAAGTAGAACGAGCAAGTTGCGACACCCTTCCCCCTAGACCAGCCCTCTACATCAGCTCCCTCTCTCCTCATCTTCACCTCACCACCTACCACTCCTCCCTGGCTCTCTCCACTTGCATCTCCAGGACACCTCTCACCCCCCTCATCTCTCAAGCCGCCCCCACCACCAACCTCTCTTGGAGACGTCCTCAATGGACTCACCAAGGCCTTAACCTCGCAAGCTGCCAATCCCTTTCTCCCACCACCAACCTCTCTTGGGGACGTCCTCAATGGACTGACCAAGGCCTCCACCTCACAAGCCGACCACCCCTTTCTCCACCTGCATCTCTAGGACCTCTCTCACCCCCCTCATCTCCCAAGCCGCCCCTACCACCACCCTCTTGGGGACGTCATCAATGGACTCACCAAGGGCCTCTACCTCACATGCCGACCATCCCTTTCTCCCACCACAGGTCTTGGAAGAAGGCGAGATCCCAGAAACCCCCGTTCCCCCTTGACCACCCATTCAACTGGCACAATCCTCTCGACAGGATAGATATTGACAGAGCCCTCAGAATATTCGACCAGGGCAATGTCCGGACCCTACCCCTGACACTAACAAGATCATTGATCGCCTCGACATGAGCCTTATCAAGTTTTATTTGGAGCAGAAACTCAATCAATGGTCATGATCTCATCGCAAACGGGACCGTGGGAGGTATAAATGACCACAGGCCAACACCACCCCAATCACACACGATCTCATGGGGGAGCACCTGTGGGGCAGTGCCCATACCTTCTCAAGGCCAGGTGTTGGAAAGAGTATTGCTATGCCCCAAGGTATCTCAAGATCAGCCCCCTTTATTTCCCGATAGAACGTAGATAGGCCTCGGACCTCTTCGAGTAGGAGCTCGAAAAGAACCCCAAGCTGCAGTTTAGCTTTCCATGGATCCCTCTGCCTCAACCACCCCTCCTCTTCTATGAAGAATGGATGCTTTGCACCATGCCCAAGTTCCCGATAGATCAGCCCCCTTTATTTCCCGATAGAACGTAGATAGGCCTCGGACCTCTTCGAGTAGGAGCTCGAAAAGAACCCCAAGCTGCAGTTTAGCTTTCCATGGATCCCTCTGCCTCAACCACCCCTCCTCTTCTATGAAGAATGGATGCTTTGCACCATGCCCAAGTTCATCTAGGATTACAATGTTGTGCTTGATCCTGATCTGGTAGCCACCATCCGCTTCTTTCGCTCATCGTTGTCCTTTTGATGGAATTTCCCGACGAGCACCCATTTGATGAAGGTCAACAGGGCATGGCCTTTGACATCAACAAGGGTCCCACAGTTCACCAACGCTCTACTATAAGCGAGTACAAGGGATGCAAGGCTCGCATATGCTCACTTTCGAAGATATGTTCGAAACCGCCTTCTGGACATTCTACAAAGCCTTCTCGAGGAGTGGCCAAACGGGCATGTAGTCAAGCAATGAGGGCTTGTGACTTGGGGAGGGGAGGTCCCCTGCAAGCCCCCTGATAAACATAAAAATTGCGGCCGCTTTGTGACCACAAGTTGTAATGCCTTTGGGCGGGAAGACCAAGCTGCCATTGAGCGGGTACCAAATTTTGTGGCTAGAGAAGGATCTACTCTTTTTCTTTAATAGAGCAATCATGCTCATTGCATGCTATCTTCTACTTGACATAGACTTTCGTTTTGCAATTAAATAATGAATGTGCCCTTAATCTTACGATCACTGCAGACAGCCCCATACCAAAAACCTTTGATCACTTTTGGCCCCTCCAGCCCAGTAATGGACTTTGGGGACATAATATGAGAGGAGGTTTTTTCCACATGGACCACTTAGTACGTTAGTCACTAAGCAAGTACACAAAGAATGGGCATTAGAGCTGATGCTTGTATCTACTTCCTTGGATTCGTGGATTCGCATAAATTGTTAAGCTCATAGGGCAACATGCCATCATAAGCTTGTGCTTCAGTACTAAACTGATTTATGATGCTCTTATCTTTAAGAAGTTTCAAGGCCTTGGTCAAGATTAAAGACGGCATAGTGGGATAAAACAACATCTTTGACTCCCGCTTGGAGATAAACAAAAGTCTGGTGGCATGACAGAATTGACAAGCACATTGTTGCGAGACCAGTGGGGGTAGGCAACTCCTCCTGCATCTGGACTAACCAATCCATACCCAGGCAGATGGGAGCGCCTCCTATGGGCAGCTTGTCTCCACAGCTGCAGCTCCAACTTCGCATTGCAACCCTAGTGTGGCTCCTTCCCCACCCCGACATGTGTAAGCACCCTCCAAGAACAGCCAGCCATGAAAAATTCATGTGATGTTTGACCATAATTGTGAATTTCTTTTGCAATGCAATAAGCACAATCCATGCATACCTCAGTATATAGTCCTTGGACTGTCCCATACATGTCAAGCAGCACAAAGATCTCGTGTAGTTTTCTACTCTTTGTAAAGGCCTCTCCAAATCTCAATAGCATCGTCATGCTGTCACAGGTAACATCTGAAAAGCAAGCCTCTCTATAGGGTTCTAGGTGAAGAAATACTTGGTCACAGACTTTCATCCCCATGCATCTTATGTACATCCTTGCTGAGTTTCTCAACCCCGAGGTTTCTAAGGCTCTGCTCCAACACTGATGCCCTCACCTCCCTGCTTTTCGATATTGAATAAGTGGTTATCAGTTTTGTATCATTTAAAAATATATCAGCCTCTTCTTTCATGGTGGACCATTATTCTATTCTAGAACATTCCAGCATGTCTTGACCCTTTTATATACCCCAAGCTTAACCACCTTGGTGTCCAAGTGATTCTCAAACTTAACAGGAAGAGACAACACATATCTGGTTTTGGGAAAGTCTATTACTATAGTGGCACTACATTTAAGATTTTTTATCTTCCCACCAAATGGCAGTTTTTTTTTTTTGATGTGAGAGTGGGTACTGAAAGTAGTTGCCGTACCTCCTAGAACCCAACCAATACCTCCTCCTTTTGCGAAGGACAAGAGCTACCATAGCCCATGAGGCAAATGGCAGTAATATTGAATAACTGCACACCACGACCTAGAATAAGGCTAGGGTCACAAAGGATCGGCGGAAAAGTGCAAGGGATGATGTGGCAAAAAATGGTTGGAGAAATATTCACGTCATAGATATCCCGAAGGGAAAATTCTTCCGACAAAGGGAGGTCTACCAAACGGAGGACATTTCACAAAAAAAAATAAACCAGCAAGCAAATTGTGAGATTTGAGCCCATGTATGTATGTATGTATATGTGTATATGTATGTATGTATAACATACATACACATAAATATGTATGTATAATATACATACATATGAATAGATACACACACACACACACACACACATACTTTTTTTTTTAGTAAAACCAGTAATTGTTATATTTTCATAAAGTCAATATACAAGACATTAGACTCCAAAGGAGAGCCTAGTGGAAGCACACAAGAAAGTTTACATAATCATATTCTCCAGAGTGGAGAATATCCAAAGATCAAAAGCACTCGAAGAAAAGCTGAATACAAGATGCATCCATGTCACCCTCAAGGCAAGCAGCATATACAGACTGTCGCAATGAGGCTCGGAAAGATTCATATGATTGGAGATTGTGCCTTCCCAAATATGCAAAATTGTGTTCACTCCAGATGGTCCATAGGGCCCAATATCTCACCCAAAATAGAAAAAGTGAGTATTGGGACAAAGTTCTGAGATGTCTGCCAAAGAGCCAGAAATGTTTCCCAAATCTATGAGTTGGGAAGCGAAGGCAAAGATAATCAGAAATACGCCTGAGGAGGATCCTAGAACAAGGACAATGCCAAAGCAAATGAGGAATTGTCTCTGAAAGAGCCATACATCTTAGACAGGTGGATGATGCAATATGGCGTCTTGCAAGTGTAACCCCCACTGACAATGTACCTGTCAAACATCTCCAGAGGAAAAGTCTTTGTTTCAAAGGCATTTTACTTTTCCATATCATTCGAATATTCTTCCTCCACCATGAAAGGGGTTTCCTTATATGCCATAAAGAATTGCCATATTGCTGGATCCATGGAGCAGGCTGAAGTAAATGATAGGCTTTAATGGAGGTTAGAGCGGGGAGAGAAACAGGATAAGTGCCTGTAGTGGAGGAAAGCAGCTGCCAATCCATAAGCCGATCCATAGGAGCCATAGGAGGAACTGGTAGAAAAGGAAATAATAAATCAGCAATTTTCTTCCATATGGTCCTGTGATGCATTCCCAAAGGATAGGAAGCCATAGCCTGGGGAAAAGATAAAACATATCCCTGATCATCCACCACATCTTGTATATACCGAATTCCCAATTTAGAGAGGTTGTATGCTCGGATCGGTTCTTGTAAGGCAAGTGGAGTGTCAAAGATGGCACTCCAATGAATACTTTCCTGTCTCATGGAGTTTGTCCCCGAGCAATTATCAGGAGCCCATTTAACTTTTGAAAGTAGCTGTTTCCAGTCCAAAATCAAAGCAGTAGAGAAAGGGCAGCCTGGTATCTTTCCTGCAAATCTCCCAATGACAACCTCCCAGGGATCAGTAGTCCATTGGCCATAAGCAGAAGTCCTCATATTAACACACATAGATGCAAGCATACATGTCCATGGCTGTTGTTGGCGGAAAAAAGTATGCAGCATAGTGATTTTCCTTGCAAGGACATGATACCGCACATTTAGAATATTTAGACCACCATGCATCCTTGGGGAGCACAACAATTCCATCTTCATCAGTCTTAATGCTTTCACTGCCGCTTTTGTTCTCCAGAGTATTTCCATGGCTTGTGACATAAAGGCTGAAATATCCCGAGAGGACCAATGTAACAATGGCAAATAAAATTGCACATATGACATTACAATAGACTGCACTATTTTGAGCCTGACATGAAGCGGCTAGGTAGATATCTTCCAGAAATCCAATTTATGTTGCAGTCTTTGTAAGACCCATTTGAGCTGCTGCTTCCTAGTAATATGCCATCCTATTGGATATCCCAAATGCCTGACTGCATCTTTTGAATTCACCACTTGCCCAGGCCAAAGGAGAGAATGCCAATCACATTGTTTGAGAGGAAGTAATTTAGATTTGTCAAAATTAATATTCAGACCAGCTGCCAAGCCAAACAATGAAAGCGTGGTCATTAGCATATGTACTTCCTGGGGTGAATTCTGTGGCATGAAAAAGGAATCATCAGCATATGCTTGAGCCAAAAAGGATGATGCCCCAGGGATTGTGAGCCCTTTCATCTGCCCTGTATGTGTCAGATGATCAAGATACTTTAGAAGGGGATGGGTGACAATGGCATATAGCAAAGCACTAAGGGGGCAGCCCTGTCGTACTGATCTACCCAATGTCCATGAGCGGGAGAGATGGTTTCCCAAAATACACTGAGAGGTAGATCCAGAGTAGAGCCAAAATACTGCATTTGCCATCTTGGGACCAAAACCAAGTTTGAACATAATTTGAGAGATGAAGTCCCAGTGAACAGTATCAAATGCCTTAGCAATATCCACTTGCAAAATAAGTACATCTTGATGGGAGTACTTAGCATATTCAATTGCTGTCAAGGCATTGGAAATGTTATCATGGATTTGTCTACGCGGGATAAATCCATATTGATAAGGATGAAGACCCACATCCAATATCGTATGCAGCCGGTGCACCATCATCTTTGCAATAAGCTTATAAACTACTGGCATCAAAGTAATGGGCCTCCAATCCGACAGATGATCACAGAGATGTTTTTTAGGCACTAGTTTTACTATGCCATGTTTCCATGAGTGTGGCATCTGGTTTGCCTGCCAGGCTGCATTGATCATCTGTAATAGGACTTCTTTCAAGTCATCCCAAAAGACAATATAGAATTCCACCGTAAGGCCATCCCAACCAGGAGACTTATGTCTGCTAAGGTGAAACAATGCATTCTCAAGCTCTGTGGCAGTGAAAGATCCCTCCATGGTAAGAGCAGCATCCTTATCCACTATTTCAGAGACATGTCGAAGGAATTCAGTCCTAGCATCAATCATTTGATTTGATGGGGAGCCAGGAGGGGAGAACATGTTCTGAAAATAATTATGGCATTCATCTTGGAGATCAGAGAAAGAGTGCGTCCATGAGCCATCCAGCTTTCTAACTCGTAGGCATGAATTTTTCTTACGAGTAGCATGCAGGCCCTGAAAGAAAGCTTTGGATGAAAGGCCCTTATCCATGAGGGGCTTCGTTCTCGCCCTGATCTGCCATTTATGCAATTTTCTCTGATCATTGGCATTCAATTGAAAATGAGCATGTGAAAGAGCTTCCTGTTCATCCTCAGAGAGAAAGAAAGAAAGAAAGAAAGATTTTATTAACGTCTTCCAAAAGACCGAACTCGGCCTATGAGACAAATCGGAGTACCTGTATGGGGTATCCTCTGTCATCCCAACAAAATGAAAAAGTACTGAACAAAAAAAAAGCTGAATCTGGGTGTGCGGGGGATGGAGCTCTACTACTAGGAGAAAAATGCAAAGCTATATGCATGGAGTATACAATCATGATATGCAACCTAGCTAGCTCCATCCTGTACCATACTGGGGGTATAGAATGGTATACATCAGTGAAGGGGGTGTCCACAGCTCCCTGAAGAACATGCCTGGGTGTGCTCTGAAGCGAGCCAGTCGCTCCGCACCCTCTCTGTGAAACTGAGCTCTGATCTCTGTCATCTCTCTCTGGTATAGGCGTGGTGTCCGAAAGCCAGGTGCCCTCTGTCTCCTGCGGGCTCTAAGTGTCTCTGCTCTCTGGAGAGTAATTCCCTGCCGTGTAGGGGCTGGGAGGGGGATGGATCTCTGAAAAAATGCAGTAATCTGTGTCTGTCTCCCCCCCTCTGGAGCTGTTTGAGCCTGTAATAATGTCTCTCTGTGGCGCTGTATGTCTAGAATGTATCTCCCCAGTATGCGCTGGTCTGCTGCCTCAAAGATCTGGCGTAGGGAACGTGGCTCTCTGAATAGAATGGGATATCTCTCTCTGATGGCTGTATATGCTCTGCATCTGCATACATAATGCTCCTCACTCTCCACCTCCTCTCTGCACAATCTGCATACCCTCTCCTCTCGGGGGATCCGTGCTGCTCTGCCAGTCTCAATCTCCAATCGGTGTGATGAAACTCTGAGTTGACCAATAGCCACTCGGGAGCCGTGTGATAAAAAGCCCTCCATGTATCTAGGCCTCTCTATAAATCCATCATCAGTGATACCTGAGAGGTCTTGACTGAGAAAATTCAGTCAGTTGTTGTGCTGTCCTTTTTGCTTCTTTGATCTTATTTCTCCATTCAGACATATACCACTTGCCATAGCTGCAAATGATATTCTGCAGTCTGGTAACCAGGCTGTCCCATGCATAATTGATATCCTCCTGGGCATGCTGAAACAAAGGCTGTATTGCAAGTTTAATCATTTGCTGGAAATGTTGGTGCCTTAAATAGGCCTGATTTACATGCAGTAGCCTGCTAGAATGGGAAGGCAAATCATCCAAAGGCAGGCCAATGTGTAAATCCATCCAAAGCGGAGCATGATCTGATAATCCCAGGGAAAAGTCAATGGAGAGATGAGGACTGAAATCTGCAAATTGATGAGGATAAAAGAGGTACCATCTGTCTAACCTTGCCCAGTATGTGGTGAATGCATTGTGATGAAAAGTGTATCCGGGCAAGGTTTCCTGGAGGAGCAGCCATAAGTCTTCAGCCTGCACCGCAAGAAGCATACTCTCCCATTGCTGCCTTTCCAAAGATAACATGTGAGATTTAGAAGTAGTGTTATCTCTTGGCAGAGGGGAATTGTTAAAATCTCCACAGATGAATGCATTGGACCTCCATGGATATCTGGATAAGGAGTCCCATAAAGAAGCCCTCATGGCAAAGGTCTGCGAAGCATATACAGAGGCAAACTCAAGTATATCCCCATTGACATTGCATTGTATAACCAACCATCTGCCACTACTGTCATTAAAAGCTAACTGAGGCTGCAACTCATGTCTAGCCAGAATACATACCCCAGAATAAGTGGAGGTGCCAGCATAAAATATGTCATAGCCACTAAAATATCCATGCTGACCTGCCATGGAATGTTGATTGTGCTCTTGTAAACAGACAATATCAGGCTGCATTTTATGTACATAGTGCCACAAAAGTCTCCATTTTGAAGCATTGCAAAGACTCTGTACATTGTATGTAAAGCACTTAAGTGTTTGTAGCATGTAAAAGATATATACAAGGTGACATCAGAATGTACAACATCAACAAGGCAAAGGATCGGCCTGCATGGGTTGCATTCCATCATGGCCCATAAATGAGATGGCATTCTCTTCTTCATCTGAATCACATATAGGGATGCCCTTTTTCAAAACCCCGACCCAGTTTTGTAGGACAGGAGCTGAAGTAGAAGCCTGTCCTGGTGAAGGAGAAGAAGCATCCCATTGTCGAGATTGAAGGGGACGTTGCTTTAATGCAATCACCTTCTTGGGTTGTTGAAACCCATCATGATCAATCACTGTAGATTCCTGCATTTTCTCTTTTCCTTTGTCTTTTGCTTTGGCAACAGGTGATTGTATCTGATTGATGGACTTGGCATTCTTTGCTGCATTTGCAGTGGGTGTCTTAACTTGGAGCTTTTCATTCTTTTCTCGTGTCTGAGGCGGCAA